>NC_059129.1:133518381-133833024 GCF_020740605.2 Lemur catta | reverse complement strand
ATATATGAGCTCCTGTGCAGAGCAACTCTGCAAACCTCAACTCGCTTTGCTTTTACCAAATGCTGCCTGCCTTGAACTTTCTCATTAGCAACCAATCAGCAGGTATTTCTATATTAACATTCAAAATGAGCAAACTCATTAGGGATAGAAAGAGGTGAAAAAACAGTTCCCTCCTCTCCCTCCAGATCAGACTGGAATAGAGCAACGAACACTCAACATTGCTCAGTGTTGTCACCTGCTAAGTTTGTGTTGCTGTCCCTGAGGTGAGAGTGAGGCAGAGTGGGGAAGAAGGGTCATAATAACAGCAGCAACAACAAAGAGATGTGGAAATAGCCGAAGTGAGATTTTGGGGGATTAGGTACAGTGATTAGATGTGCTATTTGAGGAACAGCTTTTATTTTATTTTTTGAGACAGAGTCTCACTCTGTTGCCCAGGCTAGAGTGCTGGGGCGTCAGCCTAGCTCACAGCAACCTCAAACTCCTGGGCTCAAGCAATCCTCCTGCCTCAGCCTCCCGAGTAGCTGGGATTACATGTATGTGCCACCATGCCCGGCTAATATTTTATATATTTTTTTAGTTGTCCAGCTAATTTCTATTTTTAGTAGAGACGGAGTCTCGCTCTTGCTCAGGCTGGTCTCGAACTCCTGAGCTCAAACAATCCACCTGCCTTGGCCTCCCAGGGTGCTAGGACTACAGGCGTGAGCCACCGCGCCCAGCCGGGAACAGCTTTTAAATAAGCAAAAAACTAACAGGTTTGCTTTTAAATTACCACAGATCTTAAATGGTTTTAAGAAAGATCTCATTCACTCATTATGATAAAAAGCCCTTGGAGGGGAAAAAAAAAATGAGAGACACATTCACATAGAAGTGCTCGAATGCCACATAAAAGTACATGAAATGGTGCCGAGCACTGCGGCGTAAATTCTGCACTAAATCCACCCGCATGACAAAGCTTCGTTAAAAACAACCCCTGCCAACTCCTACACTCCACAGTGAAGACACTTTTTCCCCTCAGGATTTAAAAAACCTTTAGTCTAAATGAACCTTGTAAAAAGTGTCAGTATAATAAATGTTATTTAAACTGGAGGGAAAGTTACGGAGGGGACATCTGCAAATAAAAAGACAAGAAAATCTGTGACGATTCCCTTCTTCTCAGCAGCCTCCTTTCTTGGTGCAAGACCTTTCTCCTTTTGTCTAGTGTCCTAAGCAGTTATGGCTGGTCCAGGGAATGCCCAGAACCCCTCCTCTAATTATTATGGTTTATTAGGAAAGAGTAGCAGAGAGCTGCCCTTTCCATACCAAACAATGTGTCTCTCCAGCAGGATCAATGGGAAGCCAAGCTTTGTCAGAACCACCTCCAAACTCTAGTGTCCTCCTGAGGTGGGGCTGCCCCAGGACAAAAGCCAACCCAGATTCCACTTCATCCCCAGGCTCAGTTACAGGGTTTCCTTCTCTCATTCTGCACAAATCTGGGAGAAGCTTGCTTCCCAAGCATAAGGTCTCCAATTAATGTGATCCCTGCAGGACTATGAGCAGCCTCTTCCCTAAGCTATGGCAATGTGCAGAAGAGCTTTCAATGTGTTTCCAGTCACTAAGCGTGTGAAAAGTGCCTTTCTATTTTCTACCTACCCTGACACTGTCTGTACAATCACTCAATAAACAAAGAGTCCACACAGACTAATAACCAGAACTGGGGCTGCAGATCCCCCTTCGAATCCTCGTTTAGCTACTGCTTTTGAGTTATGCTGAATGTTTCTAACAAAGATATGCTTGAGCATTGGATGTTTAAATTTCGAACACTGAGGCTCTAATACTCACTTCTTAGTTTTTTAACAAACATTATGGATAAAGATGCTTAAAAAGGATTTTAGCTCTCTGGCATATGATAGAAAAAAATAAAAATCATGTTATACTTAACATTTTACCCACTTTTTTCCACACTACGCATGTCCTCAACATCCTGAAAGATGACTTAATTTAGCATCTTTTAGAACTCAAAGATGCCATTTTGTAGTAGGAATGTAACTTCTCATCACACAGCATTATATAACATTATAAACTATTTAAAAACATTACTAAAAGGTTAAAACAGGCCATGAACTATATCCGAGGCCAAATTTTATGAGGCTCTCAAAGGCTCTTTTATATAGATCATTTAGGAAGATTAAAGAAACCCACTCTACCCGTGGCTGTCCCTGCTCCGTCAGTCGAAGGTCCCGTTAAACATGAAAGAGACCCTTATGTTCCACTTTCCAACTATGGATCTCTCTCTCCACAAATTCTATCAGTGGCTATTTTACTTTTAACTTTTAAGACTTGCTTTCATATTTATTATCTCATTTTATCTGTGAATGCTCTTAGGAGCCATAAATAAAAATGGAAATAACAGCCCCATTGTTCCTTTGAGTATGGGTGACAGGCAAGACTTTACCTCCGCCTGAAATGTCAAGTGTGCGGAAGCAAATGACCAGGATGCTGGGCAGAGGAGAAGATGGAAGAGGGGACAGGGGCCTAGAGAGAAGGGACTGGGGGGATGCAAGCCACAAAGAGCAATAGGAATAAGATACCACATTTTAAGTTAAACTTTCAGGAAATGTTCGGGATTCATTTCTGCATCCCTAAATGGCATGGGAAAGGAAAAATATCTATATAGGGATTATTTTAATACAATGTCTCTACATGTCAGAAAGAAAGACACGCAAGCTTCTTGGCATGTGAAGCTAACATCTGGAAATCCTGTTCCCCAGCTACGGTTTAGAGGTCTCTCTTCTCGGAAATAAGCTACTCTGATATTTGGACCATGTTGAAAGGTCAAATCATCATTTGTGTTAATGTCTTTTAAGTCAGTAGATGTATCTCGATGATCTTTTGCAAAAACGTTGCTGTTTACAAAGCCTAAAAACGTAATATGAACTTGAGCTGTGAGGATTATATATCTATATGGCACACAGGTAAGATGCACCACTTGTGGGGGGAAATTAGTTAAACTGAGAGTCATTATAGCCGAGTGCACAAAGTCAGAAATTGTGCTATTGTATAAATGAAAAGTGACTTATTAGTTATCTCTAGAAACCACTAGACGTTTTCTTTCCTCCCAGAAATAATTCTTCCCTGGACCACACCAACTAAGAGGCAAGTCTATATTTTAGGCATGGGAAGAGCTAATCACAGTAGGTCATGAGCAGCCCCCTTCCCAATTTAAAATTCTGCATTTGAAAAATGGAGGCTATTAGAGAAGCCATCTATCAAATTGTAAAAACAGGTTAGACAGAGATCAAGGAAGAGCCGTTTTAAAGGAATTGGTCCTCTATTTTAAAAGTATACCCAAGTAAGTCTTTATTAGGTCGAGTTGCTGCAGGTGGGAAAATTGGTACCCTTCACAAAGGAAATCACTAGATAAAATGGGTCGAACCACTCCGTTAAGGTTGTGATCTTGAGAAACAGGTGGTTACACAAGCAAAGCAGATGAAGGGGAGGCTTTGACCGACCAACCCTTGATCTGAAGAGATTCCGAAATTTCCTAGGAGGAGAGGGCAAAGCATTCTAGTGACTTCTGGAACAAGGGGATATCTACTTCTTCCTGCCTTGCTGTCTCCCCCTACAATTGGGCCTCTTCCTCCCCAACTACCCTCCTTTCCCTCAGTAGCTTTCACCTCAGATTTTTAGTGGGTTCATTCAAAATAATAATGTTGGAATCACACATTTAAGAAAACTTTTCTAATTAAATTTCTGCTGAGTTGGCTAATCTGTTTTACCTAAAGTCTTTCACAGAAAATAATCATAGTATACACGGTGATCATTCTTAACTAGCAAACTCAGAGGAAGCTGGCGATGATTATAGTTTCCATTAATTGCTCACCACGTGCCAGGCACGGTTGTGTCAGCTTTTCCTATATTACCCAATTCTCTTAATAGTCCTGTGAGGCTATTAGTCCCATTTTACAGCTGAGAAAACGTGGCACAAATTTATAGCCTAGGACAGGGGTCAGTAAACCATGGCCCTTGGGCCAAAGGGGCCCTAAAGATTTCCTGGAACCTCCAGGCCCTTTGTTTTGTGGCATCTACAGCTGCTTGTGCGCTTCAGAGGCAGAGCTGAGGAGCCGTGACCCAGGCCTCAGGGCAGGGGTCCCCAACTGTTTTGGCACCAGGGGCCTGTTTCATGGAAAACAATTTTTCCATGGATGGTGGTGGGTAGGGAGGTAGAGAGAGCTCAGGCAGTAATGTGCGGCCCTGTTTTCTTAACAGGCCACAGACCGTACAGAGAAAGAGTCCAGAGGGTGGGGACCGCAGCCTTAGGGCCCACAAGGCCTAAACTAAGTTTTACTGTCTGGTCGTGTATAGAAAAAGCTCACCAACCCTTAGTGTAAAACATGGTTAATTCATGGAAAAGAAAAAAGGCAAGAACATTTAGACAACTTCAAACAGAGATTACGTTGAAATTTTCTTAGAAAAAAAATTCTGTCTTTATCTGTTTTCTATCATTCATATCTTACCTTATTAACCAGCCTCAGGAAAAAAACAGTGTTTACAGAATACCAGTTTAGTAACTAAAGGTTTCTCTCTCGGTAAGATCAGTTTTGATTAGGTGGAAACGTTTCCAAGAAAGAAAGGAAAAAAAGCATAGACCAAAGAGAGCTTGAACAACCACACGTTTCCTGAGAGACTGTAAAACTTTTGGCTGTTTCATGGATATTTCTTCTCAAGTACAAATGACATCATAGTTGGAATTTTTAAGAAACTGGCCTATTTTATTCAACATTTGGTACCACATATTGTTTTGGTTGACCATCTATTGACTTTTCTATTTTTGCTGGGAAGGTATGTCATGACTATTTTTAGTAGACAGCATCTGGTTCTATCGTTTGTGGAACTCAACACACCATCGTGCTTTAGAAATTTTTTCCTAAAGCTATAAAATGTATTTGATGGAGAATGTGCTCATCAGCAAATATTCTACTATACCCTGGAACACTTTTAGATTAAATGTCTAAAGCAGGAAATAGGCACTAACAAAAGAATTTGGTGTGTTACTAGGCAGCAAAGCAAGTGTAGCTTTAATATATAAATTTGCCCTTGAGATATTAACAATTCTGATTATAACTGAGAATGAGTTAACATCTGAGCTCCTCTAGTAATTCTTATTACTCTATCCTTTAAAACCTACCTATAAATCAAAATCAAATTAAGACATGGATTTCCATAGGATGTTATCTTGGATATAAACCAAGCTCAATTCACACAGAATAATTTATGTAAGCAATTTAGAATTATAATAATTTATAGAAAATAATTTACATAAAACCATTTGCTATAAAAGTAAACAGAAACCACCCAAGACAAGACAATGCCCATGGTTTCTCGGTACCTTTCATTGCCTTCCCCAACCAGCAACCGAGACTGGGAGCGGGAGAAAACAGACTTCAAGCTCTGAATGTTAGGATCACCTAGGGATTTTCAATAGTTCCACTGCCCAAGCCACACCCCAGGCCAATGAAATCACTGAGGGTGGGACCCAGGTGTCAGTAGTTTTGGGAGATCTCAGACACCAGCAGAGTGGTAATTAAGGCAAAGACAGGTGATGGGGTTCAGTTGGATACACCTGACACTTACACACCAGGAGGCGGGTCCTTCTCCATCCCCATCTGCTCTGCTATGTGTGGGGCACTAGGAGATCTGTAGTGTAGGATTAATTAATACAACATTCTGGTCTGCCCACAGCATCCTCATTCTTGCTAACACATAATGGATTTGTTAATGCAAATATTAATAGGATTCTAAACCCAGTAAGTGCGGCCCTAGCGTTTCTCTTAAGTTACGATCTCTTTAAACATTCACACCCTTTCTACGTCTTAGGAGATGTGCCCGTCCCCAACACCTGGCTCTTTATTTTGTAAGCATATTTCCTCCTACATGACAGACGTTAAAGGTGAAGTCTGCCTTACCTCTACGATGCTTTTTAGATCTTGCACGTAAGTCCTCTCAGTCTCCAGAATTTCCTGGACAACTCTGTCCACGTAGAGGAGCTTGGGGCTGGTGGCCGAGTCTGCAGTCGTCTTGGGTGCCCCACTGGCATCCGCTCTCCGCTGGGCCCTAGGCTGCCTCTCGCTGGCCTCGTCCGTGTTCTGCTGCCTGGTGGGGTTGTCCCTCTGGAGGTCGCTGCTGGAGAAAGGCCTGGCTGGCATCAGCTCCAGTTTTATGGCCCCTGCTTCCTTATCCTGGTTAAACAAACCCAAGTGGCTGTTTGAAACTAAGGTCATTCTGCTGCCGAAGGAACCATGGCTGTCCCGGGAGGAGGCTGAGGACGATGTGGAGCCGAAGCTGACGGGTCGGTCGCTGTCAGAGAGCTCCATGGTCTTCAGTTTTCGGGAGTGGGAATGCCTGGCTGTCGTCTTGGGAGCTGGAATTTTGGTTACAGCTGATGGCACTTCAAGATGCAACTGGTGTCCATCTACGTGAGTTAAAGAAAATAAATACGAAGGGCAAGATAAGCAAGGTAGGCAAGTATTTTGAAATTCGAGCAAACAGAAAGTTGAAAGAAGTGAAAACCTAGCCCAGATGTGTATAGTCAATAACAAAAAGATGGCAAATTAATTATAGAAGGAAATGCAAAGGTACCTGTGGTCAACTGAGACGCAAAATTAGAGTTTCTACAGCATCACCTGGGAGCCAGTTAGAAATGCAGAGTCCCAGGCTCTGCCTTAGACCTACTGAGCTTTAATCTGTATTTTAGTAACATCGCAGTGCAATGTACACACATTGAAGTTTGAGAAGCACTATGAATACATCTGTTGGCTCAACAGTGTGACCACCTGGAATGACTCATATATGCAGATTACCCAGATTTACTAAATTAAAGGCTCAGCAGTCACGGATTGAGGAATCTATTACTTTAACAAGCACCACAAGTGGTTCTTAAGTACTTAAAAAGGACTCTCTGTGATTCTTACAGAATTCTGAGAAACATTCTATGTTTTAAGTACTCCACCATAATTCCACAAAATTTTAAGCTAGAATCCTGGAACCACTACCATTTGATTTAACTGATGCTGACAACTTTACACTTTACCTCTAATACAGCATTAAAGAAAAGGGTTGCCTGGACAATAATTTTCTAACACTTGGCAAGAAAAGCAAAATAAGATACAGTCATGTGCCACATAATGACATTTCATGGACTGCATACACAAGCATGGTTGGAACAATAGCCAAACCATTCAGCTTAGGTGTTTAGTAGGCCATGCCATCTAGGTTTGTGTAGACACACTTTGAGCTTGCACAATGGTGAATTTGCCTGAAGATGAATTTCTCAGAATATAATCCCCATTGTTAAGTGACAGATGACTATATTAAGACCCACATCCCACTTAAAATTTACCCTCTCACATTTCTCTAAATCTCTTCTTAAAAACTGACATTCCATTTGTGGCATATATCAAGTTATATTATTAGAGAGTATGTTTGTACAACATTCCACAAGTTATAATGTAACAGTGTAATTATACAATTAAATAATAAATATAGGAACTAAATTATGAGAAAACTTATGAGAAATGGGGCTGTTTGTATTTAGAATAGGGCATAAAAAAAATTCTGATTGCTAAGTCAAAAGGTCACTGAATACCCATGGCATTTAAATATGATCTTGGGTCCAAAAAGGACCTACCTGAAAAACTAAACTTTCAGAAACTATTTTTGTGAAACACTCAAAGTTCCAGTCTTCTTCATTTGTAAGGCAGGATCAACATTTTTTCCCCCCCATGATAATGAGATTCCAGGTTTATAGAAACAAAATGCCTTGTGATAAAGAATGTGATTAATGAAGAAATGTGCTTTGTGTTGGCAGGTTACCTTATTACCAAAATCCGTGTTTACAGGGTTTGTTAGAAAAATAGAAGAGTGAAACTTACGTTTAGAAGGTTATAACATGACACACACAGTAACGAGAGTATTAATGATCACTTTTCAACAGGAATGTGAATTTGGTTTGACTCTATAAGAAAGATCATCAAACAGCTGGTACCAATATTTTTAAAATATAAAGAAACCATCAAGTCTATACCCTTCAACAGACTTTTTCTAGATAGTTTATATTCGTGGCAAATATTAGTACAAAGTTATAATGCAAATATTAAAATTATGAATGTAAAATAAAGGAACTAACTCTGAGTCAACAAGAAGGAATGGTATGAAATGTGTAGGAAATGAGCAATTTATCAGCATAACCACTACCACATGGTATGAGTTTGCCACAAATTTTTAAAGCTTTTGCAATATTCTCCCTGCTTGCTCTATAACAACTTTATGGCCTATAAAACATGAATTGGTTATAGTAGTTAAAATGCACTTGACCTAAAAAGCCTGATCCAACTTGAGTGTGGCAAAAATCCAAGAAGCAGCCATGCTTTTAGGGATGCTTGCAGCAAAAGACGCTTGCCTGCTTTTGGGACTGGTGTTAAAGTTACGGGCAGTTCAAAGTAGGGGCAGACACAAGGTTTTCTTTCCATTGGCTTCCACGACCATGAGGTTGATCTCACTGTAGGAAATGGGCACTAACTCAGGAAGTATATGAGGATACTTTAAGGTCCTGAGGGTCCAATGAGGCTGTGATTTAGGACCAAACGTAAGTTGAATATATTATACTATATGTGAAAGGCCAGGACATCTGGAAAGGTCTAATCCCCATAGATCTGGATACACTGGTCTCCAGGGCAAGTTCTGATTTTCTAACTAGGTAAGAATCAGTCTCCTCTCCAGTATAGAAAACTGTTTTTAACACGGTTACAGAACTCTTGGCATTGTATTCATTATCAAGACTAGTGAAAAATGAGCACAATAGGGAGGCACATTTCTTTCTTATCATCATTTCTTTTCTCTGCTTTCCCACTTCAAGTTAGACAGCCAATATCGGGACCAAGGGATCAAACTGTTTTTAGAGAAGTCCATGTTGGGCTGTTAGGAATGATAGCGCCTTTAAAAATATTTTGAAAGGTAGGAGAAAGTGGGATGTGAAACTCAGGTCAACAGGGGGTCCCTTCATGGACAGATCTTAAACAGTAATGTGACTTGGGCACCATTCCAAGGAAGGCTCCCATGTCCCAACGCCAGGCTATGTAGTCAACGCCACTGGCACCAGCCTGTTTTTCAGCCTGCCAACCAGGCACTTTGTAAAATAGGATATTTCAGATATTTGGTATCGGTAGTATTTAGTCAAGCTTCCTGCCCCAAACTAAATACCTTCCAAAATTACCAATGACAGAAGTGAAACATTTAAAGTCAGGTCACCATCATCCTCACCACCACCACCATCAGCAGCAGCAGCACAGCATTTTCCCAGAGCCTTCTCGCCCACAGCATCAAATGAAGACTCTGTGACTCCCAGGTCTGCATGTAATATGAGCCTGCATTTGCTAATGGATAACGTTTTTCATGTTGATTCATTGCTTAGAAGATATTTACAGTTTTCTCATATACAGAAATGTGCCTCATAAAAACTGTCTAGTCTTGTTCTCGCCTTCCTCAAAATAATTTAAGATTTTCATCCTGTCTGGCCTATTCTTTCTGATACAACTCACAAATTATTAATATTTATCTTTACAGTGCACTGCTCAACACAGTAGCCACTGGCCACATGTGGCTACTGAGGACTTGCAGTGCTGCCAGTCTGAACTGAGCTGTAAGTGCAAAACACACACCTGATTTCAATGACTTAGTATGAAACAAAAAATATAAAATATCCCATTAATAACTTTTATATCAATTACATGTTGAAACGATATCTTGGAGCAGTGGCTTAATAATATTTTAAATTATTTTCACAGGTTTCATTTTACTTTTATTAATGTAGCTATTAGAAAATTAAAAATTACATATGTGGAGTTGGGTGGGTTGGCTCATGCCTGTAATCCTAGCACTTTGGGAGGCCAAGGCAGGAGGATTGCTTGAATCCAGGAGTTTAAGACCAGCCTGGGCAACATTGTGAGATCCCCATCTCTACAAAAAAATATAAAAATTAGCTGGGTGCGGTGGCACGTACCTGTAGTCCTAGCTACTTGGGAGGCTGAGGTGGAAGGATAGCTTGTGCCCAGGAGTTTAAGACTGCAGTGAGCTATGCTCAGGCCACTGTACTCTAGCCTGGGTGACAGAGTAAGACCCTGTCTCAAAAAAAAAAAAAAATTACATATGTAGCTCGTATATATCTTAGTTGGGTAATGTTGATCTATTAATAGAAGTCTTCTAGTTATTCTTGAAAATTTAAATATACCTTATCAATCTTTGTTCAAATAATAGTGAATGGAGAAATGCAAACAACACAAAGTTTGTCTTTTTTTTTACTCCATTCATTAATACACAATGTTGTTATAAATGAGCAAAAATAGAGTTGGGCGACAATCACTGTGTAGTAGATATTGGGGTAACTGATTTTCCACGATAAACTGAAAATACCCAGATAAAAAACTGTAGAGCAAGGAAGCTTTTTTCCCTTGCCTTGAGTGAAAGGTGCTGGCAGGCTGTATTAGTATTCTGGTAATTTACTGCATTCCTTCTCATAACTTCTCTCTCTTCCAAAATCCCAAACACAGGGCTAATAATATAACAGTTTCTGAGAACTTTTGGCCAAACCTTGCTAATGGCCCATAGCCAGTCGATCATTTGACCATGAATACCCTAAAATAAGCCGGTTCCACCCACCTTGAGGACTGTGGTCAATCTGACCCTTGGCAAACCCAGAAATGGTGGGGTGGAAGTACCTGCAGAGGTGGGGGTGGGGGGTCAGAGACCTGCTGATTCTTAGAACTAGAAGGACTGGCTAACCTAAAATAAAATATTCCTTTTTTGTGCCATCCTTAATAAAAGGAAAAAATGGCCAGACAGCTCCCATGTAGATATGCGTTCACACATTTTACTTCACGGAAAGTCCTTCTCTCTCATTTTTTTCTAGGCAAAAGAGCTCTCATTGCTTGGCTTTTCTTTGTTTACTCTTCAAACTTCCACTAATTGCCCTCCTTTGGAATATCACTGCCAGAATCAAAAGCGACACTTCTTGGCTCTAACTGGTTTCCCAGGCAGATTGAGGTTGGATGTAGAATGTTCCATGGCTTCCTGTGACCATGTTTGCATGGGGAAGGGAGTACTTGATGGTCCCACAGCCTACAGTGCCCAGGGAGAACCTTAGAAGGCAAGGCAGAAATTCTTCTCACTGCAGGGACTGAGGGGGATCAGGAGTTCCCAATTCTGCTCATTGCTATTCTAGACATCAGATACCTAGTCTGAGTCCCCTGGCAGGATACTCATGGAAGTCAAGAAAATGCTCACCAATGAATAACTAAAATTATGTAGTTCCTTGTTACACCTTCTGTGAATCCCTCAAAGAGGGGGAGGCCACAGAAAGACTGAAGTACAAGCAAGAAGTTATTCTATCAGCTAGTAAAGTCCATTTAATATAGAGCTAGTCTTTGGCAGAGCCTCAAAGTCATAAACAAGGAAATTTATGCTTTAAATTTTGTTTTAAAAGTCAAAGTTAAGAAACACATATTTATATATTTCTAAGATAACACCAGGCCTTGAGGAGCACCCTTCTCCCCTACATAGCTCCCCTACATAACCCAATAGTTAAAAGCCATCAGATAGCAACGTGTATTTCCACCTCTTTGTTTCCTAAAATATCAACTTATTCCTGTTTTAATGGCAGGGCCAAGACTATAATTCCACATGTTCTTTAGTGTTCACCATGTTCAATTCAGGGAACATGATTTTCATATTTATTTATAGCTATGTAGTGATAAGCAAAAAATCTGTTACCATGTTAATTTTCTAGTTTTAACCAAGGTACAATGTTTTTTTTTTTTTTTTTTTTTTTTTGAGACAGAGTCTCACTTTGTTGCCCGGGCTAGAGTGAGTGCCGTGGCATCAGCCTAGCTCACAGCAACCTCAGACTCCTGGGCTTAAGCGATCCTACTGTCTCAGCCTCCCGAGTAGCTGGGACTACAGGCATGAGCCACCATGCCCGGCTAATTTTTTTTTGTATATATATTTTTAGTTGGCCAGATAATTTCTTTCTATTTTTAGTAGAGACGGGGTCTCACTCTTGCTCAGGCTGGTCTCGAACTCCTGACCTCGAGCAATCCACCCGCCTCGGCCTCCCAGAGCTAGGATTACAGGCGTGAGCCACTGCGCCCGGCCAAGGTACAATGTTTATACAAGATATAACATTAAGGGAAGCTGGATGAAGGACATATAGAACTTTGTACTATTTTTGTAACTTTTCTATAAACTTAATTTTCCATAATAGTTCAAAAAATTTTTAATTAAAAATTATTTTTAATTGGGGTATGATTGAATATAAAAAGTTGTACATATTTAGTGTATAATACTTGATGAGTTTAGAGATAAGTATATACATCAAACCATCACCACAATCTATGCCATGAGCATATCCATTACCTACAAAGTTTTCTTATGCTTCTTTATTATTTATTGTTGTATTTTGTGATAAGAACACTTGACCTAATATCCTCTTTGCAAAATTTTAAGTATACAACACAGTATTGTTAACTATAGGCACAATGCTGTTGGACTTACTCATCTTGCATAACTGAAAATTTGTATCTTTTCACTAATATCTTCCCTGTTTCTTCCTCTCCAAGCACCTGGCAACCACCATTCTATTCTATTCTTTTATGAGCTTGATTATTTTAGATTCCTCATATAAGTGGTGTCATATAGTATTCATCCTTCTGTGTCTGGTTTATTTCACTTAGCATAACATCCTCCAGCTTCATCCATGTTGTCACAACAACAGGATTTCCTTTTTTATGGCTGAATAATATTCAAATTGTGTGTATATACACCACATTTTCCTATATCTACATGCAAAAGAATGAAAATGGACCCTTATCTTACACCATACACAAAAATCAACTTGAAATTAATTAAAGACTTTAACACAAAACTGAAACATAAACATGAAATTGTAAAACTTCTAGAAAAAAATAGAAGAAAAAAGCTTTATGACATTGGTCTTGGCAATGATTTCTTGGATATGACACCAAAAGCATCAGCAACAAAAGCAAAAATAGACAAGTGGGACTACACCAAATCAAAAATTCCTTTCCACAGCAAAGGAAACAATCAATAAAGAGACATCCTACAGAGTGGGAGAAAATATTTGTAAACTATGCATTTGACAAGGGGTTAATACTCCAGAATATATAAAGAACTCAAACAACTCAAAAGCAAAAAACCCAAATAACCCAATTAACAAATAGACAAAGAAACTAAATAAAATTTCTTCAAAGAAGACATATAAATTACCAACAGGTAATGGTATATTTCATATACCATATGAAAAGATACTTACCATCACTTAAAAAATCTCATTACCACTAGAGTCAGTAAAGCAAGCATTTGTACAAGAAGATTAAGAATGGGAAAAGATATTTTGCAAAAATGTTCTTGTTCAAACTAGAGGTAAGGGATTGAATGAGGAACAAAGATTCCTTCAACCTGTAAAATCTGATACTAAATACTCATGTAACTTACTGATTGATTCCTGAGTTAGTTGCTATGGTATGAATGTTTGTGTCCCTTACCAAGTCATATGTTGAAACCTGATCACCATAGTGATGGTATTAGGAGGTGGAGCCTTTGGGAGGTGAGTAGGTCATGAGGGCTCCACCCTCACGAATGGGACTAGTGCCCTTATAAAAGAGTCCAAGGGGAGCTTGTTTGTCCCTTCTGCCATGTGAGGACACATCGGAAGTGCCACCTAGGAAGAACAAGCCCTCGGCAGACACAGAATCTGCTGGCACTTTGATCTTGGATTTCCCAACCTTCAGAACTGTGAGCAATAAATTTCTGTTCTTTATGAGTTACCCAGTTTAAGGTATTTTGTTAAGTAGCAGCCTGAATGGACTAAGACACTAGTCAATGGAAACTGAGAGATACAACAGTTACATCAGTTGAGTAGGGATTAAGTAGATAGTTAATGCAGCTAATGTATTAATATTAGATAAATTGCCTCAGCTAAGTGGTGACTCTGGACCAGTCTGGTTAAAGGGGACCTACAGGAATTCCCTGAAGCCTTTTAATGCAAATGCAGCTGTTTTTATCGTATGCTTTTTTGTGGTGACACAGTGTGGGACACGAAGGAGATGATCACGACACCCTGCACCATCCCGTGTTACCACTTACAGAAGGAACTGTTAGTTGCCCACCAAAATCCACTCTCCCCTTTTCCTTAGTGAACAGAGTTTCAGCTGAGCACATGTCCCAGCTTCCCTGGTCATTAGATACAGCCATGCAGTCAACTTCTCACCAGTGCAAATGATATATGCCCCCGTGGGGGTCCATTTCTCAAGACATGAGACATCGTTCCTCCACATTCTTTCCCCTTTGCACTGGAACCCAGATGTGGTAGAAACCTTGCCTCAACTCTGAGAATGATACCAGCCACCCTAGAGGACGGCAGAACAAAAAGACGGGTGAAACCACGCAGCCACTGGCACTGGACATGACTTGAGCCACCACATTAAAAAGCCTGGTTAGGCCGGGCGCGGTGGCTCATGCCTGTAATCCTAGCACTCTGGGAGGCCGAGGCGGGTGGATTGCTCGAGGTCAGGAGTTCGAGACCAGCCTGAGCAAGAGCGAGACCCCGTCTCTACTAAAAATAGAAAGAAATTATCTGGCCAACTAAAATATATATAGAAAAAAAAAATTAGCCAGGCATGGTGGCGCATGCCTGTAGTCCCAGCTACCCAGGAGGCTGAGGCAGGAGGATTGCTTAAGCCCAGGAGTGTGAGGTTGCTGTGAGCTAGGCTGACGACATGGCACTCACTCTAGCCTGGGCAACAAAGCGATACTCTGTCTCAAAAAAAAAAAAAAAAAAGCCTGGTTATCCTGAAGCTGCCATGCTAGAGAAACCATCTGATGTGACCACAACAACATGCAGAGGGATGCTCAAGGGTCCCCAGCTGTTCCCACCCCTGCTGGTTGAGTTTCCAGCCAAGGCACTAGACATGCGTGAGAAGCCTTCCAGACGACTCAGCCCTGCTGTGTCCGACTGCAACTCCATGACAGTACCCAGGTCAGAACTACCTAGCACAGCCTTTCCCAAATTCCTGACTCGCAGAAACCTTGGAAGACTGTAAAATGATTATTGTTGTCAATCCATTAAGTTTTGGGGTGATTTGTCATGCAGCAAGAGATAACCCAGACAGTCTCTATGATGGCAGATTAGCCTTACTATAATACAACTGTTATAATTCTGTATCAAAATTATCCTTATAAAAAACACCAAAACCAACCTCAATGTTTTTTTTATGTGTCTCACTGTTAAAACATTTTATAGATGGAAAAGACAAAACAGAGAGATTAGGTAACATTGTGCACAAAGTCAAACTGTGAACCAGGGGGTATGTTTTCTGATTTCTAGTCCATTATTCCTTGTACTTGGGTATAGATTCATAAAATAGTAGGGCAGAAAAGGAACTCAGAGATCAGGAAATGAACGCCTCAGTATAGGCTACCTGTCTAAAGCACAGGGTACCTACCACGTGCCAAAAAGACCTACAGAGAGAAAGAGAGAGAAAGTGTATGTAAGGATGAATACATCCCCAGCTTTGTGTGCAAAAATAAGAATTCAGAAGACCAGCCAGAAATTAAATTATGACCTAATTCTCTCTATTGATCAGAGGATTTGCATGTTTGCCCCAGTTCTGCACCATCCAGGCTTACAATTTTGGATCTTTGGTTTCCTCACGTGTAAGTGAGGCAGCTGAACCAGATGACTTCTCCAGGTCCCACCCAAAGTCACCAAGTGACTCTAACCCAGAAACACCCAGCAAATCACTGGCTGCCACAGCTGCCCTGCCCATTCCTAGCTGGCGTCACAGCACAAGCAGTAACCCCATCAGAGCACTTTCCCTCTACATCCTGCTAATATCAGATCTTGGATGATGAAATACTGTCTATCACTGAGTTTGCCACAGGCTAAAAAACTATTTTCAATTTAGCTTAAATAATAATCTATGCTCCAGCTTCACTTTGAACAGCACCTTCCTGTTAGTGGAAAAACACCAGTCTCAAGGCAGTAACTAAACAATGATTGTTATATACACAAGCTCCATCTGTATTGAACACACTCAGTTCCAAAAACATCCCTGCACAGTTGGGAGGGAAGCATTAAGAGAAATAACATTTTCTTAAAGAAAAAGGCAGAGGAAGATGAGGAGAATTTCAAGTGACTCACAATAGCACTTTGAGCAAATAAATCCATCCATAAAGTACACTAAACATTTTCTTAAGAGAAATCGAAGTGTCTAACAACAGAGCTATGAATAAATCAATCCATCTATAAGGTGCAATATAAAATGATTAAATGTCATGTCCTCTCAAATCTTTAATAAAGACTGTAGAAAATGGTCATAACATATAGTTGAGTAAAATGGTGGTTTAAAAAACACATATAAATATGATCCCAATTTTGAATTTAAAATGCCACTTCTTTATTAGCCACATTAGAAATAGATTGAAAAGATATATAATAAAATTTTAACTTTGGTTTTATCAAGTAAAATGGGTATTTTTTCCTTTGATATTTATCAGTAAATGTTTTTTCAATAAGTATATTTTATCATCTGAAAAATTTATTTAAGGAAATTAAAATCACAACCTTAATTTATGTCAAATATTTAATTTTAAATTAAAATAATTTTAATATTCAATATGCGACTAAGAAATGCTGAATATATACATCTCTCAAAAATGTTGGTGTCACTAAATTCAAATAATAAAACAAAATAAAATCTGATTCCAATGGACAACAGTACTGAATACAATCCACGCCTCCTTTCCCCAATCATTGCTCCCAACAAAAGTATTTCTTACCAATAAACACTCACAATGGAAACTGCATGTACTTAGTCAACTTTGGTTGCCACCAGACTCAGACTAAATTTCATCACTGCAGTTGCTAAGCAAAAAATTGCAAACATTTATTCTGTTCCTCTGGCTTAGCTTGCATGAAGCTCAAAAAGAAAGCATATTAAAATGGTGAGCATTCAATGCACAACAACTTAGGATTTTAGATTTCTCCTCAGAGTCACAAACATCAGCTCTCTAGATATATCAACTTAACTTTAAGGAAAGATCAAAACCAAACCAAACCAAGACAAAAACCATTTAAGACAGGCTGCAGTTCAGATGGAGGGGGGAAAATCATCATCTAGACCAATTCCCCTGTTGGATAACTCTTTTTAGTCCATCGTGTTTATAACAGAAGCATTCCTTGCATTATAACATAGCCAAGCCTCCGTCCCTGCATAGTTGTGAAGAAACCCCCCCGGCGACCGTTTCTCACCTTGGCTACTCGGAGAGGGAAGGAGCAAGTCTGTCCCAGCGCTGGTTCTTTGGCGACATTCATATTAGCACCTACCTGAGCTTCCCTAAGGCTAAAGCACATCGTCTGCCTTCAGCTGATGCAGTGACCTCACTGGGTGCTCAGTCAGGTAAAAGCAGCAGCTTTACTAGTCTGTGCAGCGCCGTTGTAGGAATATTGCATGAGTCAGCTTTTATCTCTCAAACCCAACACACAAAGGCTTTACAAAAACCTGATTTGCAACTTTCTCACTGCCTTTTTCCCCTAGTGTGCAGACCACAGACTTCAGCATCACTAAGAGCCTTAAATGAAACATGACATCATTCAATTGAGAAACAGGACAATAGACACCACTGTGGGTAACTTGAAAATGCACACTTCACTGAGCAACACCCTACGACTTCCATTCTTTTGTGAACATCAAATACAACCCACACTCGCCTAAAGCTGCTTGGGCTTCACCTTCCTGGCTCCGGCCACGGTTCTCATTAAACTCCACAAAACAAGCAAGATCTTTGGAGCTCTGATATTTTTAAGTTCACTTTCTGAATTATGAGTTTGTTTCAAAGTAAATGGACACGTCTTTAACATAAATTTTAAAAGGACATTTTTGGGTGGGGGTAGGGCAGTGAGTAACAATTGAAGGCAGTCTGGACAATTAGTTTCTGTTAACATGACACTTAATAGTGTTTTAAGCAAAGTTAAACATGAATATATTTAAGTTTGACACTTTAAAAAACATTTTAAAAAATCTGAAGACAAATACCTAAAATCAAAACTTACAGGCATTTCTTCAGAAAACGGTCAAGTTCTGTGATTTTATATTCATAAATACTAAGTAGTAAAGACAGAATGATCTAATATTCCCACACTTTAGTGAGACCTTCAAATTATTTGAGGTTTTCAATTTCCCTATGGCCACCTGTCCTTCTTAAAATGCTATATCTATTTTTATATGAAGATTCAAAAGGTTTATATTTGAAAAAGATATTGAGTTCTTTAGATGAAGGTCTCCAGAAGTACAAAAATGCTATTGAAAATTGATACCACTGCACCATGGAACTAAAAATCAAAATATAGATTATGTCCATGTATAGACACCTAAAACTAAACTATTTCAAAGGATTAAAGTCCTTTAAATAGAAGTTCCATTTAAAGCATTCATTTGTGGTTGTGGAAAATAACATTAGCGGATGGTCTTTAATATAGCTATTTCTATCATGCCTAAGTGACTTAAAATTAACAACATAATAGAATAATTTGTTTTAATGCCTGTTACCTTTCAAATAAGGCTGAAGATACACAGGGCTACTTGAATAAGTCATTTTGATGGAACTGCATCAGTCAGCTCAGAAGACAACTTGCTGGGAATGATTTCTCCCCTCCCCCCCAAATATTTACCAGTTTGATAGAAATCACTAAACCAAAGATGCTGAAAAGGCAGTTTGAGAGGAAGGGTCCTCCCCGGGCTGTGGAGACTGTGTCTTAATCCTCCATTCTTACCTCTACAGCCACCTCTCTTGCCTCCCAAATAAAGTCTGTCCCCTATGGCAGCACCCAAGCAGGGCCCTCCCTTTCTGCTCAGCCAAGAGTCAGCTCAAATCCCAGCCAATCTGCTGCAGCCACTCTAGAGCACTGCTCTTTCCATTAATTAAACAGCTGCTTATTACACTTGAAGTACCACGTGGTCTCATACTTAATTATTTTCTAATTGTCTCTCTCCTACCCTGCATTGGCTGCTGTGGGGGAAAGGACCCTTCCTATACCGTAGGTTTGATATTCTTGTGGAAGATACAAAGATCTAAACTCTTAGATGGGGTGGAACATACAGAGGCTTTCGGCTTCCTCTTGACTCGTTTATTGTCTGTGCATATCCTCAGATCACAAGGATTAATAGTTACTTTCATATTCCAATAAGAATGTTATTGTACTTAGATATTTTTTATTTTTATTTTTGCCAAGAAACATGTGTTTTAAAAGTCATTTCTGAGAGATACTGTGTCTAAGTAAACAAAAACAGCAAAGCTGCTTTGAGTGTGGACGGTGGGCGGTCAGCTGTGCCTACCCCGTGGACAAGTGACAGTCCTGAAGGGCAGCTTCAAAGTGACAGTACAGGCCATATTTGGTCCTATGGGACAGTTATTTGTTAGTTCATCCACAATTCCTGCTTTCGCAAAATCATCAACTTGTATAAATGAGACCTCCCATATCACCTGCAGATAATTGAACCCCCCTATATTGCACCCACAAATATCAAGGGTTTAAAGTATTTTGAATTTAGTTTTTACAACTGTAAGCTTTTTCAAAGCAGGGGATACACACACACATTTTTGCCTTTATGTTTATCCCAGTACCAAGTATTTTCATAACTGAATTAACCAATGAATAGTGCAGGAGGCCTGGAGAGGGATAATGCAGACACACACTAGCAGAGAGGAAAAGCAAGGGGAAGAGAAAGGTATTAATACGCTTCTTGAGCAACATTCAAGGTTCTTTGACACCTGAGAGCAGAGGAGCCCTTTGCACCTCAGTGTTTTCTTAAGGCCTGAGTTTGCTCCACTTTAGCTCTGGGATGGTTTTGCATCCCAGTCCTTCCCCTCTCCTGTTCCACATGCTGGATACCAGGATGATTAACAGTTCTTGGAGGTGCCCTGCTGCCTTGCCACTGTTCATGCAGGAAAAGAAAAATATCCTAAGACAACACAAGAGGCACAAATGCTGGTATACTTGTCACTTCTTGCTGCATAATTTGTTTGCCAATAGTAACACTGGGTGAAAAGATTATTATTGCTCAGCAAAATTTCTTTTTAAATGATAGTGAGAGTGGCCACAGATGAAAGGAACGTGTATGCCTTGTTAGGCAACAAAGGACCCTTACTGGAAGGCAGCTCTTTTCGCTTCCCTCCCAGCACTGGTTACACAAGCAGGAGGAACAGGTGCAATGCTCAATGTCCCCGCCTGGAATGGGGGATCGAGGCACAGACGTGCAGCACTCACAGGATATGTCTATAGCAACCAGAACAGAAACCAGCCGGCAAGGAAAGTGCAGGCCAGCCTTGTGGCCTAATTGGAGAAAGACCAGAAAGTCTCCACCATTTAAACAATCCCTTCTCAGAAGTCTGCCATAGGGCCTGGAATTCTACTCTTAAAAACCAACTCTTTGGCCAGGCGCGGTGGCTCACGCCTGTAATCCTAGCCCTCTGGGAGGCCGAGGCGGGTGGATCACTCGAGGTCAGGAGTTCGAGACCAGCCTGAATGAGACCCTGTCTCTACTAAAAATAGAAATAAAAATTATCTGGACAACTAAAAATATATATAGAAAAAAAATTAGCCGGGCATGGTGGCCCATGCCTGTAGTCCCAGCTACTCAGGAGGCTGAGGCAGGAGGATCGCTTAAGCCCAGGAGTTTGAGGTTGCTGTGAGCTAGGCTGATGCCACGGCACTCACTCTAGCCAGGGCAACAAAGTGAGACTCTGTCTCAAAAAAAAAAAACAAAAAAACCCCTACTCTTTTTAGCTTAAGGTAAAAGACATCAGTTAAAACCACTATATCCCCTTGGGAAGGGTTATGGAGTCATTGCCACAGTAGTGTGAATTAGCCTGCTCATCCTTCCAAGAACCTACCCAGGTTTTTTAGGAAGGAGACCACAAAGGGGAGGGTGAGGGCAGGAAGCATAGACAGCACACAGTTCTAGGGACTCACAAGGCCTGACCTAATTGAGACACTCTGCAGACTTTGCAGCCAGGCAACAGCTCAAAAAGCTGGGTAATGAAGGAGGAAAGAATGGCCGGAGAGAAGACAAAGGGCAAAGGCATGTGTATATTTTTGGGTTCAAGGAAAGATTTTGCTTCACATAATATTGGATAAGGCAGATTTAGAAAATAATCTTACATTTTCAGATACAAAGGTACTAGAAGTTATAAAGGGTATTTCAAGACATAAATACTATTTTACACAGGGAGCACAATTTAAATGCATGGCGGTAGGGGGGCTCTTTATCTTGTGATTTAAGATATTGCCATGGTGGCACATTTTCCAAGACCAATGGTAAAACCAACTATTTTCTGAAGCACAGGCCACTGATAAACATTCTTAATATATTCTTAGTCTATTAGAACTTTTTACTTTGAAAGAAAAAGGCATGAGACCACATTTTCTAAGAGCATCCCACAGAATAAATGTGATAAATATTAAGAAAATTGCATGCCAAAAGGTGTCACGCATCTGCATTGAAGTCCCTTAGAAGGACACACTGACCTTCCTCCTGAAAGTGAGAGAGACTCTTCTGCACTGCAGTTGTTATTTATTAAAAATCTATACACACTCTTTAAACAGCCTACTCCAAACCCGGAAAATGTCACCAACTATAAATTCTGCCTTACTGCTGTTATACCAACCAAATACCAACCAAATTCTGACTTACTGTTATTATACCAACCAATATACTTTGTCAAACAAAAAAAGCTAACCTGGTGTTTTGCTTTCTAAAGGGTGCTTTTCAAATGAAATAATTTTAGTGGCAAGGCAGTTTGTTTTCACAAATTTAAAAAGTATTTACTCTCAGTAAAAGACATAGGTTTTAGCTAGACAAAAGCATTAAAAATATAGGAGAAATTAAATGAAAGTATTTTTTGTTAGTCCTGGAGTACTGAATCTAACAATAGAAACCAAACTGAACATACTAAATAGTTACCAGTACTCAAACCATGCAACTGAAAACATAGTTTCTCAGCCCCTATTGCACTAAATGTCAGTACTGAGGCATGGTCATAAGAATTCTGGAAGACAAACAAACAAACAAAGCCTATTACTCACAATATCCTTTCCTTGCAGTCAAGTTACGATTTAACTACTCCACTGTACACCTACCTCCTTCAGTCAGCCATGAAATGAACTGAGATGGCCTTGAAGGGCACACATTCTGGGACTCCAAAATCTTGCTCTGCTTCAGACGTTCTTCCTCCATGGGTTCATTTTTCTGCTTCTATGACAATCATTAGCTCTATTTTTCACTCTGTTCTTTTATTAGGCTATTTGGTCTTTATTTTCCAGGGATGATGAAATCAAGTCTTGGTTATTTTTGAACTGAACAATTTTTAGATATCAAGCAAGCAAATATGTTGCAACTAGCCTCTTGCTCTCAATAATCTATCAGTCCCATCTTTAAGGACACCACTGGAGGACTTGCTGTGCTAAGCACAATGAACTAATTATCCCTGAAGAATGCAGTCCGTTTCCAGACACATTTTTCTCCAGGAGATAACACACATCTAATCCATTCATAACTAAAGGCATTCAAAACAATCTATACTTTTGAAACACTCTAAAAAATGTACTTGAACTTGCAGAAAAGGCTTGGATGCTCTGTTGAAATCCTGCAGCAGTGTGTATTTTCCAAAATACTAATTAAAACAAGAATCTCTTACAGTTTCAGAGTAATAACCATCGAGGCTCACAGCCTTTCTGTGAGCTTGCAAAGCAATTTCCCATCCTGGCAGAGATGAGAGACAACCCCATTGGCTAGGCTTCCCTCCTCTTTCTGGGCACAGCTCCACGGCTGCCAGGGGGCGAAAGGGAGGGCTCAGGTCAACATGGCCAGCTGCCCCCACCCCCTCCCATGGGCCCAGTGACAGTGGGTTTAGAGAGGCAATTCTCAAATGCAACAGAGGAGAGAACGTAGTTTGCAGGGGAGACACAGACAAGCTGCTTGGAGCAAACATGAATTAATCAGTCTCTGAACCAGTTCAGGACTTCCCCTCTTCCCCCTGCCCCCCAAGCAATTCCTATCCTTCAGGATCATCATAATCAGTCTTATTCCTCCACTCCCAAAGATATGTTCAATGTCACAGCGGTTGACAGCTTAACCTCTAAGATGTATGACCTGTGAGCAAATGAATTTATCTCGGGGGAGACTATATAATTTCTACAACTGAAGTGGGTGGCTTGAGCTTATTTGGCCTCCTGTACCAAGGCGTGGGGACAATCCCATTCAGGCAGAGATTTTTAAAAGGCCAAATTTAGTTTCTACTTCAGGAAAGCAGAATGTATTCCTCTCTAAATGAGTTGAGGGGACTTATTACTTTTGAGGATTTTTTTTTTAACTAAAGAAGGTAACGAAGGCTGCTGCCCTTCGTATATTAGTATCACAACAGTCTTCAACACCCGTCTGTTGCCGTGCGCGCTGATCTGTGCCTTTCAGAACACTGGCACCCGCAGAGCGACCTGCTGGTCTTTCTCCCTTCACACTTTTTTGCTACTTGAACTAACAGCGTCAACCACTTACTCGCCCTGGCTCTCGGGGACCTACGAAAGGCCAGGCTCCGTGCTGGGTACAGTGAATGGACAGGGGCTTTGCCTTCTTGGAGCTCCTGTCAAGTAGGATTGGACAAGCCTCAGATACAAAAGGACAAGTGTGACGAGGGTTAGGAGGCAGTGTGGGACACTACAGATGGAAACTACCAAGAATTGTGTACAGAAGCATTTGCTCTATTTTTTCATCCAAACTGTCTTTCCCCCCATTCTCAAACTGTCCTTCAATTAATATTAAAAGTGGATAGTAACTTTATGTTACTATCAAGCTAAATTAGGTTGCCTTCACTTGGAGTTCCCTTTCCAGAGTATGCCCAGTTAGACTCATCTTTCATCTTATATTTAATTGCTTAGTATCCTAGCCGAGAGCCAAACTTGCTGAACGTTTTTGTGAGTCTAAACACTTGCCTAATTCCCAGTTCCCACAGAGGTACATGAAGTAACTTGTTTATGTTACCAGAACAAAGGAAAGGAAAAAGAGCTCTCTGTTCAACTGCAGGTTTAATCTTAATTAGGTCAAGAAACAAGTGTAACCAAATTTATTTTTGTTTATTCTGAATAAAAATTATTGAGTCCTTTATAAGTGTAGGAAAGAAGAAGCAAAGAAAGAGAAAAAGCCAAAACATTGAGACTAGTGGTTTGAGAGGTGGAATTATGGATGAGTTCTTTCCTGCCCACTTTGATTTAGTCTCTATATTTTCTTTAATGAATATGCATTATTTGTGTAATCAAAATATAAGAACAAAATGAATTTCCGTGATGGGTATTCTCCGTGTCCCCACCTTTCCTGGCCCTGCCCTGACCAAAGGTCTGCCCACCCACTCCCTTGCTCGCTACCTTCCAGGGGGCTTGGCTAACGGGAGGCACTGGTATTTAGGAGCAGGAAGAGGGGGAAGTAGGGGCATTTCCTGTTTTCCCGTTGATTGTTAGGGGGCAGCCCCTCACGTTTCCAGCCCTCACTGGGCTTTCTTAACTCTATCTTGTGCCCCGGTCCCTCAAGGGTCCCTGCAGGTTGTCCCAGAGAGCAGTGGCTGAGGCTTCCTGCCGTTGCTGTCTGTCCTCGTCTCGCATCCCTTCCCCCCCAAACGAAGGAGCCCCTTCATTAAACCCTTCATTTGAGCCAGCTGAGCTAATTCAGTTTTTGCCAGGTCTCTGCCTGATGCAATGCCATACTAACTCCAGAATCTTCGGTCTAAAAAGTTGATTTAGTCAGAATGTTGACCTGAGCTTTTCACTCAGTGGTATAATGCCAAATTTTAGCCCCTTTTGACTTACGGTCCACTTGACTCAGGGCAATGAAATGAACACTTAATTAGAGCCTATGTTATGCCAGAAACATATTTTGAGTTTGAAATCTACTGATCCAGTCATTTACTCAATATTTATTGAGCAGCTACTATCTGCCTGGCACTGCCTTAGACACTAAAGATACAGCAGTGAACAAAATAGATAAACATCCCTGCCTCTGCGATGCTCATTTTCTAGGGGGAATATATGGAATAAAGCCCTATGATAACAAGATGTCAGTGTTGGAAAGATACCTTGGGACATTCTAATCGAACCCCTTATCTGGTGTTTGAATTATCACTTTCAATATCTCCCCAAATGTGTCCAGTCTCTGCTTGCATACTGCTACAGACATTTCATTCCTGCTCAGATAATCGGTCACACTTTCTCTCATTGGGCTGAAGTTCTTTAAGGACCAGCACAGGAAAACACAAGGGAAATCACACCTCACCTCTGTTAATATTTTGTAGTTCCTTAATTATCTGAGCTCTGCTATGGGTTTCCCATATGTATTTGCCTCTTCATTCAAATACTTACTGAGGAACTGCCCCTAAGGACTCCTGGAAGCAGGGCTCAATGGCAGGGGTCAGGGTAGGGGTGGGGGGCCGAGGGGGACAGCTGCCCCTCTTGGCTGTGGGGAGTGTGGGATAGTCCATACTTCAAACCATTCTCTCATCACCTTCTCCACGTGTCTCAGGATCTTGCTGTCCTACGGCTTCTACCAAAGTGATTTCAAAATCTTAACAACCCTCATGCCAACCTACCACTGTAAAAAATGTCGAAAAGACATCATTTTTAGAGAACATCCTCTGGGAAATAAATGTTCTCCCTGCTCCTCCCAAGTTGCACCTTTAGATACATCAACAGCATCTGTCCTCAGAGGGCACAGAGTTTGGCTTGGCAGACGCTGAAGGGTCGCCTGAGCAGGAGACTGACTGCTGCGTGAGATTTGCACCACATGGGGGGGAAGGCACAGGAATCATGGAAACATGTCAGGGAGACCAGGCCTGGTTTGGGGCAGTCCAGGAAGGCTTCCCTGAGGAAGGGACGTGTGAACTGACAGCTGAAGGCTGCGAAGAAGTCAACTCGGGGAAGCCAGGAGGAAAGAAAAGCCCATCTAGGCCTCTTTACCGGCTGTCAGCATCGGCTGCTGGCGTACCTGGCATTATAACCACAATGACCACCCAATCTAGATTCTTTTCCTGGGCAATCTTGTTTGCAAATATACTGTTGCATCCCACAATTAATAACTATGTTTACTGAACAATGCCCCTTTATTAAAGTATCTTCTGCCTTCCTTCTGTACTCTGGAGTGAGCCTGTGCTCTAATCTGTGTATATCAGTCTCTTCTCAGCATTTCTGCCTCCTCCAGACGGTGGGCAGAGCTGCTTGAGCAGTAACCGTAACTTTGTTCTTGCCCAATCACTTGAACAGGGTCCTTATAAGGTGTGGTCACAATAAATCACAATGTAAACCTCCCTGCCCAGCATTTTCATCTAGATATAATCAGATTAAAATGAACATCAAAGGAGCCCTAAAAGAAGGGGGTCACAAAAGGACAGAATGGGAGAGGGAGTGGTGGTTACGCCACCATTTGTCTTGCTACTTCTACGGGCCTTATGCACTGACCACGTGTGTTTGTGCCATGAGTATTTCCCAGGACCAGTTGGTCATCTCTTCCAGGGGACCCAAAGCCAGGGACAACTGCCCAGCTGCCAATATGGTTACAGACATAGGACATCTGCGTAGGAGTCTGTACGAATTAGGGTGCAACAAAATGGCAAAACGTAACCAATTAAGCTGCTCTAAGAGTACTGAGGAGTTATGCTTTCACAATGACTGTTACTTAGCAGCCTTGTGAGTTAATAAAAACCATCCCCAAAGCTGAACTTACTTGTTCGATCTAAACCATCATTTACTGCTCGTAAAATGATGTGTGGAAAGGACACAAGATCTGGAGTTGAGATGTGTGGAATCTCAGCTCTACCAGACAAGTTTGTCATCTCGGGCAAGCTGCTAACCTCTTTGTGTTCCAGATTCCTTCTGGGTTAGTACAACGAAAGCTCTGGAGTCTCTTACATTTAAAAACATTTGCCAAATCTAGGAATCTGAGATTCCACGATTTTGGGTGATGGGTCCTACTGAGATCCACTTCCTAACTCCATGGACAGTCTTTCTTGAGGCTCTCAAATAACTTTAGAATCTTAAACTGGTTCCACTGTTATAGTCGGATAACCATAAACTAATGTAAAACTCAGGGGCATGCGGCCTTGATATAGGGAAATTACTTTCAACTACTTGTAATTCCTTAGGTGGCAGTATTTGTGATAGACATCCTAACTATTACCAACAGAAAAACTCCCTACAACATTTTTCAACAACATCATCTGATGATGCACTGATGTCTAGCATCCAGGTCATGCTTTTTCCATATTCACTGACATCATCTCCACTTCCTCCAAAACTACATCCTGGAAACCAGGTTATAAAGTAGATTATGAAATAGCTCATTTTACCACAGAGGTCTTCTGGAATCTGTGGTTGCACCTCAACCAAGTACCTGCCCTAACAGACCTCTGGAATAGTGGTAACATAGAAGTGGAGCTAACTACACAACTGCAAAAATTATGCACCTCCAATACACAGATAAAATGATGGTCGGTTCTAAGTTATTCAAGAAGCTCTTATATGTTACGTTCATACACAACAATGATGATTAGAACTCACTGCAATGGGGTGTCCTGGTTGAGCCTCCACAGAGATTGGGTGGGTGAGGCTGGAAGACTTTGTAGCTGTCCCCCAGTTGGGTTTACTTGCTGTGATCGACTGATCAATGATTGATTTTTTTGAAGGAGCCTACCTAAGTTGGCCCCTGGAAAAAGAACTCTGACATTATGTAAAACTGGAATTCAGATATTTTCAGGCATATATCACAGATTCAATGTGGGGAGTGGAGGGTGGGGCAGGGGGGTGAGAGACCTGGTGGAGAGACAAGACTTGGTGGCCCTGGGAGAGACGAGGGGCAGGATGTCTGGCACGATGGACACAACAAGCAAACGGCCGTGGCAGCCAGGGCAGTGCTGGTTTCCGAGTTCGTGTGTGGCATGTACTCAGGCTGGCCTTGCCCCCACCACCTGGACAGCCTTTGGGTGCCCTGATGAAGGAGAGACAGGGTGGCCAAAAAACAAAAACAAGGAATATAACAACTGTAACATCCCAGGTGACTGGGCTGTGAGATCCTTCTCTCCAACTAAAGAAAACACAAGAGGAGAGAACCCTTTTCCCCACGAAGAAAAGAGTGGAGGGTCTCAGCGGGCTGGGCCGCGGTTTGGGTGGCCCACAGACAGTTCCCACAGGGAGCTTGGGCTCTCTGGGTGTCCCAGAGAAGGGGCCCCTGAGAGGATCCATGGTGTGGGTTGAAGGGCAGTGACACGTCAGGCAGACGGAACAGGGAGCTGGGAGGAACGGGAAGAGAGTGAGGTCCTGTCCTTCCGCTTGTGGGAAGTGACAAATGAGCCAGCAAAGTCTGGTCTTTTAAAGCGACTTTACCTGTACCCGTAGGGCTGCTGAGGCCTGGTGTGAGCTGAGGCTGGTTAGGCAGAGTGTGACCTCAGACCTGTTGTTTGGTTAACACAGGGTTTATATTTCTTTGAATTGATGAGCAAGTTTTAAAAAGTCAGGATATTTTGCATAAAAATCTGGATGTTTTTGTTTGGGGAAGGGGTGCCAAAGAAAAAATAAAAGACTAAACATCTGTTTACGCCAATCTGACATTCCCACACAGCAGCAAGGTGAGGAGCTCACATCACCTGGCTGCGCACTCTCCTGTTTGCCACAGTCCCCGCCACCCCCTTTAGTGCCACACCCATCTCCTTCGCATCTTTACATGATCTGCCTGGCCCTTGAGGCACGTGACCCTGGTTTACACACGTGGGCACATCAGGGCAATTCACTGTGTACTAGGTTAGTATACTAGAAATTACCAGATTACTTAATCTGATAGGGACAATTTACGTCTCCAATTTGTAAGCCATATCAAAATGAAACATAAAGAACTTTAAAAATGTCATTTGTTGTTTGTTCCCCTATGGAGGATTAGGCAGAGAAAAGTGCCATTAGACCAATCTTTCTACCATGGGAAGATCTGGTGAGGGAAAGGGAAGGAGGTTTACTATGGAGGGGTGGGGAGAACGTTAATTCAGGTCAGGAAATGTAAATTGTCTTTACCATTTAAACTCATTAGCTCTTATCTGCATTTTTCTACTCTTTATATTAATCAAAGTGTCTTATCCTCTGGTTCTTTTACAAACCTGCGTTTCAATAAAACATTAGAATTTGTTCAGGGTTTCTATGAAGGAATTAAGATAGAAGAAGCAGTTTAATAGGTAATTCTGCCAAACCGAATACCCAGAGAACTGGTGTTACAGATTTTGACACTTAAAAATCTCAGAATGGCAAGCCAAAACCACAGCTCCCAAAGAACGACACGTTGAATTGGCTCGCAAGACTCAGTGGCTCCTGCCATCTACCTACCCTTATAGAAACATTGAAGGGAGGATTTGTTTTTGATGCTTTTCTGAAAAATAAGCCAAGATCCATTATAAATGCCAAAATTTACATATTATATCCTAACCTCATAAAACACTAGTTTTGTTGTGCCATTTTAAAAAACAATAGAAGACTTAGAATTGGAGATTCTAGTCCCATGGAAATAAACAACGGCTGTAAAATTAAAGACACCTAGAGGCATTAATCATCAGCATTTTTCCTAGAAAGGGGAAAAACCCCATCCTGCACACCATGGCAGTGTTTTCTTCCTTTCCGAACCCTGGAGATAAAACTGTGGCTACACAGAGGCGTCGGGGAGGATATGGAGAGGTACCCACTTGTCTGAAGAAGCATCTCTGCTCTATGATCTCTTCCCTCAGGAGCAGGAGGAGGGGGAGGCGGGGGAAGGGATAGGAAAACAAAACCAACCCCTTTCCCCTAATCCTCATGTGGAAGAAAAAGCAGAGAGCTAAAAGCTTCCCCCAGGGAAAAAGCTACTCCAGACTGAGATGGATCAAGCAAGTCTGACAAACTTCTGACGACTTGACTGGCTTAGTTTACTGGGCCCCGTGCTTGTTCCCAGCTTGCCTCTGTGCAGGCCTGGGAGCCTGGGGGTCGGCTGTGGGGCCCCAGCGGGGCGAGGGCTGGGCAGCCCCATACAGTCCATGTGAGGACAGGCTGCTCCTTGAGGCATTCTGTCGGCATGTTCCCTTTCCTCGTTTTTTCTGGAAACCCCATGACCAAGAAAGCATTAGAGAGTAGGAGATTCTTGTTCTTTTCTACATGGATAAATCCCGCCCCATGATTTTTTTTTTTTTAAAGTTTCTTATTCGGTGTGGTGGTTCACACTTGTAATCCCAGCATTTTAGGAGGCCGAGGTGGGAGGATCGCTTGAGGCCAGGAGTTTGAGACAACCCTGGGCAATGTAGTGAGACCTTGTCTCTAAAAAAAGTTTTTAAAAAAATTACCCAGCTGTGGTGGTGCACACCTGTAGTCCCAGATACTCAGGAGGCTGAGGTGGGAGGATCACTTGAGCCCAGGAGTTTGAGGCTGCAGTGAGCTATGATGACACCACTGCACTCCAGCCTGGGCAAAAGAGTGAGACCCTATCTCTAAAAAAATAAAAAACTTTTTCTGAAGATGAGCTAAACTATTTATAACTTATGAAAATGAGTGCTCTGATGACATATCTTCAAAATATGCTTTACATTTCATTCCTTTGTAGACACAGAGATTTTAATCTATTTAGACATTTTAATACATCAGTTATCATAATGGTGTTGTAAACCAAATTCTTGATGGATAAAATTGGCAATTGTTAGTGAACACACTCTAAACTAGCGTTTCTCCAAGTGTGATCTACACTTCCTAAATCCTAAATCACTGTTATGGACTGAATTGTGTCCTCTCCCCATCAAATTCATATGTGGAAGTCCTAACCCTCAAGGTGACTGCATGGGAGATAGAGCCTTTAACGATGTAAAGTTAAATGAAATCATAAAAGTGGGCCCTAGTGCAATAGGACTGGTGTCCCTACAAGAAGAGGAGGAGATACTAGAGACCTTGTTCTCCATGCAAAAGGCCATGTGAGAATGAATATAGCTAGAAAGTAACCATCTGGCAAGCCAGGAATAGAGACCTCACCAGAAACCCACCCTGCCTGGATCTTGGACTTCCAATCACCAGAACGGTGAGAAAATAAATGTCTACTGTTTAAGCCACCCAGTCTGTGGTATCTTGTCATGGTGGCAAGGGCCGGCTAACAATCACCACCAGCTAGATTCTCAACAAGCAACCAGATTGCTGGGCCCTGCCTGAGAACCCTAAATCAGAATTTCCAGGGATGGGATCCAGGAATGGATAATGGTATCCAACCTCTCTGGGTAATTTCTAAGCACAGTTAAGGTTGAGGATCAGTGCTCCAGGGGGTACTCAAGGCTGCCTGCAGCCCCCTACACCCCTCCCTTGGCCTTCCCCAATTCTGTCACCCCAGAGAGAAAATGCTTCAATGGGGTCAATGACAGCAGACTTAAAGTACTTAAAATTAGGCTCCACAAAAAAGAGGAATAAGGGATTATAAACAGGTCAAGTCAGGAAATCTTGCTGGGGTTCAGGGCGAGCCACATTTTGGGCTTCTTTGGGAGGGACAAGGGCCCTTGAGACCCACATGAGGTGCTGCCCAACTCCACTGGATGGAGAGCAGATGGGGATCTAGCTCTGAAGTCAAAGGCAAAGGAAGAGTGTGTTCGTGCTGTGGCTACTCTGTCCTCAGAGGCCAGAGTGGAGGCCAGGGTGGAGGCCAGGGTGGTTTGCACTGGTGGGTTTGCACTTGGGATCCTGCCAGTCTCCTCGCTCAATTCAAAGAACCAACTCAGATTCATTTCAACCTCCTAACAGGTAAATAATGAAGTTGGACTATCAAGCACTGAGGATACTTTCAACTCTGAAATTCAGGGTTAATATTTGTGATTGTTGAACTTTCAGTCCTTTTTGGACTCCTCATGAAAACGGATCCCCAATCTTCACCAGCGGGAACTTTCTACTACATCAGCCGTAATGAAAAGACTTGACATTAGTTATTAATATACTGTCAGGATAATAATAGTACATAAGCAAATTCAAAGGCACTAAGTACGTTCAACTATGTAAAAACGCAACACAAAATCCTGCAAATCTTCAACAATCAAGGTATTAAACAGTAATAGAACACTTTTAAAACAGCATATTCTTTGGAAGGTGAGATCAGAATATTTTTTTCTTAAAACGATGCCTATGTCGTGCCAGTATAGAGAGACACAGCTGTGCTGCAAGTATGTTACCATAGTTCCTCAAACTAAGGTAAAACTTAATGAAAAGGCAGAACATTTGCTAGTTGGTTTTTATAAGAAGTAGCTCTTTGAGTAGAATACAGCTTTTCTAATGAATAGAATAAAATTATATATTTTAAGTATTAAGCAAGTTGAAATCTAAGAACCCTTGGGGGGCAGTTTATATATCCTAACCTGCTTTCACTGAATAAAGTTATGCAGAGGAGGCAGTCAGCGGAGCGCCAGGCAGGGACAGTATGTTTTTTTTATTTATGGTGAGACTGAAACCTGTGTTTAGCTTCTGCTCCCCGGCTGCTTGGGTATTTCTCCAAGTATTTTGGCCCTTTTCTCATCGACAGGTCTATACGGACAAAGGGAGAATGATGAAGATGAAAACGCAGGCCTAGGTGAGAGCCTTTGATTTTTGTAGGCGCACAGGAGAAAAGTGTTATTGATGGTGAGAAATTCCCAGTGCTCTTTACAAGGTGCTGTGAACATCAGAGCTTTTAACAACCACCGTGTTGTAGTGTAGCTGTGTTTTTGAAGCAGCAAAAGATGTCCATGTGTCCTTCATTGAAAATTTAGTTTTATATTTTAAAAGTGTAACAGCTAAAGTAGTGATACCAAACAGTGAATTATGGAGTGAGATACACCTAGTTTCAAATTTGTGGTATGATCATGGACTTTAACTTGAGTTAATCTTAGCTTCTTTAAAATCAGGGAACCATCTTACTTCACAGGGTTACCTTTTGACTTAAGTGAGATAATACCTAGAAAACACCCACCATGGTCCACACATGGCACCTAACAGGCACCCAATCATATGAATTTCTTTCCTATTACGGGACGAGATCGGGCGCGTTCAGGGTGGAATGGCCATCGACTCCTTCCTATTATGAATAGACAATTTCCAAAAGGTTTAAAAGAACCCAAATACAGATAAGTCTATACTCATTTTGTTCATTTTTTTTCTGGTTACAACATGGGAGAAATCACAGATCTCATGTGCATCCCCTGCTAGACTTGTAATGACAACCAACGCCTTCCTAAAGGATCACTGCTTATTCCTTAAAAAAGCTCCCGTGCCCAATGTGGGGCCTTCCTAGGATACAAATTTTTAACATCGTTCATTTATTATCTTATTTGAGAGGATTTTTAATATATAGCTCATGTGTAGAAAATAAAGCTGTACAAGCTAGAATTCCCATCCTCAAAGTTTTCAGAATTTTTTAGAGGGAGAGAGGGGCATGCTACTACCTAATGCGTGAGTACTTCCTAAGTGCCAGGCACTGTTCTGCGTGCATTAGACTAATTCTTCACAACCCTCCTAGGACAGAGGTGCCATTGTCTCCACTGTATGGATGAAGAACTCCACGCACAGCCACTTCAGTAGGTCACTTAGGCGTGCAAGTGCTATAAAGTGGAGGCACCAGGATTTGAACCCAGGCAGTCAGATTTCAGAGCCCGTTCTCTTAATCACTAAGCAATACTGCTCAATATATCAATTCACATCACAGATTTACATAATTAGAGAGCTTGGGATACGTTCCTTGAAAATAAAGAGGGGGACTTAGAATAAATCTGTTTACTGTAAATCTTTTATTGTATAGAAGTTTGAAGTCTAGAAAGAGGATCACGCAAGGTAACCTGGCTCAGTGGTTCTTAAACCTCAGCTGGCATCAGAATGACCTGGAGGGTTTGTTACCGCACAGACTGCTGGGTCCCACCCCAGGGTCTCTGGCTAGGGTGGGCCTGAGGATTTCTACGAAGTTTCCGAATGGTTAATACTGCTGGCCCTGGGGATGTACTTTGAGAATCGGTGACCTACTCAGTCAGTGGCTGAGCCTGAATGAAGCTGTGCACTCCCCACGTTGCAGATCAGTGGTGGAGACGCCTGCTCTGCAGCAGGGAGGGCATGGCAGGCTGGTGAGCCTGGCAGGGCAGGCCTGCGTCTGGCCTGCGAGGGGTTCCTGGCCTCTCCTCTCACTGTAGCTGAGACACATGGGGAGCTCCCCTCCGGCACGGTACCCCACGGTTCACTACAGTCCTGGTACTTCACTGTGTCCCTCCACCTCCTCAGCACGTGGGCAATTTGAAACCATAGGAACCTGCTTACTGCCGAGAGTAAATATTATTCTCACTATGAGCTATTTACCAAAACGTGGGATCTAAAATTTGGCTCTATCAATGCTAAACATAGATGGAGTTAGCAAAAATAGCAGGGGTCATGGATAATTGCCAGTATTTATCCTCAGAAGAGAAGGACGATTAAACAATTTCAAAGTTTTCTTTTGTTGACATTATAATTCAAAAGGAAATTTCTTGTTTATTTGTTTAGCTAAGAGGGTCCACCGCTTTCATTAAGATCCCTAATAAACTCTTTTGAAAGCAGGGACACTGTTGAATTATTGTTTAAACTTGCCATGTTTAAAATTAGTTCATTTTTGTGGCCTCGTGGGGTGTTCTGAAGCTTAAGTGATTTAATGAGACTGAGGCATGACCACGTCTGGCACATACTAAGTGCTCACAGAATGTCGGTTTGCTCTCAACATTATGGGCCCTGCTACTTAGGAGAGCCCAGGGCGTGGCCATTTGCATGGGCACGTAGGTAGGGCATAATGGGGAGTACAGATCTTATAATCAAAAATCTCTGTTCCCCATTAGTAAGGTGATTTAGGGACAATGACACTCAACAAGCATTCATGGAGCACCTACATCTACAAGGCAATTATCTGTTACATAGGGGAAACCTCACTGGACTTAACAGTTGGTAGTCACTTAACAGTGAATCAAAGCATCTTTTCTGAATCCCTCCAGGTACCAGGGACCTCAGGTACAAGTACTAGGAAATAGTTACATTTTTTGTTTGTTTGTTGTTTAAAATTTTTATTTTGAAATAACTATATATCCATAGGAAATTGAAAAAAAAAGCAATACAAGGGGTCTTCTATACCTTTCACTGAGTTTCCCCCAACAATAACATCTTGCATATCTATCTATCATATAATAACAGACGTTGACATTGGCCTAGTCCACATTCAGATTTCATCAGTTTTAAGGACAGTTAAATTTTGGATGTGAAGATATAAAAAGAAAATGTAATGGCAATGAGCACAATCACCAAATTTCCTATCATCTGCTACTTCAAAATTTGCCTTTGTACTATTGATGAGAAAAAGTAAACGTTAAGCAAATGAATTGTGTAAATAAGACTCCTTAAAAAAAAAAAACCTAAATTTTTTTTCAGAGATTGAGCTTGACAATTATAATCAAAGTAGCCTGTTTTCAAATCATCTGTGGATACAAATGCTTATTAGCCTCTTTTAAAGAGGTGAACCCAAGATTTGAAATACATAGATCCTAACCCACCTAACCTGCCCAAACACACACACACACTCTGCACAACTGGTGGAAAAGAATAAATGATGAGCTTTAGAGCTTTATACACTGCCTGGCCTACAGTAGCATATAGGAGGTATTTGTATTTTGTTATACTTCCCCAAATAATCTTTAGCAGCACTCATTACTGTATGTTATAAACTGGTCTAGTCAATTTACTAAAGGCATCCAAAATATTTTTCTTTGAGCATACTCTGTTTTCATATATATATGTATTTTCTTGAAAATAATAAAACTGAATATTTTGATTAGCTGAAATAGGTAAGGTTTTACTGCATTATTTCAGTCCATACTACATAATCAGGTTAGGGATCAAACCATTGATATGCGAACAATTTCCTTAACAAACAAAACTGATATAACATGATCAAAATTCATATCTTTCAAAATTAATGTAACATGAGGTACAGTTTGAGCATCCCTAATCTGAAAATCTGAAATCCAACATGTTCCAAAATCTGAAACTCTTTGAGCACTGACATGACACCACAGTGGAAATTTCCACACATAAGTACTTAACATAAACTTTGTTCCATGCACAAATTAAAAATATTGTATAAAATTACCTTGAGGCTATGTGTATAAGGTGTACATGAAACCTAAATGAATTTTGTTTTGTGGGGGTCCCATCCCCAAGACATCTCATTATGGATATGCAAATATTCCAAAATCTGAAAAAGGAAAAAAAAGCCCAAAATCATAAACACTTCTGGTCCCAAGCATTTCAGATAAGGGAACTCAACCTGTAGCTCATAATAGATCTACTTGTTTGATGAATTAGGCAACATTTGGTCTTTACCCATAACATTAAAAAAAAAAAAACCCACTAGAGGAACAAACTGTCTTGAGAAGCTCCTAAGAAGCCGATCCTTCAGGTCTATCAAAAAGGACTAGAGTTACTTTCCTAAGCAGGTAATCATGGGGGACATTTTTGACTTCTCACCATGAGAAAGCTGCTCTGGCATTAGGAAACAAAACACAGCCTCTTCCCTTTGCACAGTAGGGAATGTCTGTCTCGCTCCTCCACCAGGAAGGCTGGCCAGAGTAAACAGATGTTTCAATAGGTAGAAAAGCCAGACTCCCCTCCAGCTGTACACAAAGAGCTGATGCCCCCCACTGGGGTCATCTGAGTTCTGCATGACCAAGTGGAACTTCTGCAAAGGGCTCTCCCCTCCCAGGGCCAGCCCTAGGCAAGATTCTGGAACAGAAGAAGTTTGTCCTGGATCACAGCAGTGCTACCTCCCCAATGCCCAGGCACCTGATTTACTTCTTGGTTTAGTGTTCTTGAATCTCCACCTCACAGGGCTCCCCGCTTCAAGGGCTGGTGCCCTAAACTCAGCCACCCCGGAAAGTGAGGAAACCAAGAGAGCTAAAATAATCTGCCCAAGGTGCACAGCTATAGAGCCGTAGGCCTGACTCCAAGCTCAGTGCTCTCTCTCTGTTGCCTACATCACGGCAAGCTTTTCTGTAGGTCTCAGTAATTGAAACTACTGTTTTATCCATTTTTTTTTAAGATCAAGAATTTACAAATGTTTGTAATGGTCCTTATTCTTTAGAAATCAACTCAACACACATATTCTATTTCAGCTCCTGCAGAAATTTTAAAATGCCCAAAAGTATTCATGTAGTTTAAAGTAGTTCTGATAGTCTATATGGTTTCTAATCAATTTTTAGCAAAGTGCAGTATGCCTTCTCTCTCTAAAATATTTATATGTCAACCCACCAAAATAATCAAAACCAAGGAATTTTTCATTGGCCGTAGCATAATTTTTTCATATTTTCTTGGTAATTCAGAAGTAATTTTATTCTTTGAAATATAACAAAGTCTTCTATTTAATAGATAATATGTAAAAAGACAACCACCTCTGTAACAGCTTTAAAGTTTGATTTCTGAAACTGCCCATAACACCACCAGGGCACTCAATCTCATAAACACAAAGAATACTTTTAAAGAATACTTACCTTGAGATATTTTTCCTCTTCACAGATAATTTCTTATATCTCTGCACTTAAAAAGCACTTGTAAATCATACTCACGAATCAGTTATTCACTTTTCAACTCCTAGTTGGCTTAAGAGCCTTTTGTGCATTTTGTACGGAGATGCTGTTGTTCCAACACATGCCCACCAAGTCAGCTCAGTGGGGCTGAAGAGAAACTGACCACTGGAACCATTGCTAATGCATCCCCGAAGAAAGGAGAACATGTATATGCATTTGTGTGTGTGTACGTGTGTGTGTGTGTTTGCTGTGTGTATGTGTTTGCTGTGTGTTATGTGTAATGAGATATTCAAAGTGCTTAGTGCAAGATTATCAAGTGTCTAAATGTCATCCTCTGATTTCAAATTAAAAACTGCAGATTTACTCCGGAGCTGGCAGCCTGCCATCACTGCAGGCCCTGAGGTGGCTCAGGGCTTCAGGCAGAGGGGAAAAAGACATCACTCAGAGAGCACTCCACTCCTCCCCATCTGAGGCGTTACCCTCCATCTCTTGATTTTAGCACGAATTCCATTGTCAGACTTCTACAACTTTCAATTTAAGCTGTCAAAGAAATCATCTAAATGGTACATGGGCTTTAAAAAATATTTACAGAAGAAAGACATCCTAAAATATTCTCTGTGATCTGAATTCATTCTCATCACAACTTGATAAAGACGGGGCTTTTGTTACCAGTTTTCTGTATCCTCTGTGCAACTTACATCAAGAGTATCCCAAGTTCACTGGACTTATTGTGAAAGTGGTCAAGAAAATGATAAATTAACATTTTTCAAGGCAAACATTCTAAATTTGAATTATTTTAATTAATTCTCCCCCTTCTTCCTGATAAATATGACTTAAATAAGCATATTTAGTCATTTTCCAGATATTTACACACAAAATGCCCCTCCATACAGTGAGGGAATTGTGTTTCAAGAAAAGTTTGTATCATGAACTATATATCTGGTTGTTGAAATTAAGGGTCAGACCTCTGTAAAACAATAATGAACATTTGAGTATGTGTCTATTAGGCACTGCTGTAAACACTTGACATGTATGCTCTCAGTTCTCATAAGAATTCTATTGTTCCCTTTTTAAAGACTAGTAAGTTGAGTCTTAAACAAGTTATGATAAGTTGAAGGTCACACAACTGGGAAGCAGAAGAACCAGAATTTTATCCAGATCTGGTTACTCTAGTGCTAGTGTCTGTGACCACTGCCCTAGACTTTAAAATTTCAAGGAAAGTGGAATTACCTCTTTCCTCTGAAAGAAAGAAAGACTTTCTACAGTCTAGGATCCTAGTCTGTAGAACAGAGATATTTCTAGTGAATTCCTAACATTTTCTATATCCTTATCTCATACTAAAACCAACTAAAGCCACTCAGCATCTAAAAACCCAAGGACAACGTGCTACGTATACTTGGAGCTTTAAAGAAGTTCTTCAAAATTATCAAATATGAAAAATTACATTTGCAAAATCACCAAACAAAATTCAAGTTTGAGAAGCATAAAATATTCAGAAATCTCTTTGGTTTTTTTGGCTTTTTTTTTTTTTTTTGAGACAGAGTCTTGCTCTGTTGCCTTGGCTAGAGTGTGGTAGCCTCATCATAGCTCATGGTAACCTCCAACTCCTGGGCACAAATGATCCCCCGGCCTCAGCCTCCAGAGTAGCTGAGACTATAGGCGTACACCACCATGCTAGGGTAATTTTTTCAATTTTTGGTAGAGACAGGGTCTCACTCTTGCTCAGGCTGGTCTTAAACTCCTGACCTCAAGTGATCCTCTTGCCTTGGCCTCCCAGAGTGCTAGGATTAGAGGCATGAGCCACTGTGCCCGAAAAAAAGAAAGAAAAGGCAAACCAGAGTTGATTTTCAAGTAGGAGAAATACTGTTTTTTGGAACAGAAACTTGTTACAGAATCTCACCATGGAGCAAGAGACTTATAAACTTTTGAAAAACTGGGGTTCACGTGGAAACAAAAACATAACAGGAACTCCAATATGGAGACCAACAGATGCTGTCTTCCCAATTCTTTTAAAAGCCATTGTAGGCTATTAAAATGTCAATGTAGGAATAATAAAATACCATTGATTCTAGTAATCCAGAGAGAATGTTTATGTCAAGGTTTTTAAACTTTAGTTTTGTAAAAATTTACTAGCATAGGAGGTAGATGGAATTGATGACACCAACTACTAGGAACTGCCACTCTAGTTACTAGGAATGGACTAGAAAACACCTAAAATATGGAAATCACTCAGTCGAGAGGACTGCATAATAATAATTATAGCTAACATTCATTGAGTACTTACTATGTGCCAGGTACCATTTTAAGCTTTTTCTTTTTAGATCAACTCATTTAATTCTCCAAAAACCCTAAAACGCAGGTATTACTATCATCCCTGTTTTGTACTTGAGAAAAATGAGGCACTGAGAGATGAAGTAACTTTCAAAGTCACATAGCTGGTAAGTGGTGAAACTGATACTTGAACCCTGACAGTCTGACTCTAGGACTGAAACTTATAACGGGGTTATAAGATGGTAGCTGCAATAACTTCCTGTAGCAGAGCCCTACATGCAAGGACAGGGGACTGTTCCCACCTAACTGAGCTAATAGTGGACGTAAAGCAGAAATTTCTGCCATGTTCATTCAGCAAAGGTTCTTATAAACTAGATCTGTGATGCCTGTCTCTGAATGGTTCATGGTCAAAGATTCAAAAATCCCCCAGTTAAGCCACCAGGAGTGTATAGAAAGATGGAGATGAGTGAAGTAATAACTACATACACAGCCTGCACCAATTTGCTTGGGAATGACTTCCAAACCATCATGAGACATAGCTTCCACTTTCTTGAAGTGCTCTGTGCATCTTTTACCATTTTACCCTGCGCGGCAAGCTAGGCCCGAGGTCCTTGAGACCCTGACCCGGGCCACTCAGGGCTCTGTATGCCCCCTCAGGGCCTTGTGCAAACGAGATGTTCCACAGATGTCGCACGACTGACAAACATAACAGCATGTGCCGCGGGTGCTTTCCCACAGGGGCTGAGCATTGGGCTGGCTCTTGAAGGCAGTGATGGATGAGGATGTGCACAGCAGGGGGTGGGTGAGAAGGCAGCCAAGTGGTGGAGAACAAAGCCGGGCTGTGAAGCGACGGGACACATGCGGAGTGGTTGGCTGAACCAAGGAGCTGTGCTGGAGTGTGACCAAAGGCAGGGTTGTTACTGATGCAGGACCTCAGGGTCTATCCCCAGGAATTCAGAGATTATTCCACAGGCAATTTGGATCACTGGCTGACAACACAAAGGAAGAAGGAATCTGCCATGGGCTTTGTTTGCTGACTCAAGAGCTTCCAAGTTCGAAAGTTGGAAAGATAAGAGAGAGAGAAGCCAGAAGTGGAGAAGAAACTTCCTTTGAGGGTCTGACCTGGAGCTGTAGCCAGACTGGGACAATCTGACATTCCCCACAAATGCCATTTGCTTTTCATACCTCTTCACCTGTACTCACGCTAGTGTCTCCCTTGGGATGGCCTTCCCACCCTTCTCTAACTACAGAAATCGCCAACGCTCTCGTCCTTAGAGCACAGCTAAATTAATCTCAAACCTTCAGTTTGACTTAGTAGAACCTTCATAAGTTAAAAGAGACTGAAAATGTGATAAGAGTAAGCATTTACTTTCTCTTGGCCCTAAGTTCAGAGCTGAAAGTCTCCTCAAGGATTTGGAAGGCCCAATTCAAATTCTACTTCCTTGGGAAATGCTACACTATCCCTTAATATTATTCATTTCTTCCTCTGGTATCTATGGAGCACTTATTTAATTCTACTTATTCATATTACATTAAAGATTTGTTGTGTCTCTTAAGATTTGTTTTCTCTAGATCACACACACTTTTGTCAAGGATAAGCCTTAGGAATTCATTTCTCTCCAGCATGCCCATTAGTTTTACACATAGCGGCTGCTCAGCAAATATTTATTGAGTCATAAACCCCATGATTATATTATTCTAATTAAAATAAGGTACTCTTATCAAATGGCAATTACATAGTTATGGGAAAACGTGGAAAAAGAGTTATATAGTTGATCTTTAGGTAAAACAAGAGTATAACAGCCTATTAAATCCCATCAGAAAACAGTGACAGAGACAGTAAATTATTTGAAAGCGTTATGGTTATATTCAGTCACTACCGTTAATTATAAAATGTGATTATTTTTATTTTTGGTTTACAAAGATAAAATAGTTTTAGCATATAAACATATGATTTCTCAGTCTTTATGTTATCCATGCCTGTGGCTGCTAGGTTTTAGGTGGGTTAAGGTTAAAAAATTACAGTTGGGATTTACAGATGCCTAACCAGGCTACCTCAAACTGCTCCCAGGCCTGACAAAGAAATGGGCCACATCCTGATAGGACAGGAATCTGGATCCACCCCTGTGCCCTGGTTCCCTCAAGCCTAGGCTGGAAGTGAAAGAGGAAATCAGGTTCGGGAAGAACTGACATAGTGGGTTGGTCATATTCTCTACTGGCTACCCAAAATTTCTTCTCCCACGTCCTCAGTAAATATTTGGTAATTAACAGATTTTATTACCTGCCTTCCCTCCTAGCATAAGTGTTGAAAAAGAAAGTTGGCTGAGATTTACATCTACCTCTTCTTACTAGGTGGGTGCTTGGGCTTGGGAAGGAATGAGAACCACGCCACTGATACAAGGAGAAGCTCTTCCCCAGCCGATGTAATGAAGGACATGGTGGTTTAGAAAGAATCTCAAAAATTGCTCAAAGATAATTACAGGCTGTCACTAAGAAATGAGGAAGGAAGGACTTTCTTTTCGACTATAGGGCGTACAGCTCTACAGTCAGAAATTATTATTTTATATTTAGGCCAATGGTAGTCTGTGGGCCTTTGAGATGTAAAAAGCGGTAATAACTTAAGTACCTGGTATAATTTGCAAAGCATCCACATAGACTACACTGGCCATATATAGAAACCAGCCTCCTTCCTTCATAACATCTTGCATTTCACGTTTCTGAAGTCACTGCTATCAGATGTTCGTTGAGTGCCTACTTTGTGCAGGATGTCGGGCATGGAGGATTTAGAGAATATCAAGCCATGGATATTTAACTGGGCTCATCATCTAGAGAAGGAGCGAGGACCATGGGGAAAGTAAACAACGCATGCTACGTGAGCTGAGTTAAAGAGCAACATGACCAACAGGCCATTCAGGTGTTCGCAGAAGGCAGCAATCTTTGAGTTGGAAGAAGATGCCCAGGGGAAAGAGAACAGAATTTCTGAAATAATACACACACCAAAATAAACACGATCCCACTCAACAAGGCAAATAACTTCAGTTGCAACCTAAAATTTGCAAATGTTTGTTCTTGACCTTTGAAAGCATCAGAGGGGAAATCATCGGTAGCAAAGACAGCCTGTGACGGTTTTCACTCCTAATCCCAGGTTTCATCCTGCACGCCCCGTCCTCTCTCTCACATCCTCCCCACCTCTTAAAAGAGTTGGCACACAGGAAGAGCTTGTTTTAGGGCAGGAATGGTAGGTTATGTATATATAAATATACGTGTGCTTACTTTATTTGAACAGAACCATCAGAGCGTAGTTACATTTTGTATTTGAAGGTGAAAGCTGTGAACCACTGAAATCTACTTTTGCATCCACTTTCCTTTTTCTAGTGAGCTATAAAAAGACTTCTCGAAGTAGTAGCAGCTTCTGTTTCAGTTTGACTGCTCTCAGTTCCTGAGCCCAGCACTGAGAAGGAACAACCATGTAGATAGGGCCAAGAGCAGTTAGGAGTTTAACACATCAACTGCCACACTAGAAAAAAAATTTTTTCCTTTGGGCCACAGTGTTTTATTACAAAAGTAGAATAAAAACTTCGAAAACAAAACGATCCTTTCTAATTTAATGAAAAATTTATTTTTATTATTTTCTGTGCGTGAGTTATACATAACTTGAAAAATAATTTTTGTGGCTCCTGAGGTGAAGAGATGTGTAAGTTACATATGCTTCATGCGGCCTCGGGTTCAAATCTAGCATGAGTTAAATACAACTCACATGGCAGTTAATGTGTTAAACCAGCGGTCTCCAATCTTTTTGGCACCAGGGACTGGTTTCACGGAAGACAATTTTTCCACAGACCAAGAGGGTGGGGGGTGTGGAGGGGTGGGGAGGGATGGTTTCGGGATGATTCAAGTGCATTACATTTATTGTGCAGTCAGACCTCTCTGCTAATGATAATCTGTGTTTGCAGCTGCTCCCCAGTGCTAGCATCACTGCCTCAGCTCCACCTCAGATCATCAGGCATTAGATTCTTACAAGGAGCGTGCAACCTAGATCCCTCACATGCGCAGTTTACAGTAGGGTTCGAGCTCCTATGAGACTCTAATGCCACAGATCTAACAGGAGGTGGAGCGCAGGTGGCTATGTGAGTGATAGGGAGCAGCCGTAAATACAGATGAAGCTTCGCTCATCCCCTGCTCACCTCTTGCTGTGAGGCCCAGTTCCTAACAGGCAAGGGACTGGTACCAATCCACAGCCCCGGGGCTTGGGGACCACAGGTTTAAAGGACTTGTCTCAGGTCCGACTGTTTAGCAGCTGGGGGACTCCGATCAACCTCAATACTATGCCCCACCAAAAAGTCACTAAAGGCATAAACTAGCCATTGTCAGATTTCCTGAATTAACTTTTGATATGACACAGTGAAATGCTTATACTATGTAACACGTGGTCTTTTTATATGTATTCAATGGAGTGTGAAACAATTGCAAATATAAATTTTTATGTCAAAAGAAAATATTAATCCAGAGAATAAAGAACTGAAGTTTAAAGACCATATTGTTTTTTATTTAAAATCTCTTTCCTGATGCCTAAAAGCAAAACCTTAAATATCACTCATCTGTCCATCTCAAGATAAATTTGTTGAGTATGTCAGGCCCTGGACTAGGTGCTAGAGACAAAAGGATTTGAAAAGAAAAAGGTTAATATATGGCCCCTGCCCTAAAACAACTAACTGAAAAGAAATACCTTCCTAAGAGCCTCTTCACACTATAGATAACTTAAATATAAAAATACCAATAGATTGAAAAATACATGAAGGAATTCACGACCAGGTTGGAATTAAAGTATATTTAAAGGAAGGAGAATGAACTAGAACAAAATTAAAATAGACCATCCCATTAACCATAAAAAGGAATGAACTTCTGATACATGCTACGGATGAATCTTGAAAACATTATGCTGAGTGAAATAAGTCAGACAGAAAAGGATAAATATTGGATGATTTCACTTAAACAAAATATCTAATAAATTCCTAGAGGAGAATAGGCAAATTCACAGAGACAGAAAGTAGAAAGTGGTTACCATAGAGACAGAAAACAGAGGGCAAGTAGAGAACCGGAGTTACTGCCTAATGGTAACAGAATTTTTGTTTGGGGTGATGAAACATTGTGGAAACAGTGGTGATGGTTATATAACATTGTGAATATAATTAATGCCACTGAATTATATACTTAAAATGGCAAATTTTATGTTACATATTTTTTTACCACAACTTAGAGAATGAACAATATAACATACCAGAAATCACTGAATTGTATTATAAATGGTTGAATTTGTGGCATGTGAATTTATCTCAATAAAAATGTTAAAAAATCCCCTAACATATGTATAGTACTTTGTTACCTTGTAAAGCTCTGAATTGTGTTACAGAAATTTGCCAAATAGACCAGGCGACCACGGGATAGGAGAGAAAATGCTACAGTAAGAGTTTGGGAAATGTGCTTCCACTTTGCCCCTTCGTTCACTGTGGTGCCGTGGGCTGTTTCCTCCTCTATGAAACAAAGGAGCAAAACCAGGTGATGAATCTTTGAAACACTATGATTCATACTTCTTACTGAATGTTTTATAAATAATCACTAATCCTTTGGCAGTTTAGAACACAGAATAGTCTTCTGTCTTTTGGATACCTGGTTAAATGGCTAATTTACTGTCTTGCAATGAATACTTATCAGACCATTTTCAAAATAGTTTCTTAGCTTGATTCTTCTTAAATGTAGTCAGTTAGCCTGAAAAGTATGGTTGGAAACCACTGTCAGAACAAAACAAATGACAGCACTTGATTTGTCAACCTCTTAAAAGTAGGTTAGCTATGGATCAGAGCAGGCCAGTACCTAAAAAAATGTCTGGGACATACTGGCTATAAATGCGTATTATTGAAGTGAAAGAACAGTTGCCTTGACTGCTTAGGAATCTCTCCAGGCTCTGGGTCAGATAAAAGTGTTCCGAGGGGCAGCAGCCAGCTTAGAAAGCCTGTGGGAGTTTACTTCTGGGTGCAGACTTGCTTCTCAGCTGGCTTTATGTATTTCCCATCAGTCAATCATCTGCAAGACCAAAGACTTCCCTTCTACATAAGTATCATTAAGAAGTCCAAGGTCTAGACGGAAGAGAATGAGATCAGGTTATTTCAAAAAGTATTCATTCTAATGAAAATTAATTTCAGAAAAGGCCACAATAACCTTTTGAACTAAGTTTACAGGAGAGCTACATTGTTGTCACTACCTCTATTGTTGCCTCAAAACAATAGTAGCAAAACAGAAAATAAAAATAATTAATGGGGAACCCAGAAGCTAACTACTTTTACCATTTCCCATACCAGAGGCAAAAAGTGATAGGATTTAGACTAAAATTTTCCAATAGCCAGTACACCTGTTCTTCCCTACAAGTCAAACACAAATACCACAGAACAAAGATTCCATCTTAAAATAAAAGGTTTGGAAGGAAAAGAAGGTAGGAATAATTATCTTTTACTGTGGGACTATTGAAGGTACCTAAGTCTTTGATTAGGAAAGGAAAATAAGCCTCCCATAAGTGGGGCAGCCACAATTTATAATAACCTGAGAAGAAAAACAGACTCTGGATTTGTCAGTTCTATTTGAAAGTGGACAAAAGCTTGTAGGCCCACGATCACTGCCCCCCACGCTGCCCCAACCCTTTACAAAGAATCAAGCAGTCATGTCCAAGTGTCAAACATACCCTGAATCCGAATTCCATCTTGGCTCTGTGGGATAAGAAGTTTTGACTCAGCCCTTCGAGGAGAGCTTCGATTCCTCCATCCTCTGACCAGAGTCCCCACCATGGCTGTGGTCAACATGCTCCCGGGGCTGCTGTGGTCCTGCCAGGGGGACAGCCCCTTTCAGGCAGTCACTGCAGGAGGATCATGTCCTCCTCCACGGTGCTCAGGTGCTCCGCCCAAGGCCGACAGGTCTGGGCAGTTCCTCCCGCCCTCAGCCCCCACCCACATTCTCACCCTCCTGGTGTTGTCAGACCTCCCTCTGGAGGCCCAGGGAAAGTCTGGGAGATGAGACAAGAAAAAACAGACGACAACAGGAATAAAACTGAGGACTAGGAGTAGAGGTGCTCAACAGAAGAGAACAGTCAATATCACAAAAGCACCACCAATCTCCTGTATGTGAGGGAGTACGTCCGATTCTTCATTTTTTGTTTAAAGAAGGCTAATTTTTCAACATGCAGAAATGACTACGTGTGGGAGGGGCAGGTGGGGGCCTGTACCTATGTATCTCTTTCTCTTTGCTCAGCTTATTTTTATTGTCTAAAGTGGAACAGCTGTCAGGCAACTTTTTCCAAAGGGAGCCATCTTCCACATAAACAATTTGTTTACAATACATGGAAAGTATTTCTAATGTTCTGAGTGTTCATTTCACAAAATTATATTGGCTTTTAAAGGGTGAAGAAAATTGGTTAAGAGATTTAATAAAAATTAACAATCACGTAAAAGCTCAAAGGCTTTTTAAAAGCAAATTGATTCCAATGGCCTAATGACCTCCCTATGGAACCCAGCTGGAGTCACCTCACCAAGTAGGTGGTACCTGCGCTCCTATAGTGCACTGCTCACTTATGCCCCCTACTGGTCAAGTGCCAGGTGCACATTGGTTAGAGACCAATGAGTGCACTAAGGCTGGGGGAGGGGCTAATTCTACAAAGTTCTAAAATCCCTTGGGCATCTCTCCTCACTATATTCATCCACCCTAGGTGGTAAAGACTAAGATTGAATTAACTGTAGCAGCCTGAGGGTTTTGATGTTATTTACTGTCTTTATGACTTTTCTGCATTACACAGAGGGAAGGATCTATACCTGATTTCACTTTTTCTCCTTTCCCAGGTTACATCCTATTTAATTTAATAAGATCAAGATTGTTTCTGCAGGAGCCAGGCAAATTCCCCAATGATCACTTCTTTTTTTTAAAAAAGGCTACAATTTCCTGAAGAAACAGTATTTTGAGGATACACACTTTACACATTCATTTGGTTGACATTTCCCTTATCATTTTAACCTTTCCAAAATTTAGAAAAACGTTGGTATCACTGTGGTTAGAGGGAAGGTTAGCAGTGCAGAATGGGAATTTAAAATGATGTAAGAGTAGGAAGCTGCTGGCTCTGTTCCCTCCACACCCCGACCTCGGGGGCATGCTGGCAGTGGGCCATTACAGAGGCCAGCACCTGCGGAGAGGTACACGTCCTCTTCCTGTCGGGGGCCCTCTCCTTCCTCACTGGGGTGGCGTTTCCCTTTCCCGTGGGCAGCTCCTCTGCCACAGTGTGGAGAGCTGGGCAGGGACAATGCTACTCACCCTTCAGGGACAGGAAAAAGAGGCCTTCGACAATCTCCCAGTTTCCTGTCACACCCAGAGTCACCCAGACAGGCTGAACCTGCCTTCTGCAGAAGCCACTCCCTGTGACAGTAGGGTGGCCTCAGCGAGGTAGGGCAGGGGAGCCAGGCACTCAAGCCTGGGGTCTGGACTCATCTTGGAGAAAGAGCATTAAGGAAAGATCACAAGGAATGATCCAGTGTCACTCATCAAGGGACAGGATCAAGAGGCAGAAGCAGCTGTGCATTTACTTTGAATCATTTCTCTTTGGAACTCTGTGCCCAATCATAGGAGGCTGGATGGGGTGGGAATGAGAGGTAGCAGATTCAAGGAGAGGCTCTATCAAGTCAAGCAGAAGCCACGTCTGGTTCCATCCTTGGGGGTGAGGCAGCAGTGAAGATGCAAAGGATTAGGTATTGAGACTGTAAAGAACACACTGCAAATGGAGCTCTTCTTCAAGGCCTCAATCATTACTGTGGCCACACAGGTGAGATCCCTGTCCCTAATGGGCTAATCCGAAGTCCAAGGTGGGAGGCCTAGGGCTTGAGGCCAGAGTCATTTTGGAAGCACAGCAAACTACCCAAATTCAGACACTAAGACCCTGCACAGCTGCTGCTATCCACCCCCAGAGGGGATATGGCGGTATGTGAGAAAGTAGGCGAATAGAGCCAGTTGATATTTCAAATGCAAGTGTGTGGATTTCCCACGCAGGCGTAACTCCTTTACACTCTCCTCATCCCCTAGGTGCCCAATCACAGCACTTGTCACACTCTGCTGTGATGATCTACTTGCTATGTTCTGTCTCACGCAACCAGCTGCCCCCAAATCTCAGTGGGCATCAGAAACACTGGACAGAACTCAGAGTCCCCGGGCCTGAGGTGGCCGTTCTACTCTGTCTCTTCCCACATTTTCTTACGTTGCCAGCCTGGATTCCATCCAACAATAGTATGAAGAACCAGCTGACTAGACCAAGGCCTTCCTGAAGCCAGGGACCACAGCCTGTTGTTGACACTGTGGCCAGGAGCCCAGGAGCCTCTCCACTGGTATCCACACTGAGGAGGCTGCCTGACACTTTTATGCTCCCAGGAAACCCCCTTGCTTGCCACTGTCCCCAGCCCCACCACCCTGGCTGCAGGCACCATCTCACAAGATTATCCTGGGCCCCTCAATATTCCTGTGTTCTACTTGCCTGTGATGTTTTGGCTCAGAACATGGTTTGCCAGACAGCTGTTTCCTGCCCCGTCCGCCCCACAGAGATGGCTCCAGCTTTGTTGCAGAGGCCCTGCGCCCTGGGGACCACGGAAAGGGGTCCATAGGTAAGCTCAGGGTTCAGGCTGGCCAGCAGCACTGGACACTGCTGTCCCTAGTTCACTGGCTGTAGCAGGTGGATGCTCAGTGCCCAAGGTTTTCCCCAACAGGAAGCAGAGCCATGACCCTGACTCCTGTGAGAAACGTGGACAGGAAGAGGAAGAAAAGTAATGTCCTGCCTGTGAGGCCAGCCCCACCCTTCCCTCTCACACAAATGCGCTTCCTTACCCAGACCCACCGCCGCGGTGCCTGCGCTTCCGCCAAGGTGGGAAGGGAAGCGGCTCAGCCACGAGCACATGAGGTCAGTTCCCCCCGAGCCTCTCTCTCACATCACATGGTCTCTCTGCACGTTTCCCTACGGAAAATGATTCCAGTTTGAGAAAGAAGATGCTCTGGGTCAGGAGGGCTAAAAAAGAAAAGAAAAGAAGACCTTTGGTGGATGAAGGACAGGATGTTCTACAAGACGGAAGAGAAAGGATGCCCAGAGAGTCTTTAGGAGACAATGTTCTGGAATGACACTAATCACTAATTACAATATAATCTTATTATAAGGTACCCCGCCTCCTGTCGTGGAAAGAAGCACCCTGAAGGAGGAGACACGCTCTTCCTCAGACAGGACATCTAGGAAACCAGAGTGCTCCTGACGGCTGCTCAAAGGCCAATGTGGTTCACAACGAGCTTAAGTCCACCGGCGTTTGACGCTCATGTCTTGTGACTGTGAGTTACTAACTATCCTCTAAACCTCATCAGCAGAAATCCTGTCCCCACCCACCCTCTGCAGAGGACCAGGGTGAATCAGGCCATTTGATTCTTTGTCATCTTCTAGGACCTAACGTGGTTCCGGGCACACAGAGGGCACTTAGCAAATGCTGACTGAAGAAATGCATGTCAAGCTGTGATGATACGGTTGTCAACCGTTAAAATGTGCATGAAGCCACCGGGATAAAGTATGACTTCCATCTTCTTAGCAAATATTTGACCCCCCACTGCGACTTCTGGAATGAATTGTGGAGTGAGGGCGGGGCTGTGTGCAGAGTGTTTCTTCCTCACTCCTGATGTTTTCTCTGTCTGGTCTCTCTTCAACCCCTCCTCCATGCTTCTCCTGGGGGCAGGGATCAGGGATTAGGTTGGAACATGTAGGAGAGAAAACCGGGCAGGTACTATTATACCCAGCTGCACTCGTCTGCTCTTTGGGCAGAGAGCTGCCCACAGTTGGCACCTGCTTTGCTCTATGTCTCAATGCTGTGGGTTTGATGGGAACACTCTGCTCCTGTGTGGGGAGGGCAACCCCTCTCAGCCCACCGGGTGGGGAGGCTTCCGGTTCTGAGTGCCTTTTTAGGATGCTCGCCTGTCCAGACTCGAGACACTGTTTCCAATGTCAGCAATAAAGGTGAGAGGTCTTTTTTTTTTTTTTTTGAGACAGGGTCTCACTCTGTCACTCAGGCTAGAGTGCAGTGGCATCAGCCTAGCTCACAGCAACCTCAAACTCCTGGGCTCAGGCAATCCTCCTGCCTCAGCCTCCCTAGTAGCTGGGACTACAGGCATGCGCCACCACACCTGGCTAATTTTTCTGTTTTTTGTAGAGATGGGGTCTCACTCTTGCTCAGGTCTCCAACTCTTGGGCTCAGGCGATCCTCCTGCCTTGGCCTTCCAAAGTGCTAGGATTATAGGCGTTGAGCCACCATGACCAGCTAACAGTCTAATCATCATCCGCCCACTCCTTCATCTCAAATCCTCAAATTGGTGCAGGACCTGAGTGGGAGAAGAGGGTCTTTATTACCCTTTTCCCACGACCTCACATCTGGAGGATCGGCTCAGGGCCATAGCGATCTACAGCACACTGTTTGGGCCACAGTTAACTTGGACCGTCTCGCAGGTGGGCTTTATTGCACCTGGTGAGCAGCTTTAGTGTACTTTTTACTTTGACAGCTGCCTCAGCTGAAGACTTTGCCACAGGTGAGTGGCTCTGTCTGGAGAGTCGGGCCGCCGTAAGCACAGGCTGGGTGGCCTCAGCAAGGGTGATCTTAGCCTAACATAGAGGGCTGGAGGAGGCAGCTACCATGCTTCCCCCTGCCTACAAAGGTGTGGGGTTTCTGAAGCAGGGATACTGAGGCAAGGCGTCAACTACAGGGAAATAAGAGTCTTTGTGTTTACAGGCTTGTTAGACATCACAGGTGGGACAGTCTTGCCTGGCAGCAAGTTCTGTAGGCGCTGCAGAGTGAGGCTGCAGCTGTAAGCTGTCACTGCCCGGCCTATTCACAGCACTTGAGTAGCTGCTGCAAATTCTGTTTTGCAGGCAAGGACAACAGGAAATTGAGGAGGCACAACGTTTGGATTCAGGTGGCTGTCCCCAGGTTTGAGAGTCTCCCCAAGCCATGGGGCCTCAAGTCAGCTCTCAATGAGACTGGGCAGGGGCCTTTGGATCAAAGTACTGCATTTAGGGAAGATAGCTGTGCATAGCTAACTCCTCCAGGGGACGGGAAATAAAACCTGTTTTCTAAGTTTGAAGGATGTGGAGCTATTTGTGTATGTATTGTATAGGTCTCAACACGAAGAACATGGAGGAAATTCTACAACATTTTTTGAAAAAGGAAAAAAAAATGCACTATCATCATTTCTCTAAGCGATAACCACAACCCAGGCTGAAGTGTTCTGAATTGGGTGTCTGCAAGACTCACCCACACACTGCACGCACTCTCACGTGCCATATTTATGGTCCTCAGTGTTGCAGTGGTCACACACAGGGGAAAATACCAACATGTGTGGTTTCTGCTAATATAAATTAATTCCTGAAAAATATATTTGTGAATTCATATAGAATTTGGATTCCCACATATACAGGTATTATTGTGTGGAGATGTTCATTCGTTTCCAAGGACACCTCCTCTCCATCTGCCCTTGTGCTGGGACAATATGCTCAAACTTGCCCATCCAAGCGAGCTTCCCTTGGTTCTCATGCCCTCTTCCAGCTGTAGCCCTCTTCTGCCTTCAAGGGTAGAACCACAAGTGGGTTATCTGCACTCACCATGCTCGTCTCTTCTCCAACTCACTCCAACCTGGTGCTCCTTCCCCACCTCCCCACCAAAACAGCTCTCTGTAATGTGATGCTGCTTAATCCAACTGGGATTATCAATCTCTTTCTTCAATAACTTCTTGGCAGCATCTGACACTTTCGGCCACTGCTTTCTTCTTAAAGCACTGTCCTCCCTCGGGCACCAGGGCCCCTTATCATCCTGGTTTTCCTCCTCCCTGTACCAACATCCCTCTGCAGGCGCCTTTGCAGGATCGGCCACGACTCAGCTCTACCTTCAGCCCAACCATCTGAGCACCAGACCCCTCCTTCACAGGAAACTGAAATGCAATATACCCAAAATGAAACGCCACCTCCTTCCCAAACTGGGCCTTCTTCCAGGGACTGCCACTCTCATTTGTGGGGGCCTGCCAAGCCGGCAATCTTGGAGCCGTCCTTTCCACCTTTTCTCCCTATTCCAGATATTGACGTCATCACCACCTTCAGGCAGTTTCTTCACTTCTTAACTCTCACTCACACGTCACTTTTCTCCATCTCTACCCTGGTCATCTTCCATCTGTACCAGCACAATATTCTTCAAATGCTCTCCCGAGGGGAGCAGGACTATGATGCCATGATCTTTCAAATTGCAAATCTGATGTCACCCCACCCTAACTCCATCAGGGGAAAACTCTTGTCATGCCTTTCATTTCTTTTAGGGTGATGATCCCAATCTGTAACTTGGCCTCCAGTGTCCGCGTGTCCCCATCCCTGCCTCCTTGCTGGCCTTACCCGCCCTCTCGCCTGTGCCACGCCAGGCTCATCACTCTTCTCTGAGTCCCTGCACGGTCACGGTCTCACCACATGGCTTTTCTGCCCCCACTGCAGCTCCCACTCCTCTGTCAGACGCCATCAGCTCAGCCATCACCTTCTCAGGACAATGTCTCTCTATATATGTTTTTCTTTCTGGAGGTTATAATTTGAACATATTCAAATTATAAACAATATTTGGTTTATAGCCCTCTCCCCTATAGTATATTGATGGGAATGGAGGTGGGCGCGGGTGTTTTTTGCCCACATCAAATCCCCAGAGCCTGGAACAAACAGTGCCTGGCACATAGTACACACTCAACGAATGCTTGCTGAATGAATGAATGAATGAACAACTATAGTGCACTGGGCACTTTAGTATAGTTAGTGTGTAGGACATTTCTATCACAGCTGTTGTAATTTTTAAAAACATGCTATTGTTTATAATTAGAAACTAAATTCTGGTAAAGAAAGAACCCCGTAATTATAAAATCATTCCCGTGGGAAAACATATCTGCTTTATGATACCTACTTTATTTTATGGAGTTTTCAAAGAGAATACTTTGGTTAAAAGTGAGCTGCTGGTATTTCTCTCTTAACTTCTCTGCCCTGAAAAATGCTATATTGCTAAACATAGCCATAAATCTCAAGAAACTTAACAAATAACTAAATATTTCTTTGCAGCTTAAGATTCATTATAAGATTAAAACTTAGGTTAAATTATATTAAAAACTGTTATTAAGAATACAATAACTCAGAAATAAAGTTAAGGCAATGGGGTCTTCTCATGCCAAACATTTGAAATACTGCAAAAATGATCTCCATATTTATTTTCTCCTCTCTACCAAAGTAAGTCCAGGCTAACTTACATTACTGTGGCAGCTTCACTCACACATATAATTTAAAAAAGAATAAGACACTGATTTTGTAAAAAATTATTAATATTTTTTCCTCTTATTTTTTTCAGAGATTACTTATTTTCTCAGAAATGAAAGGTGGATTTAGACTGATTTCCAGTTTATAATTAATTGGTATTCAGAGATTTCAGGCTTTAAAAGCTGCAATATCAGTGATAACCTAATACGATAAAACCTAGGTTTTCTAACCATATTTCAAAGGCACTTGTGTCTTTAATTCAAATACTCATTCATTTGCTTATGGATGCATAGAACGCATTCCCAACAAAACTTCAACATTTGGCAGTTGGAAATAACCATCTGCTTTAGCAAAACCTTTGTTATTTGTAATTCTACCCTGAAACTTGAACACTATAAAATTTTAGAACTCTGCATTAGATTGGTACAGAACTTTAAGCCAGAGAGTGTGCCAACATTTCTCTTTCTCTTTTAAAAAGAGTATGTGGATTAATTACAAGGCGCTGATTGACCTGGATTAGTCTTTATCCCTGCCTGCACAAAATTAATTCCTACATTTACATCAATTAGAGTGGGTGAAGGTGGGTAATTCAGGCTGAACCTAATATAAAAACTTCTGTTTACTAGGGCATCTGAAGTTAACACAGATATGTTGAAATAATTCCTGTTTAGATATGGAGAGTTATTAATGGCATAAGGAGTAAGATTTCTTCATGCTCACTTTATAGAATTATTGAAGCTACTAAGGCACTGCTGAATTTCAGTGTTCATCAGGAGTAGTTTTAAAACACTTAACTATGGAGGAGGGGGTGTGGGTGGGCAAACGGGAGATTTTGGTCAAATGGTACAAAGTTTCAGTTAGACAGGAAGAACAAGTTCTGGTGGCAATTAAACAGCATGGTTCATAATAATGTATATTTAAAAATAGCTAACGAAGGGGTTTTAAATGTTCTGACCACAAGGAGATAAGCATGTGAGGTCATGGATATGTTAATTAGCCTGATTTGATCATTCCACAGGGTACACATGTATCAAAACATCACATTGTACTCCATAAATATATATAATTATTATTTGCCAATTAAAAATAAAACTTCTGGGAAAACTCCAAAAACATTTGACTACAAAAAGTGGGGAAGCATATTTACCTTTTTTGCCACATTTTATCTTTATGTATCAGATAATATTCATACCAACATTTAAGGGGTCCCAAATACTATTTACATTAAAGACAAAGAAACAAATTGAAAAGCCTTTATGAGGCTTCCCTCTTTATACTTGCTGAAAACATTTGACAGTTAACTTTTAAATTAATGAACAGTTGGCTAAGTGGATTTTCTAGCCATTGTAATCTGGTCAGTCCCAGGTAGGAGCGAGCACCTTTAACCAGAAACTCTTCTTGTAGGGACCTCCCAAACCGACCTCCCAAACCTCCCCTGATGCCACTGGACGTCCCTCCCCTCCTTCCTCCTCTACCCTGGCTTTTGAAGGCTCCCAAAATCTAGCAGTCCCAGAACCTGTTTGAGCTTCTGCAGCCATCAAGGAAGTGAACACAGAAATACAATTTTTACATATAATTTTATATGGTTGTAGCTACTACTATTAATAAAATAGATAAAAAAATAGTATTGTAATTTGCCATAACAGGGATTAAGCATGCTAATATAGTTTGCCTCAAGTTAAATGGAAAACAGACTGCCTTGACATCAAATTTTATTAATAGAATTTAGACTTTCTTTCCCAATAAAGACAGCGTTCTCCATGAGGAGCACGTGTCAGGAGTGGTGGTGAACACAGGTGGGCCCTCTAACCTAGTCTTGTGTCTGTGCGTGACAGGAATGGGCCTATGTCACGAAGATGTCCCTAGAGAGGATGAGATACCGGTTGGGTCCAGAAGAACAAAGAGGCATAAATAGGAGACAGCCGGCCTGGAGTTGGGGGGTGGGGCGAGGAGCAGGTATCTGCGCTTCAGGGAGAGGCAGTGCGCGTGCAAAGGCACTTGGTGTCTGTTTGGGGGCACTGCAAGCAATGCAGCAATGTAGGAACTGGGGGTGCGGGGTGTTAGGAGGTGTCAGAAGGGGAAGAAACAAAAGACAAGACTAGAGCTAAGCAGGAACCACACCGCAAAGGGTCTCTTATTTTCAGACTAAATGTCTTAAATTGAGATAAACACAGTATCAGATCTGCATTCTGAAAAGCAGACTCTCAATGAAGTTGGAAGACAGATGGGCGGAAGTAAGAAAGCACAGAGAGGGAGCTGAGTTAAGGAAGAGATGGTGGCAGCCGGGACCAAGGCAGCTGGGGGTGGCAGAGGGGAGGGAGGGGCAGGAAGTGGCTCAGGGGGACACAGAAGAGCAGAAGAGACTTGGTTATAGGGTGGCGGGCAGGCGATTCAGAAAAAATGAGTTTTCTCCATTTTTAGACATTTAGGCTATCACTACGTACTTTTTTCACCACGATAATTAATCCTGTGAAGACATTTTTGAATGCGTGCTATGTGAGTGCCTCTGAGTTACACTAGCTGCTCGTTCAGGTTAGAATCTGACTCCATCTCCATTTCTCACAGCTCCTTGCACGGCAGTTGCTCGATAAACACCTGTCTCGTGGCACCCTTGGGATGAATTCCCAGGAAGAGCATTGCAGGTTCAAAGGGTTAGACTTAACAATTCTTATTACATACTGCCAGGTTTTCTCCAAAAAAAATGGAACAGGTTTACATTAACAATAATGCACAAATAGGACCTTTTCCCCCATAACCTCCCCAGGGTTGGCCTTTGACTTTTGTTTACTTGGTCGGTGTAAAATGTTTTCATTTTAAAATTTATTTAAGTTGAATATATCTTCAGATTTGGTTTTCCATTTGCTTTCTTTTGTGTGAAATAGCTGTTTGTATCTCTGGACCACTTATCCAACTAGAATCTGGTATTGTGCTCACATTTACATAAACTTGTGTGTAGGTAGTCTAGTCTCTAATTTTTGCTATGCATGTTTTCCCATTTTGTTGCTTTCATTCTGTTTCAGTTTTAAGAGGTTTTAAATTTTATATAAATACATTTTTTCCATCTTTTCCCCTCTTCAATTTTATTCTCCTTTTTAAAAAAATTTCTTTTATAGAAGAAATTGTGCTACTGCAAATCTATAATTCTTTAGTTCATTGGGAGGTCATTGTGGCATACGTTCTATGGCATGTGGTCTGAATCTTGGATATTTTTTCTTCTGTATTACATCTTGTGTTAGTAGCTTTATTTTTACTAGATTTTACTTGATTCTTCTATGTTTTGTAAGTATTTGATCATGATATCTGCAAGAAATGTTTATATAGCTTCATTTTTGCTGTTTAATTTCATCTTCTTAGATTTAAATAATCCTCATGCTTACTTTCCCACTAAGAAAAAGAATTTTTATCATTAAACACAAGACGTCAACATAAAACGATCTTAGGAAAAGGATAAAAGACTCAAGATCCCTGAATATATTGGAAACAGGAACAATTGAAAGTTAAGTTTTTAGGGATAGGACCTCCCTCTGCCCAACCCTCCACCCCAATCCAAAGACTATGAGAGAAAGAACAGGAAAAAGAGCAAGAACATATGAGCATAAGTGAGAAATGCACAGGAAACAGCACGAGTGGTAAAGGCATGCATTTTGGTGTCTGAAAGATCTGGGCCTGGAGTCCTGGTTCTGTCCCTTACAGGGCTGTGTGGCCTCAGGCAAATTCCTGAATCATGCAAGTTTGCCCACCTGTGGATTAATAGGTGGTGCACCTGGGGAGTGGACTGCAGGGCACAGGAGTGAGGGCAGGAAGACCAGTCAGGAGCTGTTACCGTAGGTGGCATAGGAGAAATGACCAAGTTCACGCAAAGAACTTGCCCCACACTGTCTGCCAGCACATGGTGAGACCCCAATATGTTGATTGTGGTTATTAAATATTTCTTGGCTTGGCCACTACTTCAATTCATACCATGGTTTTGAGTTTACCACTACATTTTCAAATAGCAAACAGTTCCTAATTTGTGTGTACCGTTTTAAGGAAATGTTTGAGGTCTAATCTGGCATTATGTAACTTGAAATAAAAGTGAAATGCAGGTGCGGTTATATAGTTCTCCAATAATTGATAACAATAGTTTGAACCTGGTTGGCTCCCTACTCTTCACTTAGGCAGATATAGTTTTCAGATGAGCTTATATCGCTCCCTGGTAGCAGGCTGATTCTGATAGAGTCAGGGGGAAGACAGCCTGCACAGTCAAGTCATTCTTTCTGTCATTATTATTAGAGCAAAAGAGCAATTATCCAAATCCCTTACTAGATGGTAAGTTCTGCCTAACTGAACTTTCTGGTAACTTTAGGGTTAACAATAAAAACCTCTTTCAACCCTTGTTAATTTTCTTTTTTCCTAAACTGGGTCATGCAAATTCCCACCTCAGTAAGTATGGTATCCAAACTATAATTTAACCTTCCTCTGATGGTTCAGACTGTTGCTCTGCCCCAGGGTCAACTCTATAAACAAGGCCAGACTCTGCAAGACAGGGGAGGCTGGTTTAATAAAGACTGATAGGCTGACACACATTAGAAGGTTTTTCTCATTTCCTTAAATTCCTCATGTGTGAGTACTCTGTGTGTGGTAGGGAGGGTTAGAGTTTCTTCTATAAAATGAGTTTAGAAAAAGGTAGTTCTTTAAGGACTTTGCCTTACCTGAGTTTTTACTCAACTACAGGTGTGTATAATGCCCTAGAATCTAGTTAGCCGAGAGTGTTCTTGAATGTATTTAAGCATCTGATAGCAAGTATTGCCCACAGACAGGCAGAAGAAAATGAACTTTGTCTACCAAGATCAGGGATCCTTCTGGGACTGGGACAGGGACTGAGTTAGCTACAACTCTGCAGAGGTCATGGATTTCATAGAAATATTTTAAAATAATGCACTACTAGAGAGATGTGCACATGCTTGAAGATAAAAAGATCTTTTAATGGAATGGAACTTACCTTAAAAGCTTTTTTTGGAACTTGTTTCCATGATGATTTGCCCTTTTAGAGAGGATGCTAAAGGTTAATTTTCTATGGCATGAGAAATGCAGACAAATGCCAAAATTCTATTCCCAGACCTAAATTATATAATCAGAAACACAGCATCCACACTGCACATCAAATAGCCTCACTTTCTGGCAGACTATGAAAAAAATCAGTTTTAATGTTTGAAGTAGGTATTTGTTTATATAATGCAACCAACCATGACTGCCAAACACAATAATTAAATGCTTTAACAAGTGGGAGATCTTGCCAGAATATGTAATTTGAGGGGGAAAATAAGCAGAGAGTAGATATGTAGCAGAAAATGCTGAATTATTTATTTCATGCTGCTTAGAAGCAGACACTCATGCTGTGAGTCCACCTGCAGAAATGCTAAAAGAGAGAGGGGCCAGTTATTCTATTTAATCATATCTTCCTTCTTTGTCTATAAATGGTACCCTTTCTTCCCGCCTAAACTTGAAAAATGAGGACTTTTCACCTGTTGTTGTAAAATTATCTGTGTGGAAATGAAATTAAATGTCTACCAAGAAACAATATATAACCATAGTATTCTCTTTGCATTCCTTCAATCAACTTCATCGTATCCTCTTATTTCACCTAAATGCTACTATGGGTGAAATATAGGATCATTTTAATATAGGCTTATAGTTACAGTGAGCAACTTCTTTTCAAAGGATTCAACTTCCAAGACAATTGCAAAATCATCCTTAATCTCAATGTTCACTCATGCCACGATGAAACAATATAGATGTCATCTGGCTTCCCCCAGAACTTAAGGGAACAAAGGGGAAAGCACAGCAAGTGGCAGCAATTGCTAGACTTTGCACAGGTCTTCCAAGCACCAGGCTCTGATTTTCTCCATAGTGCAGAGACAGTCCAAGCAGGGGGAGTTCTAGCACAACACAGAAAAAGTGAGTTGGCTGAGGAAAATATTGGGATTAAGACTTCTGGTATCACTTTCTTTTTCTGTTACCCAAATAGTGGTTCTTTGACAACGTCCGCACATCTTTTGTGTGTCCTGGAGACTAACTTCTTTAATATCAGGGACCCCTTGGCCCAAGGGACCGTTAGTTCTTGACTGGCCTATGGCACAGGCTCCTAACTTGTTACCTGCTTTTCCACCCCACTCTCTGCAGTTCATTCTCTACCCAATTTGTGAATCTTCAAAAAGCCAAACTAGATTACATCATTCTGCTGCTTAAAACCTATAAATGTTCTCTCACTGCATTTAGAATAAATGCCCAACTCTTTAACATGGCCTGCAGGGCTATGCAAGATCCAGCCCTCATCTCTCTCTCCAACCCCGGCCCCACTGTCTCCAGCCTCTCTGGCTTTCCATTCATTCATTCATTCAATCATTCTTTCATTCATGTCCCAACTCCCTATGGGCCTTCCCTAATCTCCTCCTGCCACTAAAATGTTCTCTCTTAGAGCACCTTGTTCTCTTCATTCATAGCACTTAGCACAATTTAAAATTGTACACTTATTATGGCTTTAAAACTATCATCTTTCAGCTCCACTAGACTCTAAGCCCACTGCATGTGTCGCCACTAATTTAACCACTGTCTCCTCAGCACCTACTGCAGTGGCTGGTGTACGGAGTCTTTCCATTAACGTGGGCTCAGACTGACTGAGCAAGTGATTCCCGACTTTCCCAATCCCTCAGCAGGTTGGGCTCTGGTTGCTTCTTAACCATATGGCTCTGCCTTTCCTCTTTACAGGACCACTCTTCAGGAGGGAGGAAAAAGAAGCAACATAAGAGCTGTTACCATTATGCTGTTTCCCTAGTCAAAGGATTGTTATCTGGGGTCAACACCTAATAGGCCCTTTAGCTATCTGTGCATGCTAATGTGATCCAGGGTTTCCCCACTGTTCCTAGGATAAATAGGGAACCCCAACGTTTTGCTAAGTGCAGAAACACAAGAATGCAGAAGTATTTTTTTATCGCCCTTAGTTCCAGGGCTGACGTGCTGGCACAACTCCAGGGGGCGCTACTCATGGATTTGTGATTAGCACCAGGTGGGGGTGCAGGTGCTGCACACTCCATGCAGCTGTGGCTGGCGGCCCTGCCGGTGCTTCAGTGTTGTCATTCTGGATTATCCTTCCAGCTCTTTGCCCTGTTCCTTAGGTTTATTCTTTGTTACATTTATCTTATACATGTCTTTTAAAAATATGATTAAATGGATCATATTCCTTATAAAGCCAATGAACTAAAGGTCAGTGAGAGGCTATGAAAAGAAAATCTACTTAAGTTGATTTTTTATTAGGAAAACCCCCTCAATACTACTACTGATTTTTGAACATTGATTCCTCATTGTTTACTTACTTTGAAAACATAAACACATGTGAAAATGCTGTATAATCAATATTTTTCTTCTATCAAAATCCATGGGGCTTATGAAGAGAAATAAACAACTATCTCATTGAGGGATAAGGGTAAAAATTAATAAAGCCACTGTTTTCTTTAAATACAAAAATTCCTTAGTTATCCCAGGAATGGTTTCAAAAGGAAATTAGAAATACATTTTAGGATCAAAATCTGGGTTAGAGCAATGTCCACATGAAGAACACTTTTGGTAAGAACCTGACTGAAGTTCAAGAATCATCCTTTATGTTGCTTCACAGGACGATGCCAAAAGGACAGAACACACAGTTCACGTAAGTCTGACACCAAGTAAGGGATTAAAAGTAATTCAGGCAAAAATTTAACCCCAAAGAGCATTTCATGATTTCATATGTTAGTTAAAGCATTAATTCTTCCCATAGATTGAAGCCTTATGGGTTCCAGCAGAAACAATTATAAGATAGTCAGACATCAAACTAGGTCACAGACTGACCTCTGTAGGGAATCAAAAGCCATCCAGGCAGAAGTCGTCTTTCCTCTTTGCTCCTGTGAATTCTGCCCAGTGACAACACATCCCAGCTATCTACAATCATGTGCCTTGAAGGCTTTCTCCTTCTCTATTTGAGGGCTAGCTGCAAGCCAGGAACCTCCTTTTGTCTTTCCTGAGTCCACAGTGGAGTTGTGTAAATAAATGTATGAGTTGAAAAAAATGAATGTCAGTGTTTACAATGACCTTATTTTAGGCTATCCTATGGAGGGAGGTGGGGGAGAAACAAAGAACCCTGGAAAGAAGGCTCAAGTGAAAATGTTTGAAAATAAAATCGGATTAACAATAGCTTTAAGTCCTCACTGCCATAAAATGAAAAGATTACTGCCACATGAATGAGTCATATTAGTCACAATAATTTGCCTCCGCTTTTATTTACATTTAAGGTTGAATAAGACAAATTCTGTTTTGTATTACTTTGTACAAAGTAGGGGCACTAGAGAAAATCTGTATTCTGAATCATCATAAGATTAAAATACTTTTACAGAAAGAAGTCAAAATTTAAATAAATGAAACACAAATTGTTTAATCTTTACCATACTCTTCCCCCCAAATAATCAACTTACTTGCAGTAATTACATACGGAGCATTCTGAGTTTAAAGTCCTTTGTGCTAGTATTTCAGGTCAGGCCTGATTAGGAAGCTGAGCCGGGCTGAGTAGAATGCTGAACTCTTACTTGGTCACCCGCCAGCAAGACTCCATGGCAACCACTACGTTTCAACAGATCAAAGAAGAGTTTAGCACTCAAGAATGGCCTCAGACTACCCAATAATAGAAACTACACTGAATATGGGCACAATTCCTCAAATGGACCATTAAATTTTATTGTAGAAGTACTCAAAATATCACACAGAAAAAAATCCAGAAATTTATAAAATAAATTCCTTTCCTTGGAACTGGACTATAGGGAGTTGAAAAATATTTGAGGGAGACATAAAGACCCAAATCACTTTGCACTTTGTTTAGACGGTGTTCCAGTTGTCGAAGGCTCCGTTGATGGTTTTTGGTTTTGTTTTTAGCAGAAGTTACAGGTAGGGCAGCCAGTGCTTTTGCCTGCTCTTGGCAGATACAAGCAGCAGTGAGGTTCTCACCTAGCCTGTGTGTGAGCACCAAGACACAGCAATTCATGGGCACATGAAGCATTTGCTAATTCATAGAAATCTCTCACGGCTGACAGCAACTTAGCCTAGAAAAACAGCAACTAGACTTTCAGAATCAATCTTTACATTCATATTCCTGGAAAGACTATTTGTATGTAATGTTTGTAGCCACCTTTGTATACAAGACAATCTTCAAACACTTCTGCTCTTTATGTCTCTTTATACACTTTCTCACAAAGAGACAAGAGGTCTCGAACATTTTGATACCTGCTGACAGACCGGGAAATCTTTCAAAGGAGCAAGTAGCACTCTACAACAATATGACTGTATTTTTCCTTATAACTGTGGGTGGATTCACTATCATCTGCAGTTTTAAAGGGCAGTGTTTTCCACAGCTTTTTTTCTTCCCCCCAGACTTCTGCATTTAGCTTCTCTAAAAGTTCTCTAGTAGTGTAGAGGCTGTGTCAGGAAATCTAGGTAATTCTAATGCAAATTCAATGCAGGAAACTATTTCTGCTTGAATTAATAAAACATTACTTAGACACATCTGTTGCAAATAGGAAAAAGTAGACTCCTATAAACAAGGAACATTAATAGACCATGGGAGGCAATTCTGTGCTGGATTCTGTGCTCAGGCCACTCTTTTCCAACAGACTTTCTAATGTCAGATTGTGCTTAACAAACAGAAGCCCATTCTGCCTCAGACTCCATCTTAGTGTTGCATTAAGACAACATAATGCCACTTCATATACATTTGTTGAAAACACAAGCTTGATCAGATAATAGAAACAGCCTTCTTAGTATCAACCCTTAGTCAAAGACTAAGTATCTACAAAGTCACATGTAGAAGTTCTTTTTTTTAAAAAGTATGTCTACAGCAATACAATATTTAAGAAGACTGGGATGCTAAAAACTTGACATCTTGGTAGTTAAGTAACGAAAGGCCATACAAACCCAAACCTAATGTATGTTTAAACAGGCCCGATTTTCACAGTGTATGATTTATATGCTTGGCATCCCTAAGCATTGTGTGTGTGTGTATATCCCTTTTAGAGAAAATAAGAAATCTTATAAATGCCACTGGTAGGATGGGAACTGTACTAGGCTAGAAGATGAGATACCTTGATTCCAGGTCAGTCTTCGTCATGAACTTGCTGTGCATATCTGGTGGCATCATCAGTTCTCTCTGGACCTCAATTTTCTCCTCAGTGACATGAGACATACAGGACTAGGTCTTTTCTGTGTCTATATTTACCACCTACGTACTGCTGAGGTGAACATAGAGAGACCCTGGGCTTGCTGGTTATCCAGAAGGTGGGAGCCCGCCCCAGGCAGGGAAGATGGGGCAACATGGCAAACAGATGCAAGTTGACAGTGAAGGCCCAACACGGCTGCAGCTGAGTGGGTGTGGAATGGGGAACCAAAAGGAGATGCAGCTGGATGGAAGTCAGACCACAAAAGCCCCTGAAGGTGAGAGACTGTGCTTTCTTGTGGTGACTGAGCTTGATGAGAGGAAGGCCAAGTTTACCCTTGTTCCTAAACTCTCTTCCCTCTCTTTGAACCTGAATGTACTGGTTGACTTCAGACAACCACAACTCCCTGGGATTGCAGCAAGTGGAACATCTGACCCTTTTAATACATTCTGTCTAGGAGGTTGCATTATATTTATATAACTTGTGTCTTTTTATCCAGAGTACTGCCATGGTAGAGGAAAGACTCAGAAGGAACTACGTATCTCTGTTGCAATATTTTTTGTCTGTCTGTTTGTTTTTTTAACAGGGAATTCTTGTTCCAGGGAGAGCATTTCCAATGTGGAAAGAAAGGAAGAAGACATCCAACCAGTTATTGGGTAACCAACCATTGCACATGAGGGTAGAAGCAAGGCCCCATGGCGGCAGACAGGCCCACTGTGGCCAGGCTCATACATTATTAATCCTTTTAGCCTTAACTGTGCTTTCCTCCTCCTATCTGAGTCCTTAGCGGGGCTCTCCATGCTACCCTGACCAACTTCCCTACTTGGCCAAACCTTAAGTAATAAAGGAACAAATGCCAGAGCAGCTGGGGGTTTTACCACCTATTTTATAGCTAAGAGCCTTTCCCCGTGGCCTGTGCAGGTGCATTGAAGGAATTGAGAAAAACGGTCCCCCAGAAAGAATGGTCCCCACTCAGCCTTGACATTAATTATTAAATCAAATCATTAAAGCCTTGACATAGGCAGGAAGAAAAGTTCTATTTTTTCCCTTCTAATGACATAGTATTGTTGGGAAAGGAGGAAAACAACAGTGGCATACAGGGCTACAACTTATTTGAAGTAACTTGAAACCTGCAAACAGGTTGTGTTCTGGATCATCCTGAGCCCAGACTCAAAGTCTGAAGTCTGGCACCCATTTTCCCGTAGATAGCATTATAAAGGATAAATAAGTTCCCAAATCACCTGCCTCAGTCTATCGAACTTGAGCACTAAATCCCAAAAGGAGCCTGTCCTCCTGTTTGCAACCCATTTCCCCCCAGCTGTCCAAGCCAGAGGCCTGGACGTCATCCTCGGTGGCCCCACTGTTGGTCTACTGTCCTCCAGCCTTGTCCCACCGGCCTACGTCTGAATCAGAAGGACAGAGGAATGGAGAGCAGAAGCATTTTCTAACAGCGTAATTTTCACTTAAAAGTCCCTGAGATAAGCATCTCCCCCCATTCTGCTCAGAACGTAGTACGATTCTGGCACATACTTCAAAGAACAAAGCCCCATTGGCCAGGGCGGGCTCTCATGCATGGGAGATTCTGGACAGCAGTGTCAGCTGGATTGCTGGCACCCTGCAGTCAAGGGACCTCAGCAACTCAGACCACAAGATGAAGACACACCTCGCTCCCCAGCACCCCCCACCACCAAGGTACCAAGAAATAACTTGAACTTGGTAGAAGATGGAGGGTCTGCAACAGTACGACATGTAGGGGTCAGAGCCAGGGATTGACAGATTTTATTCAGAACTTATGTTTTATTTAGAAAATGAAAAGAAAGCAACAATGAATTACAATGGCCCCACTTTGATGGGCACTGTTGGTTGCTCACCTAGTATCAGCTCTCTACTTTTCCTTTCCCAGCAACGGCCTGTTTTGTTCAGGTGGCCACTTCCTCATCCCTTCTATACACAGTCATCAGGTGTAGGTGGAGCTGACCTGTCCCCAGCTCTAGGGTGGATCCTGATTAGTCTAAGCCAATCAGTTCATGGCATCCTTGGTTCTGTTACTGCCCTTCTTGATGTAAGTGTCCTCATCACATTGAGAGAAGGGCCCTGTATTGAACAGCTGGGGAGAGGTTTCTCTCCCTCTCCTGGTGCACATGGACAATCTGTTACTCCACTTGTGTTTAGTAGCCATTGTGTGACCATTTGGGGGAAACTGCCTGAGAAAGAACCCAACCCCAAGGATGGCCAAGCAGAGAGATGGGGAGAAACTGTATCCCCAGTGATGTTTCTGAGTCACCGAATCAAGGAACCTTAAAAGCTGCTTTCCCTCAAGAGTAGTTTAGTAATTTCTTTTTGTTTTACCAAATTTGAGTAAAAGTCGCTATCACAGCTGAAAGTGTTCTATCTGATAAGCTATGAGTGAAAGTATGAAACCCAGAGATGAGGACTGGGAGATAAAAATGCAACGGACGTGAATGTGCTTTGAACATTAATACAGAAAGTGTCTTACACGTCTCTAGTTCTTCCTGAACACGCACTGATCTGTTAACGTAAAAATTCTTTAGCATGTAAGTCTTTAGTGTGCCGTAAATCTAAGACACAAAACATGCACCATTTGCTCTAAATGGTTCACTTGTGAGCCACATTTTCCTGAGTCAAGAGATCATGTTATTTAACCCATTTCCTAAGCAACTCCTTAGTGTACAGGAAGGAACAAAACTAAATAACTTGCCTTTAAGGCTAAAATCTGGTGGCTTGGGGGAGAGAATTAATTTTCTCTATATGTAATGTAAACATTTGATGTTTAAAACCAGTGTTCCCAAGGCATGAATGATTTGTTTAATTGTAGGTCTGAATAGACTTACAATTGTTGGAAATAATTAGAAGAAAAAGTTTTCTTGGCTGTCTTTCAAGATGGTCAGAAAGAATTATTATGGGGAAAGAAAAACATATTAATGTGTTCAGTATCTCCCAGCAGGTCAGCAGGTCATGTCAACGAACCTCTTACCATCTGTGGTTTTGGACCCTAAAGTGACCCCATGAGCATCATAATAATTTCACAAGTGCTTTAAAGTTTCTCAGATAGGAAAGCTCACTGTCATACAAAATCATAAAACATGGAAATCTTTGAAACTTTTTTTGGGGGGGGGGTCTAAAAAACACATAGTTGAGACTGGCCTCTAGGTATAAAAAGTGGTAGAACAGTTCATTGAGTTTCAGAGGAAAAAAGCCTTGCACCCCCAAGAAACTCCAGTGTTTTACCACTGTCTTCCCATGCTCACTGGACCCTACTACAGGCAGAACCAATTTAAAAATGGAGCATGTTCCAAAACTGTGGTCCCCAACCCCTGGGCCACAGACAAGTACCAGTCCATGGCCTGTTAGGGACCAGCAGCAGAGCTCTGCCCCACCCACCCTGTCCATGGAAAAATTGTCTTCCATGAAACCGGTTGGTCTCTGGTGCCAAAAAGGTTGGGGACTGCCGTTCCAAAAGGCTCTTGGTAAATGTTCTTTTTATTTCTATGGGAAAATGTGTTCCAGGTTCCAATGGTATATGTATGGTTCCTAGCCTTGCTTATGTTAATAAATGCCTTTTAACCCACAACGTTCCTCAAATGTGGGATCTGCCCAGAGGTTACTAGTGTTTTTATAGAAGACTGTGTCTCAGATACCAGAAGGTCACCATGCCCCAGAACATTAGGAGTTGATAGAAGGAAGGGAAGGCAAAGATTTCCTTTTCCCCTCCCTTCTTCTCCCTGCAGCCTCACATTATGCGCAACTTACAGATTCTCACCTGGGGATATACGGAGGGAACAGGACTGTCCCACCCCACTTGATGACTCCTCTCAACTCTCCGCTTCTGCACCTCCCCCAGAAGCCTGGCCACATAGACCCTCACTCTGGTTGTCTCCTTGTGCCACTCTCAGGACCTGGCTCTATCTTATTGTTTATTTCAAAGCATGCCACCTAAGCTCATGCCACAAAATAAACAAGAATGCCTGGGTCTTAGAGTTTCAAAATTAAATCTGGGATAATATATAAATGCCTAAAACTTTAAGATGCTATGTAATCGTAAGGTGCTTCTATTATTCCTCTGAAATGTAGATGAAACTCTCTTGAATCATTCTTATACACAGTTACTCATTTCTATATTACTATAGTTTTATAGCTAATATGTACATCTCTAAATTTGAATATCAAGATACATCGTCTGATTAAAAAAAAAAAGTTTGTGCCACATTCTCTAGTTGTGAGAAGTACTCCAGGACATGGGGTTTGTCCACAAATGTTGGAATTTCAGTGTTTATAGAAACAATGTGGAAGAATATTAGCAATGGGAACTGGCCCTCCAAATGGCCCTGAGTACATTTCGGGTACAGGATGAGTTAAATAGGCTCCACCTGAGGACTCCCCATGCATAGCTTTAGATCTGATGAGGAGAGAATCCACTCCAAAATGTTTTTCAAATGAACTTTTGGAAAACAACCCTGGCTTAAATTAAAGATTGCCTGCACATAACATATGCTGCATGTACACCTGGTTTAACTGACTGCATCCACTACTTCCCAGCCTTTCTCTACAAAACCCTAATTGTGATTGTTCAAATGTTTTTCAAAAATTTTGAATTTTTAAAGATTTTCTTTTGAACAATCATTTTGCTAAGAGAAAGACTTTGTTAGATGCTAATGGCAGTGAGTGCTGGGCCAGCCTACGCTCTGCCCCTGCCGAGGCTTCCTGTAGCATCACCACATGGACAAGGTGGGTGGGACCGAGGGCCCAAAGCAAGGGGCTTACTCACCGAGCCATGCATTCCCCGAGAGGACTCCTTTCCACAGCGGGGGGATCTGGTTTCCAACTATTCACTGCCCCTCCTTTCCCCACGAAGGAAGAATGCCATTGCCCAGGAAGGGGCTCTTCCAAAGACTCTTGCCGCACGCACAGTCTAATTTAGCAACATTAAGCTTGGCACATCAATATTTTCCTTAGGTTCATATTTCAACAAGTAACTTTTTCTATATAAGCAAAATAGTGCCAAAATTAACAATATGTATTTTGTTTAGAAATAGACTTTGTGCAAATGCAATGAAATGTGACTTCAGGATGGAACATCCACCTCAGCAGGTGAAACTTGCCTACACCTTGTTCCAAATGATGTTTCTTTCACCAATCTCTATAAGGTTTAAGAGGGGACCCTCAAACCTCTAGGTAGAATTATAAATAAAGTATGGAGTTTTAGAAACTGGCTTTGAATATGAGGTGCTTAAATAAACTAAGCAGCTCTTTATTAACAATGCTATTCTGTCAATTTAAAAGTGCCACCACGTTTTTATATCTCAAAGAGCCCTTCTTCTATGACCCTTCCTCAGACATATCTTTTCCAGCACCACCCTCCCCACTGGACTCTCCCAAGGAAAACCCTGGTCTGGAAAGGGGAGGAAAAGTTATCTGGATTGAAGAGGCAAAGAAGGAAAATGGAAATCCACCTGAGGAAAAATTTATGCCTAGAAAATAATAATCATGGAAAAATTTGAATATTTTGTGATTTAGAGCTACTTGAAGCAAATAAAACATGTTTGCATAGGTGGCCATGCCTTAAGATCGGCCAGAGTTTAAAAGACAGTTTTATCAGAAATATTGGATAGTAAAATTTCTTGGAATTTTAAAATTTACTGTGCAATATTCTTCACAATCAGAATTATGAACAAAGAAGGTGAGCTAATCATACTAGATGTAGACACCTACATCTAGCAGCCCTCTGGCCTAAAATTTACAATAGCATGTTGTTGCTTGCTCTTTAAGCTTCAATCTGTTTTTTTTTTTTTTTTCATCTTTAAGTCAAGTGTTCTAAAAAGTGTTTTTGGTACCACCAGAACTCTCTCCGCTCCTTGGAGTTAGTGTGAAAGGAACACAGTGGACTCTGGGGTCAGCTAGACCTCGTTGTGGATCACAGCTCACCTCCCTACTGGGAGTCCTCTGGCAAGTTATTTGCCATCCTCATCTAAAAATCCTTTTAAACTAGTGAAATTTCTTAATTTTGAATCAAAACAGTTTGTGAGTAGTTATGTACATGTATAAGGCACTAAGCTATGTGTCATGTATAAGAGCTAGTCCTGTCTTTGAATTACTTTAGTCTAGTAGAGCAGGAATTAACAGCATTCAGGAAAAACAACCCAGTAGGCATCTCAAGGATTTTTAAGACCACAAAGCAGTGTCAAGAGGCAATACATAATTAAAATTGCTAACTGAATTGCTCAGCGGCTAACTGATACAGCAACTTAGAGGAGGGGGCAGATAAAATCAGGTTGGAGTAATTTAAAAAGGAGAAGGAATTTGAACTGAGTTTAAAAGGATAGATAAGGTCTAGATAATATTATTACTGCTGCTGCTGCTCTATAGCTCCATTTGACAGCCTGCCAAGGGCCAGGCACTCACTATAGTAGGCATTGTATACATGCTTTCTAATGTCCACGACTAAACTGAAGTCGTTTATCATCATGCTTTTGTAGATGAGGATGGCATATAACTTGCCAGAGGACTCCCAGTAGGGAGGTGAGCTGTGATCCACAACGAGGTCTAGCCAATCCCAGAGTCCACTGTGTTCCTTTCACACTAACTCCAAGGAGCAGAGAGAGTTCTGGTGGTACCAAAAACACTTTTTAGGACACTTGACTTAAAGATGGAAAAAAACCAAAAAAGGTTGAAGCTTATAGAGCAAGCAACATGTTATTGTAAATTTTAGACCAAGCACCTGACATAATTAACTCAGCACTTTGGGTGGACCAGCCAGGTGGACCAAATGCACAGGAGATTCATGAATTCTGAAAAACCAGAGAGAAAGAGCACCCAGTCCTAACACAGATGCACACACCATTATAGCAGGGCTGGGCTGCGAGCTCCTTTCACAGCTTGGGGCTGCACTTGAGTATTTACACCTTAAACGGTTTTGAAAATTACTAGTTGCATGACTTAGGCAAAGATTTAGATTTCTGCAAACTCTGGTTTCCTAACCTGTAAATTCCAATTAATGATAATAACTGCATAAAACTAAAAGAATAATATAAGAAACAGTAAGTAGTGTGTAGCTTGTGGTAAATGCTCAAAGTAATTTTTCTCGTTCTAAAGGTAGTGGAAGTAGAAGAGAAGGGATGGGACAGATGGTAAGGTAAATTTACTGAGATCTGGTGACAAATCTGATTGAGGGCAGGGTGAGGAATGGGGAGGAAGGAGGGAGAGAGACGTCAAACTTGCCTTTGGTGTGATGAGGCTGCACAAAAAATATCTTCATGTCCTTAAATAGGAGAGTTAAGAGGTAGAGTCAGTTTTAAGAATGAATGACCTTAGAGGTGATTGGGAGATCCCCAATTGAAAGCACCCAGAAAATAAATAGAAATGAGACTGAGGGCTGAGGAAGAAAATGGAAACTAGAGAAAAATGATTTGGCCACCATGTGACTAGGAGCCTGGTTGCTATAACATTCCATTTGTGAGAACCTGTGAAACTGCTAAACTCCATTTCTCTTTGAATGACTATGCTTTGGAAATCAAAGGAATATATACAAAGTTACAGCATTTTAAGAAACCAGACCCCACATTTTTCATGACAAAGTATATTAAAAGAAAATACTAGACTTAATACAGGACTTAAGATCAATTGCAACTCCATGTCTTTTGATTTTAAAACACAATGATTGCTTTAATATCCTACTTAATGCTAAAAAGTCTTTATCATGAATGTAATCTTTCTCCAAAACAAGCTTTCCTTATGGCACAGAAAAGACATGATGGTATAAGGTAATAAAACACAGATTTTTAGAAGTGCACATACCCTGGAAAATGCAACTGAAATGGGCATGAGACAGGAAGACAAGGGAACAAGGTAGAGGAGGAAGTGACGTTGGCTTCAGTTCAGTCAACATGAACGCAGGCTCGATTACCTAAAGCCATGAGAATAATTTTGTTTTACTGACTTCTTAAGCTTGGGGAATCTGGTCTAGTGCTTCTACAAGTTTTTCAAATATTACAACTAATTTGTCTGTTCCAGACACTGATTCATTATCTACAGCTGCTGAAAGCAGATCTGACATCACTGACTGCCTCTGGTTCTCTTGACATTTTAGGTGACAGCCTTTCTGTGCCTATTAGAATGGTCCCTGGGTAAGCCTCTGGAGTCTCTCCAAGTTCATCAGCAGCAGCAAATGTTAAAAACATGAAGCTTCCATGATCCCATACCTCAGGAGGCTATGATACTCTGCCTGGTTCTTAAAATACAACAATGAGCTTGTAACTATACAACAAGCAAATAATTTGTTAACCTTTATGTATCTAAAACATCTCTTTGAAACATATTAAGGGAAAACTGATAGAACGAAAAGAACAGACCCTCTACTGGCACAGAGACAGCTCTAAAACAGCTCTCTCAGAAAATAACTTCAAGCAGAAAAGAAGTTAAGATATTGATGATATGAATAACAAACCATTTTGATTGAATTAATACCTGTACCCAACCGACAGAAAATAAGCAGTATTTTCAAAGACACAGAACATTCACAAGGGAACAATTTATATGTGAAGTACACTTCTTCTGATCAGCTTTCTAACTGTTTTGGTACCCTAAATTTCGATTAATTTCTAATTTCTTTTACCATATGCTGCTTCATAAAGAAGTTATTTGTAGACGCGTTTTTCCCTTCCCCGACTCACTTGGTAACTCTCCAAGGCAGAAGACTCACCTCCTTGCCTTTGCATCCTTCACGATCTTAGCTCTGTGCTTTACCCAAAGGAGGAATTCACGAGCACCAAGTGGTCGCTTTTAATGAAGTTATCAGAACTTATGTGATTATTTTATGCTACTTCTCTTTGAACAATGTGTATAAGAAGATCCTTCGGGATCTATCGAATGATATTAGATTGGAGGTAGTTTAATAACAAAAGGTCTAAGGAAATTTTCCTCCCTGACAGACTCTGAGGTGACTGAAGGGCAGCCTTCACTGATCCTGGAGCCAGTGGTTTAGCTAAATGCTTCAAGATGCCCCACAACTTTTACACATGGAGCGGAGAGGTCAGCCCGAGGGCAGAGCAAAAGGTGAGGGACTCCCTAACTAGCAAACACGAGGGTTGGCACCATCACTGGTTATCCAGATGGAGTGCAAGGTGTTGATGGGTGGAGGTCTGTCCTTCAAATGTCCTTTCTCATAGCTCCTCCAACAGGGATGGAGCACAGTTACTGCTTCAATTCATCCACATTTCTCCCTCTGACCCGTTTCTGTGTTTGTGCTTTCCACTTCTCTTTCCCATACTTGACCTTAACTCTGCATTTACCAAACTGTCTTCCACAGAACAACACAGTAATAGATTAAGAACCCAGAAGGCAGGCTGGGGATGGTGGCATGGGAGGAGGTAGTCTGTGCTTGATTAAGTTTGGGAAACCCTACCTGTGACACCTCCTTGGTGAACACGTGTCATTCAGGGAAGCACAGTAAAGGACTGAAGAAAAAGGAACTGATTAATCTTGCTTAAATACCAAACTTACTTGACCGTGAAGCCCCCCCCTCCCCTTTCTTGTTTTTGACAGAAACCTATTACCATAATTCCACAAAACTGAGGACATACTGTCCTGAGAGTCTCCTAATTCTCAATGCCAACATCAGCAACAGGAGCTAGCTCCTCATTCCAAAGGTCGTCCTTTCATGAGAAAAATTATGCTTTTATTTCTAACTTACATCCTTTTCCCCCTGATGAATTGTTAAGAATCCCCTCACACCCTTTGCCAGCTATAATTAAAGAGTCTACAATGAGGAAGTCTCCTCCTACAGAAGGATGTCTAGTCTCTATACCAGCTTAAGGTATGCAAGCTTCTAGAAGTTTTTTTTAAGTGGAAAAGAGATACCCAATGCTTAGGTAAAGTCAAATCTGTACATCTTTCCGAATGCCATATTCCATGACATGTTTTTGTAACTGCTATATTTAGTTCGTATAACACTTTTCATCTTTAATTACATATTTTAAAAAATCATTTGCATGAAGCCACCATACCAAGAGATAATCAGGGGATTTTGCAGTGGAAGAAACTGAAGGACAGCACTTCAATGACTTTTTAAAGATCACACACTGCCTTTCAGTCCCTGTCCTCTGGCATTCGGTCAAGAATTCTGCCGATGGTTATATTATTAGCCACATCTAGCTCAATACAACGAGTTACTCATTCACAATGTGAATCATTTATGCTGTAGCCTCTAATAATTCTATTACCTGCTTTTCTATAAATCCATTAGCCCTAAGCAAGACGCTTATGGGGCCCTGGGACATGGGCGCAAGGTCACCTATAAGACACGTGAAGGGATGTAGGGCGTTGATTCTCTTCTGAGCCTGCTTCGCCATGTTGTTTGTAAGTCTTAGGGGTAAACAGCCACAATATTCCAATCCCACACAGTCTTCAGCGTCAAGACTGTATGTTACTGAGAAACCACACGAGCAGCCACTGGCCTGGGATGGGCTCAGAGTGTGAGAGAGCAGTCAGTGCCCCGGAGAGGGTGATGCTCACCCTCCAGGGAAGAGCACCACTGTGCAGTAGAGCCACAGGGCATGGAGTCACCAAGCAAGATGTGCACCAAGCAGAGATGTGCTGAGTGACAGCCAAACCCAGGGCAGAAAACATACCGTTTCTAACCTGCAGCATCTTTATGAAAAAGCATGCCACTCCCCTGTCACCGCACTCAACAGTGTAAGGGGCTGAGAAAATTCTAGCAAGAACCACCAAGACCAGGACGTCCTCAGCACTGAGTCCCTCACATGGGCCTGGGAACATGAGTCAGCGTCTTTCTGTCCCTCTGGCAGCCCTGTGCTGTGTGCTCTAAGCAGCAGCTCTGCCCCAACACGCTACCATCAGAGAACCGGGGTAGGTGAAACCCTGGACAAGAAGGCATAGAGGACCAAAATGTAGCAACAATTTTACACAGAAAAAAAATTATCTATCAATCCTTTTTCTGTAGTACCTGAAAAAGTTAGTCTTAAAGCTGAACATTCACACACACACACACACACACACACACACACACACACACACACGTCATATTAACAGAAAAATAATGCATTTCTAGTTCCCTTAAGGTCAACAAACCAAAAGTTTGTGTAAAATAGGCCTATACTTCTCTGATTTTTCAAAATTTTCTGTAAATTAGGACCCCACAACCTAGTAGTACTAATTAAGGTCAGTTGATTCCTTCTGTTTATATCCCTAATCTTGAGTCCTCAACAGCTAGAGAGAGGGGCACTTCTCTCAGAATTTTCTTCCTTTCTTGGCTTAATTTGATTAAGTGGTACCCACTGGATTTGTAATCTCAGAGCCTAAACTGCCTTGCTACCCTAGAGAGGTCAGCTTTTACATGCGGTTTGAGGGTAACTGGCTGGCAGGTTGTCGCTTTGTATTGATGTGCTGCATACATTGTTGCATATGAGCAGAGACACTTGCCAGTCTGAGATTCAGCAGTTCGCAGTCCGCTCACACCCTACACAACATCGGAGCATTTCAGAAGCACAACATGACTTTGCTAAAGGAGGAAATTAGTTCATTCTTTCAGCAAACACTTGAGCTTCTCTCATATGTATTTTTCTAAAGAATATAGCAAACAAAACAGACAAAGATCCTGGTCCTCAGGGAGTTTATATTTGAGTAGGCACAAATTTTGAAAATGAAGTTCCTCAGACATGCAACACACTTATTTTTAAATCAACAAAATGACTTTCAGATGATATTCTGTGCACAATTATCAATGTAGTCATGGAGGTGGACAACTCATAAAAATATTTTCTTTGAAACTAGATCATAGCTTTGGAAACAAACCAAACCAGATCAGTCACAGTAATTGGAAATGCTGTACACTCAGTAACACAGATCAATAGCTACAGAAGAACTAAAATTCTACACTCTAACAGCAGCAAGGAGGCAGAGTTGACTGCTGTTCTCATGGAACACATACCCCTTTGGCAAACATTTGGCCAAAATGGAACCAAAGGATCCTGAGTCAAGTCTTGCTTCCTTTCCCCTTATTTTATGTGTCATATTACAAAGCAAACAGAATGTCAATGAGTATCTATAGGGAAAAATATTTATTTGATTTTAGGAAAACATAATGAATAACTACAGCTAACCCAACAACCCAATATGACCATGGGTCTCTCTGATATGCAGACGTATCTACAGACTCATTTACAAAGAAGATAATCATTTCTAAAAAAGAAAATGTTTACTCTTCTTTTTTAAAAAAACAAAAGCATTCAAATGACTGGATGTCACACACGTGCAGTGTGCCTGACTATGACACTGGTGGGGCCCCATGATAACTTTCGTGGGCCTTCGGCAATCTGGCCTTCATGGGGCCCTTCTTCCATAATAAATGTTAAAAATTATATTCACAACTGCATTGGGATAAAGACAAATATCATCCAGGCTGGGTTCAATATTATATATTATTTTTATTTTTTCTGCTGCTTTTATAAGAAATTAAAGTTAGGCCGGGCGCGGTGGCTCACGCCTGTAATCCAGGCACTCTGGGAGGCTGAGGCAGGAGAATCGTCTGAGCTCGAGAGTTCGAGACCAGCCTGAGCAAGAGTGAGACCCCGTCTCTACTAAAAATAGAAAAAAATTAGCTGGACAACTAAAAATGTATAGAAAAAATTAGCCAGGCATGGTGGCACATGCCTGTAGTCCCAGCTATTCAGGAGGCTGAGGCAGAAGGGTTGGTTGAGCCCAGGAGTTTGAGGTTGCTGTGAGCTAGGCTGACGCCATGGCACTCTAGCCTGGACAACAGAGTGAGACTCTGTCTCAAAAAAGAAAAAAAAAAATTAAAGTTAAAACAATTTCGTGATCCACTGAAAGTATCACAGGCCCTGAGCACTGTGACTGATGGATAGAAAAGTCAGCTCTGGACCACAGACCCTTGATTTTTAAGTCACTAGGCATTCTAGTTGTAAGTCGGACAAAAGAAGTTCTGGGACTTTATCACCAGTAATGACAATCTGCAGTAAGAAAGTCATTGTTTTACCAGTTAACAAAACACTGAAGAACTCTGACACAAGCAAAGTAATCTTTACTCCATTAAAATACTATTTGTCTCTGGAATACCTTTGAGTACTCTGAGAATAATTCAGTATATCAAATATTTATCTCTTATAAAGCATTATATTTTGCTAGTTAAAAGCAAGGCTCTAATCCATTGTTGCACTTAAGCTTTTATTATAATCGTTTTATTTTACTGTTTGGTTAAAAAAAAATGACATGGTATAAAATTGAAAGTATAAACTGCTTTTATCAGTAAAAAAATGATAACACTGTGCTTACCAGACAGAGTTTCTTCACATATTCCTACCACTTTAGCGAACATACAGTATGGAATTGAGCAGCTTAGTTCACCATTTCAGGTCTTGACAAATAGCTTATAATGTGGTCAGAATATGATAAATTAAAGTACTTAGCAAAGAAAACAGAGTAAAATAATTGCCTGCATCTAACAAAAAAGCATATCCCCTTCCTTCCTTTCCCTTCTACTGTTCATTGTGGTTTTTCAAGTATCACCACCACAAAACTGAAATGAGATTTTAAATCTTAAAGAAAAAGAAGAAGTTTAAAAGGACAAACAAAACTTTTCTGGCCAATGAACAACATTTAAAATACAATGGGAAGAAATGACAGCAAAATGGGTCATGTTATAGTTTACTCTTTCTGACTCCATTTTTACTCTTCGTGTATGTTATTTTGCAGGATGCATTTTCTTTCATTTTTCATCCTTTGGTAACAATGTTCATCATCATTTCTTACCAAATAGTTAAAAACTTTTTGAAAATAGTTTTTTTCTGTTTTCCCAAAAACTATAGTAGCTCTCTTATCTGCGACTTCACTTTCTGTGGTTTTAATTAACTGAGGTCAGCTACGGTCCAAAAATATTACTGTATTTTAACAGAGAGAGAGAGACCACATTCATATAATGTTTATTACAGTATATTGTTATAATTATTTTATTTTATTAGTTTTTGTTAATCTCTCTTTGTGTCTAATTCATAAATTAAACTTTATCATAGATATGTTTGTATAGGAAAAAACAGTACATGTAGGTTTCAGTACTATTCATGGTTTCAGGCATCCACTGGAGAGCCTAGACCGTATCTGCTGCAGACGATGGGGGGCTACTCTACTTGAAAATAGAAAAAAATTGGCCTACAGAGTGTACTTATGCAAAAATACCTAACAAACCTAAATTATGAATGTATTAACCTTTTAACATATGTTTCTTACTAAAGTGGCAAAAAAGTGAAAACAGCTCACTCTTATAGTTGAAGCCTTTCCAATGTCTTCACCCATAGACTCTTAACATCAGTCTTCACCTAGAGTAGAAACACAAACAATAAATTGCTTTTTACTTAAATATTACTTTTTTTAGAATTATTTTAATGGCACATGGATGTGACATCAAGGCTATTAATAATTTTAAGTGGCTTAAAAGGAAGACTGAATGCAAAAAGGCCAGAATTTTCCCAGGAAAAGGCCACATCTATGCTACTGGACTATAATAGACCTATGGCAATAATCGTAAAAATTTAATTAAAAAACAAAGACTCACAGGATGTGGTGTTAGAAAGTTATTGACATCCAATCATCCCTGATTTTCCCTTTCCCTTGAAATACTCAGAAAATTCAAAAGGAAACTTGAATTTTCAATAGCTCTGAAAACAAAGGAGTTCAATGACTTGCCACAAGCCAGGAAGAATTTCCCTTAACAGAGGAGAGAAATTCCCCAGGCAGTGATGGAAGGAGAGTTCATAATCTCAGCCAGTCTCAACCACAGCTTCCCCAGTTTCAAAAAAAAAGTTCTCCCTGGGACAGGGACAACTTCCTCAGGCTATGGCCACTCTACCTGAGCTCCTCTCCAGCACTGTGCAGTTTGTAATTCCTCTCACTTTCCATCTTTGCAAGGTAGTTGGGGAGCAGAGCTCATGGGGGTGATGCTTACATCTGGTAAAATTTGGGGCCACTATTTTTGAAAAAAAAAAAAAAAAGAACTACAGAAATTTTAATGTTTGCAGAGTTCTAAAAGAAAAACAAATGTGCCTAGAATTTATCAACTGAGTATCTTCACCAAAGAAAAAAAAAATTACTCAAAAATATTCCAGTTGACTGAGGGATGAATCAAAATAAAAACCTAAGAGTGAAAAAATAGTTACACATTAGCACTGGTAGTGAGCATTGAGAGCAGGACCAGAGTATTCTAACTATTATTATAAAAACAGTCCAAATAGAGTTTAAACATTCAAAAATTGTGAAAAAATATCTAATAAAAAACTTTACTATAGTAACTAGTCCCACTTAAGTCTGAAATCTTAGCTCATGTTATCAAAAATGGGGAAATGAGTAGGGGCATATAGCAAAAATGAGCTGATTTTATTCTGTATTTGGGGAGAAGAAACAAAATGTAATAGTTTTATTTGTGACACCAGTAACTGCTTTTTTTAATTGGAGAGAAACAAAGAAATGAACTAAATATTTAACCTCAGTTAAATTTGACAACAGCAATAAATATGATATAGGAAAAGCAGAAATAAAAATAAAAGCAGGAATGTGTGATTTAGATATTTAAAAAGCAATAGATGGTTCATTGCAAGATGAAATACTTCACAGATTTCTAGTCTTAAAATCCAACACGAAACTATAATTATTAGAGGAATATATCATAGTAATGGAAAAGATTAAAAAATCAAGGCCGAGTGTGGTGGCTCACACATATAATCCTAGCACTTTGGGAGACTGAGATTGGAGGGTGACTTGAGGCCAGGAGTTCAAGACTAGGCTGGGCAACACAGTGAAACCCTGTGTTTACAAAAAATTTAAAAAAAAAAAAAAAAAAGTAGCCAGACATGGTGGTAAGTGCCTGTAGTCTCAGATACTTGAGAGGCTCGCTTGGTGGGAGGATCGCTTGAGCCCAGAAGTTTTAGGCTTTAGTGAGCTATGATCATGCCACTGTACTCCAACCTATGCAATAGAGCAAGGCCCTATGTCTTTAAAAAAAAAAAAATCAAGAATACTATATAAAAATATCCTTGTGAATAAATTTGAGCATCTCAATGGAAACAGTTTTCCATTTCCAAATTGTCAAAACTGAAGTGAAAATATAGAGGCTGAAAAACAAATACATATGGTTTACTTGAAAGATTAGATAATTCCCAAACTACATAAGATGATTTCAGGATAGAGAAAAATGAGGCTCCCGGTTTGTTTGATGAAGCTAACACAAGCCTGATAACCAAATCTGACCAAGGCACAAAGAGAGTAAGAGGCTTGTTTGACTTGGATAAGATGTAAGAATCCTAAATAAATTACCCAGAAAACTCAATTTCTAGTATATGGTATGTCAACATAAATAGGGTTTATTTTATAAATACTATATAAATAGATCCATTATGCCCTATCAATAGCTCACAGAGGATCAACACATATTCTTATCTTCAAAGTTGCCAAAATAGCATGTGATAAATTCAGCACCTATATATGGTAATCTCTCGGTAACCTAGAAAGAGAAGGATAATTTACTATGATTTTTAAAAAGATCTTAAATCAACAGACAATATTTTTATTAAAAGTTAGGAATAAAATAAAAGATGCTCACTATGCAATAGTGAAAGGAAATGAACAGACCAAATTACCATCACCAGCAGGTGACAAGGTTGAATGCCTAGAAAACTCAAGAGAAATATCTTTTTTTAACACCTATCAGAAATAGTAAAGGTACCATAAGATGATGTGAAACACTATGGTTTTTGTTCAGTGGCAGCAATGACCAGTCACAAACAAATGAACATAGATAATATTCAGAAAAATTATGCCTAAAGGAGCTATACAGAAGACATCTAAAGAAATCTTTAGGACAATGCTTTTCTCATGAGAAATGAGGAAAAGTACAAATGTACTTTCCAAAAAAAGAAAAAAACACCATCTAGTCAGGAAATTCAATATGAGGTAAACCAATGAATTTATATTTTTGGTGGTTTATGAGAACAGCAAGACAGCTTTTACAATCAGCAATGCTTATTTATAGGTGCATATTGAGTATCTCAGAGGTTGCTCTATAAATTCAAGATAGGACTTAAAAAAACACATTAAGAATATTTTAGTATCTGGCCTTAAGTGCAAAATCCACTAATATATTGTACCCAGGGTATTAAATACAAATAGAATTTTATGTAAATACAAAACAAAACCTCATTACATTTCTGAAGGTTGGAGAAATGTTAGAAATAGCCACTGATGCTGTATTTGTGAAAAGAAAATGCTGATTACACTTCACTGAATCATGATGAAACAGGTCACATTTCATTGCTTTTGGCCAAAGAACAATGCTAAACTTATAGTCCGGACTACGAGCAAGGTGATGTTTAAAATAAGTTACATAGGCAAAACATAACTAAATGTGGGTTTGAGTACAAAAATAAATAAAATGTCAGGGTTGGTTTTGTAAAAAGGAGACACAAGTCCAACATATACCATGTCCTTTTAGCTACAGTGTCTAAAATAAGCTCACCTTTAATTTTAGACAACAGTCAGAGTGAGGAGAGACTCAAAGCTGTGTGTTCTGGACAATAACTATGGGATCAAGTCCAGTTATTCCAGAATGAATGTTAACAACAACTCTCCACAAAAGGGACTAACTTTGTTTTATAGATGTAGGATAAAATAAAAGGCCTTTATTCTTTGTGACTAGGGAAAAGCAGCTTTTAATGATCTGAGTTGTTAGGTATAGTTTAAACAAGTAATGATTTAAAGTCCTTTCTGATAATAGCACTTCTATTAATACTTAGGGTAATGACTACGCAAAGACCCAAAGCATAAACATTTTCCCTACCTAGCAATTATTTGATATAAGGAGCCCCACAAACTTGTTCATGAGCACAAAATGCATCTTTATTTCTTGAGTAAAACACATGAACTTCATAAAATAATCAAAGTGAGGATGGAAATCTATAGAAGGGGCTACCAGAAATTATAGAACTTCAGATCAGGGTATAATAGTTATCATGTCAAAAAGGGCAAATCTGCCAGTGCTCCTTTCATAGCTTCTAGAAAGAATTTCTTAAATCAGTAACATGGATAGTCGAGTGGACAAAAACAAGGTGAGCATTTTTGAGGGGACATAAAGTTTCATCACGTGAATCCCCCAGCATCTCGATTGGATTGGAGTCTAGCTGCCAGCCCTACCTGCCGTCTTGGAGCACGTTCCACACCTGCCCACTCCGATTTGCGAGTGCTGCTGGTGACTTGTGGTTCCAGGTCTACTGCAACATAAAAACCCCTTTCTGGCTTCTCCCTGCCCTTCTTTGAGCTATTTCATATCATTCATAGACCATAAGCAAGTAACGATGGCTTGTGTAATATAAATTGGCCTCTACTAAGTGGGCGGAATAATATCATCTGCTGTTTTAGAAGCCTGACATCTGTCTACCCTCCTTCTGGCATCCATACCAGCATTCTCCTCTCCCTTGCCCTACTCCCAGCCCATGTGCTCTGAATGACATTAATTAGGCTAGCCATTCATCATGTTTCATCCCACTAATTACTGTGATTAGTTCACGGATAGGCACATGGCCCAAGCCAGACCAATCAGGGCCAACGAGACCTAATTTATGGTGTTTTATTAAGAAGGAAACAGACCCTTTCCTGCTCCTATTAGATATGAACAAGAGAGGAGTTAGGGTTAGCGCTGCTGCAGCCATCCTGCAAACATGTGGGGCCTGAGAATGAGCCAACGTGGAAGAACCCCGTTCTGATAAATTATGTGTGCTTTTGAACTATAAAATGGGCTTATGCATACACCAATGTGACTTGCTTCCTCCCACTCAATATTATGTTTATGAGATTCCTCCATGTTGTTCTGCTAACTATGTAGTTCAATGTTTGCACTGATGCATACTGTTTTATTGGATAACCTGTAGTATATTTACATGCTCTAGCAATTGGACCTTTAGATTGTATCTAGTTTTTTTTTTTTTCATTACAAACAATCTTGTACAGGTCTCTTATGATCATGTGCAGATTTTACATTGTATTTACCTGAATTGAAAGTGCTGAGCTGGTCATCACACATGTGTTGAACTTTACTGGTAATGCTGAATTTCTTCAAGAGTAACTGTACCAATTTACACTTCACCCATAGCAAATGAGTGTTCTTTTTGCTTCATATTAAGGCCAACATGTGATACTATAAAATTTTAATTACAGCTATTTTGATGGGTGTGAAATGGTATTATTGTGGCCTAAATTTTCATTTTCACATTACTAATGAGGTTGAGCATATTTTCCTAGGTGTGTTGGCCACTAATGTTTCCTTCTCTGTCAAGGAAGTTCACGCATTTTGTCCATTTTTCTATTATCTTTTTCTTATGAATTTGTTGGAGCTATTTAAATATTCTTCAATATATAAATCCATATGTTTATTATGGATTATGATTTATCTTCAGTTTCTCAACAGACAGAAGCTCTTAAATATGGTGCATTTGAATTTTTCATTCATGTAGGTGATTCTTTAAATGCCTCAGAATTGGTATTTATTTATCTATTTAGCAAATATTTATAATCTATTATGTACAGACACCCATTTCTACTCTCACAGACCTCCAAAGCCTGTATAGCTTTCCTTGAAAACTCAAGTCCACTTTAATTTCCAATCTGGTATCTCTAAATGACTATTTCTTCTTTTGAAAGAAATCCAATGGGTCTCAACAACTTAGGGAAAACAATAAATAAAAACCTAGAATTTGGAAGTGGAAACCATGGAGAAGTGGTAGAAATCTTTCTATGGCTAATAATATTTCTTGGTCCCCTAACCAGTGCATATACTAGTTTTGCCCATAATTTGATTCAGCCTGGTGTGTGCCACTATGCAGACACTGGGAGTCACAGAGTGAATAAATCACAGGATCTCCAAGTAGTTTCCACATTACAAAATGAATATCTTCTTGGAAACACTACATACATCAAGCAGTTTTTAATAAATGGGATTGTTTTCCTTGGTGTTTTGACAGATACAATAAGAAAAAATTGTCAAAATGGAGGTTCTACCTACTCAATCCAGATATTATATGTCAGGTTTGTCATGCTGCATGTAAGTAAAATTTATGAAATCAGTTGACAAGTTCACTTTCTAGTTTGTATCAATACCTTGGTTCCACAGGAGCACACACCAATACTAGGTAGGATCAATTAAAGTTTTCAATACATTAAGATGTGTTACAATGATACCGGATACTTCAGAAATCTGGGCTAGATTTAATGGTAAATTGGCTGTGAGCTTTTAAAAAAGGAAACCAAAAGCAGACAGACAACAATAGCTCTATGCCAAATTTTGATGGTCAAGACCTTGATTTTGCCATTTCCTTTTTTTTTTTAAGAGACTAACAGTTGGCATAATTTCTTGGCAAAGGATGATTAATTCTAAGCGCTTAATTAAAGATTAGGAGTTGCAGTGGGTGACCTGTTCCTCATACTCCCCTGTATGTCCCATTGGTTTTCATACTCATAGCAAAGGTAGCCTCAGAATCAGGGAAGCTGGCCAGATAAAACGGGGGATTCCAACACCATTTTCCTTAATTTTTCAATGTTGGAGGCGATGCTGGGCAAAAGGGTGAAATAGGGAAGGTTTCCTAAATGAATGATCTACATTTAAGTATAGCCACTATTGCAGGTGCTGTTACAGGCACTACGGCTACAAAGAAAAATACTGCACCTCTGTCTAAGACATCAGGTTCTTGAAGGGATACATACCAGGAAGCAGATTGGATTGGATATATATTATAAGTGCTATATAATTTTAATACAGGCATCAACACTTTCCTATCATCCTAGCAACCTGTGCTACTCCTAAAGTGCCTTGAATACACCCAACATTTAAGCACTGACAGTTTACCAGTGTAGGTGCCAAGGATCCAACAGTGATGAGGACAGACATAGGCCTTACCCTTATGGGAACTTGAGCCAATAGGACGGCCAGCACAGATTTAGCTAGAGACAATGCCCAGAGGCTACTGTAGTTATACACTGTGCTTTTGAGAACATAAAAAAAAAAAAAATCCAACTCTAATATTAAAATCTGGGGCTTGGTAACATATCCAGGGAGGAGTATTATGGGTAAGGCAAGACTTTCCAAAGATTCTCAAGTCCAGAGGTAAATAAGGAGAAGGAAGTTGATTATGAAAGTTAGTAAGGTTTTGGCAGATTCTACACATAATAAAATTGAAAAAGCCACAGAAATTGATAAACATTTTCTAATAAGCAGAAAAGTTTTATAAGCATCACCTTTTATAGAGTTCAAGAGCTTCTTTCAGTCTAGGCCAATAACTGTGAGCAACTCAGAATGTGTTAACAAGCAGTGAAAATGAAAGATGTTAATTAACATAGTGAAATTCCCTTAAAATGAACAGAATTCAGATGACTATGGTTTTAAAAGTTAGACTGTCTCATAAGTAAAATGGATTTGGTAAAGGGAAACAAAGAATACCAGATTTCTTATGACAGTTATTTAATGAACTAATATTTTTGGGAGACAGCTTTAAAATCTGAATTTGTATTCACCTATTTATTTAATGGTGAAGTACAGTTTTTGTTTTTTAACCAAGCTACTTTTTATTCAAGCAATGTATGGAAATAAAAACCTATTACATCACTTGAAAATGTTATATTTAGAAGGGTAATTTCCTTTCACTTTTTTTTAACCTTTCCACATCAGTCAAGAAAAACAGGCTTTGACATATCAGTTTTTTTAAAAGCCAACTACCAAATATATCACAGAATTCTTATTTAACATCCATCTTGAGGATATTTCAATGAGTTTTCAGGTTCAGGGAAAAAAAGGAAATGTGGATATGAAAGGCTGACTTCCAACAAAACATTTTACAGTTCCTACCAAACAGTGATTTATTCATTCCACAGGTCCCTCAGCAGTACAGCACTTCCTGGAAACCTCTGGTTTTGTTAATGTGGACTGTTTTTACTTCTAAAAAGAGAGGAACTGTTAAAATTGAATAATGTAGCCCATGAGGAAAATAAGAGGGTGACAATTGACATATACAAGAAAACCTTGTCATTTTCAGTCTGCACTTGAGAAAACTATTTTTACTTTCACTAAACTTTCCATTAGCATCTCTAATGTGTCCTTACATAGTTTTGCTGGTCTTAAAATGGTTCTAAACTTAATATGAGTTCACGGAGCCTGAACTTCACAGATCATCCTTTCTGCATAATGTTTTTGGTTTCCTTCACACAAAACCATTAGGGTTTCCTTCACTCTATTTGACAGTTTAGACCATACTAAACACGCTTGATTTATTTCAGAATAAATTTTATTTAGAATACGTAGAGGCGGTTTCTAGTTTCTAACTCCATGAGCAGAGTGATATTTCTTCAGATTCTGTTTATGTGCATGTTTAGCCCAGATACTTGGGTATGTAAAAGGTCAAAGAGCTCATGATAGCCCGGGCATTTTGTTGTGTGATAGTAGAGTTAACCCCAGATTAAAAGGCAGAACTCTGACGGTGTAGAGGTAAGCTAGAGAACACACTGCTGCAAGTTGCCCGATGAAACTGAAATTTAATACCTACCAGAAAACTGGAATATAGTATCTGATGCCATAAAATTAGTTAACATTGTGCTTTCTGATCTAAACGCCCAGCAACTACAGGTATTTCTTTAGCATCTGTCTCCCCCATTAGATGACAGGAGATCCCGTGCACAACAGCACTGGGCTGAGTGGCATGAGGTCATGGCTAACTTCAGTGAGAGAAGTTTTGTGAAACTGTCAGGGCTAACGCGTCCACAGTTCAGGCTGATGAACGAAACACCATGTGTCTTAGACAATGCCCGAAAGGAGGGACGGAGAAAGAGCTAGTGTGGGTGGGTGTTCTAAGCAGGGTTTCACACGGAGGAGAGTGCAGGTGGTAGATAAATGCTGACAGGACAGATCTTTTAGAGAAGAGGAGATTGAAAATACTGGAAAAGGAAGAATAATCAAAAGTATCCCTGAAAAGACAGGAGGGAGTAGGACATAGGACCCAGGCCCCAGGACCCAGTGTTAAATGTGATGGGGACAGCTTTGCTGTTGTAACAAAGGGCAGGAAGATGGTGGTTATTAGCAGATGGATGGCAGGCCATGGCCCAGGGTCTTCTCACGTGAGTTCTATTTTCTCTGGGAAGTGAGAGGCAAGATCATCTTCTGAATATGTTGGGCAAGAATGTGTATTTGGGAAGAGTTGGGCAGATTAGAATTAAATCATTTTGAAGAGTCAGTCACGAGCTGACTGGAAAAAAAGAGTAAGTCTGTCAATATCTCACTCTGTGCCATCAACCACCAGGTGACAGAGCACACAGGCCCAGGCATGTGCTTAGCAGGGAGCAGGTAGGACCAGACGGGCAGCCCCACAGGAAAGCTTTGGCTTTGGGACCGCAAGACTTGGGCCCAAGGCCAAGCCCTGCCTGCTGTTAATGAGCTGTCTGACTTGGAGGAGTCACTTTGCTTCTTTAGGCCTTAGGGTTTTGCCATTTATAAAATGACAGAGTTGCATAAGAACATCCAAGGTCCCTTCTAGCTCTAAAAGGGCTAAGTCTTCCTAAAATAACCAGCAAATTAGTCTAAAGGCAGCACAATTGTCACACAATAAAAATCCCTAATGGACAGGAGCCACCTTTGCTGCCTTGGCCCATGGCTCCATTACTTTCTGACCCGGATTACACAATGATCTCCCCTCTAGTCTGCCTCCGATTCTACATCCATCCTGCTCCTGTCATCGACACGACACATGTGATCATATGGCATCTTTGCTTCAATCCTCCAAAACGTCCCCATGACTATGTGAATGAACCCAGACTCCCCAGCACAGCCCAGGAAGCCCTTTGTCACTGGTTCCTGCCCACCTGCCCACCTCACTCACCATCTCACTAACCTCAAAATTGTTTTCCAAAAGAAAAAAAAGTAGAGAAAGATAGGATTTCCTCTATTAAAGCAAAAATAAAATAAGGATTATTTTAATCTCCTAAACACACCTATTCTCTACTCTACTGGTATATATATATTGTCATTTGCTATTTGAAGACATTGTGCTCAGAGATTTGGGCCAAGCAGTTCTCAGCAGTGATAGTAAGAATTTGCAGCTGAGTTAAAATATACTAAAGTGAATTCCTTTCACTTTTTAAGGTGAGTACAATATAAATTAGGCATTCCCCAAAGAAATGGGCTTTCCAGAGGAAGTGAAAACAGAACATAAATAACATTCCCCATTCATTAAAAGAATGGTATTCAATGATGTTTACACATGTGGTTCTCACTCTTTAAACTTAAGTCTAAATATATTTTTAAAGCCGTAAGTAAAGTAGTAATTTACTGAAGCCAAACCACAAAGAAATTTCAGGAATGCATACAGGTTCTATTCCCTGCTATATAAAGAGAATTCTAATCGCTTCTATTTTGGTCATCTATTGACTAACTCTTACCTAGAAGAATTTTGGAACATAAAATAATTTGAGAAATTAAGTTTCAATCCAATTAAGTTTCTAGGTAAGAGTTAGAAATGTAAGCTTCCAACCACTAAACAGCCATTCTTGCACAAGAGGTACCAGACAAGGGACTCCCCATCCTCTCCCTCCCATGCTTGGGAATTTTCTTGTCCTCTTTATACCTTGATTTGCCTTCATTTCAGGAATGCGACTCCAGCAGGGGTGACCCTCAGCAAGAGGGGGACGGGCAACGAGAAGAAAGGTTCACTCAAGGGTCAATGAATGTTAGGAGAAAGGGGAGACGGCTTCTGGCTGAGGGGGTGTCCCAGAACCCTCTGCACAGATGGGATGGAAGGAGGACAATCAGAACAGCTTTTGGGGAAGAGTTGGGAGAAGAAAGGAAACACATTCAAAAACAGTAAGAGAGCGCAGGAATGTAGAATAGCCTAAATGGTTCCAAGGAACTATAAGACCGCTAACTTAGCTGAAGCTGGGGTTTTGGTGGAAAACAGAAATATATTCTACCTAAAAATTAATAAATTAGTGTTTCTGATGCTGGAAAAGAAAAATTCTAAGCACTCCCAGGAGATCATCTGTGAAGACCAGCACCTTCTTAAGGGCCAGAACAATATCCATAGATATTCATACTCCTTTCACAGAAAGAATAACAAGAATGAGAAAGTTCTCAGATTGTTAAACAAATAAGTGCCAAAACAGAAAACTCAATGGACTAAATAATAGAATGTATATGGCTAAAAATATTCAATAGACTGCAAAATTTAAGCTAAGAAAATCTCTAGAACATACAGCAAAAAACAAAGAGAAGGAAAATATGAAGGCCATGGAGAATCAATTCCAAGAGGTCAAAATTCATCTTCTGGAATTCTAGGTGAAGATACGTTAGTATTAGTGGGGAGAAAATATCCTGAGCTAGAAAACGCTTCAGATCATAAAGCCCAAAAAATAAATAAATAAATAAATAAAAATAAAAGGCCAAATGAAAAAAAAAATCATGGTGAAATTTCAGAACTAAGGATAAAGCAAAAATTCCTACATGCCTCAAAAAGGTAGACAAATATGCACACATACACACAATCAACTAGGTTATAAGTCTAACAGCAGACTCATTGGCAACACTAGATTATAGGTATCAGAGGTGAGATGCCTTCAAAGTTGAGAAACAATAATTTTGAATCTAGCCTGAAATTATTAATCAAGTATGAGGGCAAAATCAGACATTTTCAAACATACAATAACAGAGCTTACATCCATGCATGTTACATATCAAAAGGTACTCACGGGGAATAGCCTACCAAAGGAGAAAAGGAATCTAAGGAAGAGGTCAATACGAAATGCAAAAAACAGTAGAAGCCAAATATAACCCCAAACCTTCATGTCTATAAAGAAATGAAACTGCTAGGAAAATCTTCAAGCGGCAAAATTCAGTGATCCAGGATGGTAGTTCTTTCTCTGTGAGTCTAATTATGTTACTTGGCTCCACAGTGAATAATATTTGCCTATTGGCTTTAAATTTTTAGAAACCACCCATAGACATAACAAAAAAGACAGCTATAGTTATATTGTAACAATAAGAATTATAAATGCATTAAACTGTGACACTGTAAAAATTATAGTCTAGCAAACTGGGAGTCATAGGTAGGGTGACCGACCATCCTGGGACCAGTGCGGCTTTCAGTGCCCAAATTAGGAAAGTCCTGCGTTAACCAGGACTAGTTTGTCACCTTAGTCACAGGGCAGAAGAGTTGAATAAAGGATGCTCATATCCTCATTTTTCAGACTGGGGTTCAAAATATGCTTAAGAAAAGAAATAAGTTGGTGACGACACTAACATAGCAACTGTTAGTTGTGGTTATACTTGATGAATGAGGTTTTTATATTTGGTTTCTTTCCAAACTTTAGATTTTTTTAAACAATACATCCATTCAGAGTAGAAGAAGTCAACTCTTATTCATGAGGCATCTAATTTCTAACAGAGAATATTTCAAAATTAGGACAACCTAGATCTCCAAACATGTGAAGCTAACTAAAAATGATGAAATAAGGGATTTTTATCTAAACTCTGATTTGAAAGCAAGGGCATAAACAACATCAAGGACAGGAAGATCTGTTACCTTGTCCGGGGGCAGTGTCTGTACGTGCAGAATGAACGATCACAGGGCAGGACAAGAGGAAGAAGACCTCAGTGAACCAAAAAAATGGGACCAACTGAGCCACATTAATCACAGTACCAAGCAATTAGAGTCTACACTGCCACCACAGCTACAGCTGAAAGACCCAGAGTTTATCCATGTAACAGCTACTCAAAAGATACACTGCTCTCTCGCTCTTCCTCTCTGTAAGTGTGGCTGTTTATAAGGGCATATATTACACTAACTGGCCATTTTATGCCTGAAATTGTTACTCCTAGAAAAAATTCAAACTAGGGGGTCTTTTCATGAACATTAACACTTTGAAGTTTGTCTAATGACCCTGAAGAGGGATTCATATCTATAAATTTCTTTTTGTCCTTAAAGAGAACCCAAGTCTTAGGTATGCTGACTCCACAATTATTTGCACAGGAAACCATTAACTTATCTACAAATGATAACTTACCATAAAGATAATAACTGTTTCGTGCCCTTCAACTCAAGAATGCCCTCTGTTAACACCCGAAAGATATGATATTTATTTTAAATCCAGAATAGGAAAAGCCTATAGTCCCGCCTTCTGTAAGTCACTTATTACCAAGCATATAATCAAAATCCATTATGAGTGTTGCACAGTGCATGAAACTGGAGACTTTAATATATTTAACAACTTAATGGGTCCCTGCCAAATCACTGCATATCTTTCGAGTTTCCTTATTTTAAGACATACAATGTTTTAAAAACATACCTGAACTCAAGATGTAGCTTATAATTAACATGAGCATTTAGTGTGGTTGAGTTTACTTATGCTCCCTGTAAAGCTGCTAAATCAATTGTTTATCTTAAAAATCCAGAGTCTAACAACTGAGAAAAATAAAAAAAAAAAAAAAACCACATCCATCGCTCCTTGTAGATGCAAATGATGATGATGAGCATAGTTGAACTCATAAAAGGAATATAAAAACAAAAACGTAGCCCCAGGTAAGCTGAGATGTTGGTCCTACAAGTGAAGACAGCTGAGATTAGAAACATTAAAAACGACAAAATTAGCCCAAAGCAAACAATTGTTTCCCAATTGTTTTTAACTACAAATTACACAGTTTATCCACAAATTCCAAAACAAGAAACAACAGAACCACGACTTCTCTAAAATGTCCATCCATGGCTCTTCTATTTTTTTCATTTTGATTACAAGAATACTAAAATTCTCATTAGTTATTTCAGGGCATTAAAAATATTTCAGTGTCATTTACTAAGAAGCAAAATTTGCAGCACACAAGTCTCTGCAACTCCAAAAAAAGAAAAAAAAAAAAGAAGAAAAGAAAAATGAAAAAAAAAAGTTGTGAAGGCTGCAATGTACTTGCTCTCCAGGAAACTAATTGGAATGTACTGGAGTAAACGTAATGAAATGATGTCAAACATTTGTGTGAAATTCAAAGGATTCTGTTAGAAGCCCTTTAGGGGTAGGAACCCTATCCACCCTCATTTTCATTTCCTTTGGTTCCCAGGGACAGCTCTATTGAACATTCAAATTAAACAGGACTGAGAACTAATTATTTTTCCAGGGGAAGAGTCTCTCAACTACTTTAAAACCTGGATTGTTTTAAGTATCTGCATCCCTCAAAATGCTCCTAACTCTTCTTGGAAGGACAGAACATCCTGTAAATTCCTACCCACTCTCAACTTGAAGTCAGTGACAAACCACAGCCTTGTAGCTCTCAGGGAAAGACACTGGTGTTCGTAATAATCCAAAAGCATGGAAATGATGATGTACTTCCAAGCATTTGCTGTATTCTCTACAAAATCAAGATTTATCATTCAATTGTTTCATTACTTCATTACTTTAATGGGTTTTCTCCCAGAATTAGGCTTAGAGTCTGGAACTGAAAGTTAAATTTTTCCATATGTCTCAATTTAAACCATTTGCTCTAATGACAGGGAAACTGATTTATTCCTTCAGTTAAAATATTCTAAATGTTTATTTTTATTCAATTTTATCTTTTTTTTAACCAAAAAAACTTTATTCCAAAGCTAAGTTTCAGGCCTCTACGCATTTTTCAAGTTATCCTTGAATGTGGTTCAATTACAGATGCCAAAGTGGCACTGGATACCTTACTGAGGGCATACTATGTGTCTTTTGACCTTCCCACCCTTTTTGTCTCCAAATGCTGTTTATAATTTCACCAACTCCATCAAGCTCTTCTGTGTTACCCTGGACCACACAATTTTACTATACTACAAAACCATTCTCATAGTCATTATTCTCTACCACCCATATGGCCGCTTGATCACACACTTTGTTTTATAAAGGCACATAGCACCTTTTCTCCTAACCCAAACCAAAAACCAGTCTGATGGCCAGGCAGTCTCTCTGGGACCTCCTAGTTACTCATGGTACTTAGCACATAAGTGGAGCCCCACATAGTAGGTCTTCATATGTCTGTGAATGGGCACATACACACTGTAGCCATCCGTGGGCATCCTGCAAAGCCCTCTATCAGAGGAGGGAGAAATAATGAGACCTGATTTTTAACAGTGCACCAGACAGTGGGCACATCTACCTGGGTCACGTGTGGTACCATCATAAATTCCCAGGGATGTCACGCATGGTTTTGCTTTCATTAACACCGTCTTGAATTTAAATTTATATTTTGTTGTTGAAAATTTAGACTGCTTCTGTTTTTTGTCTTACAAATATTTAAAATTAAAAATATATGAATATCATTTAAAAATTGAGAAATTTGTAGTATTCATTATGGACATCATAAAAACTGACAGCCCCACTTTCCCAGGCCTCTCCACCTCTGTCACCTCTCACACTTGGGTCCCTGCTCTTTCTCCTAGAGCTATAGTCCCCAATCCCTGGGCCATGGACTGGTAGAAACTGGGCTGCACAGCAGGAGGTGAGCAGTGGGCCAGCGAGTGAAGCTTCATCTGTATTTACAGCCGCTCCCCATTGCTCGCATCACCGCCTGAGCTCCGCCTCCTGTCAGATCAGTGGCGGCATCAGATTCTGCATTATGGTGAGTTGTATAATTATTTCATTATATATTACAATGTAATAATAACAAAAATAAAGTCCACCATAAATGGAATGCACTTGAATCATCCCAAAACCATCCCTGCCCCACCCTGGTCCCTGGAAAAACTGTCTTCCATGAAACCGGTCCCTGGTGCCAAAAAGGTTGGGGACCACTATCCTAGAGGATCAGATCTTGCTTCGGTCACCCCTCATCCCCTCTCTTAACAAGGTCCTCCACTCCCTTCCATTCTTGTACTTTGCAACTGTCCAGGTAAAACCCACTACTGGGTTATTTTCTGTCTATTTCAACTTATGTATCTCAGCAGCTGCAAACTGAAGAAAAACCATGAATGATACCATGATAAATCCACAGTCGCCAACCTCAGTTAGGTTCTCAATGTTCTTCAACAATCCTTGAACATTTTTTTTTAATTTAATAATGTTAACTGAATACCTATTGTGTGCCAGGGACTGGTGGGAGAAGCTGCTACTGCCTTTATTGTTGGCCAGCTCCTGCTACAGGCTGTCTCTGCAGCAGGTGTACCTTCACTTCATCCCTCAAATATTCTGACCCCCACATTCTCAGAAGACAGCGCTCTCTCCCATGCTGAGGAAGACGAGGCCATCAGGAATGAATACTCTCAATGTCCTGAGCTTCGCACTTGCCCGTGCACCTCCGGCTTCTCTTACTCCTGTCTTGCCCCAGGGGCAGAGGAGAGGACAGTCAGGACTGCGGAGGGGCAACCTCGTCACTAGCACTGCCCATTCAGCCACACACTGCTCTCTCCCACTCACCAAGACCCACCCTCTCCACTGGCTTTGACGCGGTGACCATCCTACAAAGCCTGCCCTTTAGCGCCTACACTCCCTCTCTCCCCCTCTCAGCTATTATTATCTTCCTTACTCAACAGAATCCACTCAGGATTTAGGACTCTCTACTTTCTCTCTCTCATGGACTCCATCCGGGCATCCACTCTCCTGCTGCACCGCTGAGATGGCCGAGGCACCGTTTTCAGAGGCCCCTTCACCTGGACTTACAGCTCCAGCCAGAGCCTTCAGACGTGCATCCCCCAGTGCCTGGGGAGCGGCTCCATGACAGGCTCTTGGCTAACTACCCACCAGGGTAAAGCCCTGCATCCTGTCTGATTCCTGCCAGCTTTACCTGTGACTCCGGCGAGCTCATGACACACAGTAGCCGTGCCAAACTGCCTGGAACCATCCTGCCTGCTGTGGCCATTCCCGCTGCCCCGCCTCTGCCTAGCCAGTCCTTGCAGCCCGTCTCTACCTGGCTGGCTCTCTCTCACCCTCCAAGACTCCCTCGGATGGCATCCCTGAGCCGGGCACTTCCAGACGACACTGTTGCCCTGACTCTTTGATTAGAACTGTGATCTCTTCAAAGGCAGAAACTGGATCTTGTCTTTGAAACCCCAGGTCCACAGTCATCATTGAAAAATGCTAAATGGAATCATGAGTCTTCAGAGGAGAGCAAATTAGTTATTTGGTTGCTGCCAGATGTAAGGCGTGTTTTCAGCTTAGTAAAAATAAATAAACGGGGCTTTTTAAAAAAGCATTGCATGATGTGTTTTCATAGAATAGTTTCAAAGTCTAAGTATATAAGTCATTAGCACAATATCAACTAAGTCAGAAAAGGGAAATTCAAATGAAGCCACATAAGAAATGTATGCAAATTGTAGTCTTTGATCCTCTAACTCTGTAGTCCCTGATGCCCAGGCTGTGGACTGGTAGGAACCGGGCCGCACAGCAGGAGGTGAGCAGCTGGTGAGCAGGCAAAGCTTCCTCTGTATTTACAGCCGCTCCCCATCGCGCACATCACTGCCTGAGCTCCACCTCCTGTCGGATCCTGATGGCACTAGATTCTCACAGGAGCGCAAACCCTACTGTGAACTGCGCATGCGAGGGATCTAGGTTGCAGCTCCTTATGAGAATCTAATGCCTGGTGATCTGAGGTGGAGCTGAGGCAGTGATGCTAGTGCTGCGGAGTGGCTGCAAATACAGATTATCGTTAGCAGAGGGGTTTGACTGCACAATAAATGTGATGCACTTGAATCATCCCGAAACCATCCCCCCACCCCCCAACCATGGAAAATTGTCTTCCATGAAACTGGTCCCTGGTGCCAAAAACGTTGGGGACTGCTGCTCTAACTTATAACCAGCTAGTTTCCCCAGAAACTTTTTGGTAAATAAACCCAATGATTAGTGATATCTATCATTTCATGGCAGAAAGTCTCAAAAAGTATTCTTTAAAACATCACTTGAAGGTAAAGCTCTTATTAAATAATTTCCCCCACTTTCAACTACCAGTATTCCTACCACCAATACTGTCTGTGTACGAACGAAACATTTGCAATATTTTTCTCTCATATCTCTGCTTATTGCTACTGCATAATGCCCCCAGGACACCTTCCTGACTAGCTGGTGTGCTCCTGTCACCCTGTCGAGAACCAGACAGTGGACGAGGGAAGAGGAGCCGGTGGAGAGGAGTGGCCAACCCGCACAGCTCTTACCCGGGGACCTTGGGTGGCAGGGACAGCAGCTTCAGTGCCCTCTGTCCACCCTTCCCACCACACCCACGACCAGGGCACCCGAGACCCTGAGAGCAGCCCTCCGTGTACATAGCCGGTCAAGGCCAACGAGAAAAGTGAACAAAAAGAGAAACTTTCGAAGAAATCTTTAAATTTACTTTTTTTAGTTATAAAAAGAGTAGATACACACAAAATCTAGAGATTAAAGAAAACCAAGGGAAAACCATCGCTTATAATCCAAAGAGAATTATGGCTAATACTTTGGTAATTTCCTTCTAGTTTTGCCTGTTTGTTTATAATGGAGAATGGAAATTAAACAATTTAGTGTACTCTGACCTTATTTTTCCCCCCACTGAACATTATAACATAGGCATTTTTAGGAGAGAACTATAAACTGTTGACCTTTTGCTAACTGCAGCAAAAATTCTTCAGGAAATGTCAGAAATGCTGCATGCTTGCTTTAGGAACCAGAGTCCTGAAGTTGTGAGACTGTTCTGATTCTCAGAAGGCCAGAGAGCAGAGCAGCTCTGGTGGGCAGGCTGGTGGCAGCGGCGAGGAAGCAGACGGCTGGACCCTAGAAAGCCCTGTGCTGGTCCCCTGGGGCTTTCCCCCCTCCGTGCAGCCCTGTGCTAACCCACACCGTCTCCTCCTCCACAGCCCTGTCCTCCCCCTCAGCCCCCTCTTCAGGAGCCCCCAGCCATGCTCTGAGGCATCTGTCAGCAGGGAACAGTTTCCTGCAAGAGGAAGGGAAGCACCCAAATCCATTGCAGCAGGGGAAGAGGTGTTCTGAAATGCAAGTTTAGAACTTGTATTTTCCTACAACTCTTACTGCACCTGGTCATTCAGTCACTTTGGGCATCTTGCTAGGTGACTTAAAGATGTTCCTATTATGGTACAAGCTACAAGCTACAAGACTTTGTCACCTTCACTAGGTGTTGGGTGTGGCTGTCATGCTGGGCCTCTAAGGGTCCTAGGACTCCCTGTGTGTAGGGGACGGGGTGTCCCCGAAAGGGCAACAGCTTCCCTTGCATCACTCCCCACGGCCCTGTCTGCCACCTGAAAGCAGCTCACATGCAGAGCTGGGGAGGAGGGAGCTGGGTGGAAGGCAGGTGGAATTGGTTTCATGGTTTTAATTCAGAGAGAGAGAGAGAAACTGGGGTGATCAACCGCCACATGTCAGAGACAGACCTGCAAAGCTGCAGCTGCTGTATACATTTACCACAAGCAGGCTGGAGAATGACCCGGGGCCTAGAAGCCCTGAGACGGCTCAGCCACAGACGATCCAGAAACATGCGCTCCATGAGGTTTTGTACTCCTAGGTTTGCGAAAGTTTCTTTGCCTCTCCTGCTCTTTCACGATGTTTGGTAAAATCGTCAAGAACTTCAACATTCTCTCCTAAGAGAGATCATCGGGACTTAACCCCCTCCACTCCGTCAAAACTGTCTATCAAGGTCACCAATGACATTCTCGTTGCAAAAACAATGACTGACTGCCCTCATCTTCCTTGGCTTCTCACCTGTTATGATGTACTTTCTCCCCTTGGCTTCCAGGAGACCACAGACTCCTGGCTGTCCTCCCTTGGGGGCAGCTCCTTCCCCATCTCCTGGGCTGGGTCTTCCTTCTCCCCATCTCTGAGTGCTGGGCTGCCCTGAGATCAGCCTCCTGGCCTCACCTCCCGGACCCTTCTCTGTCTGAGTGCTCTCCTGGATACCTAGCCTGGTGGTTGTAAATACCACTGAGTTGCTGATAGTTTTCAGGTGTGTATTCCTCCTCCAGGCACTCTCTCTCCTGAGCGCCAGATTCACAGATCCAAGTGCCCACCTGGCATCACCACTTCAAAGTTGAGATGCCTGTTTGAGATCTAGCATGACCAAACCCTGAGTCCTAGTTTCCCTCCCTTGCTAATCTGCTTTCCCCCGAGTCCCCCACCTGAGCAAGTGGTGTCAGCTACACTCAGATGTTTGGGTTAACATCCTTGGCCTTATTCCTTGTGCTTTGCCTTCCAATGCCCCACAACTAAGCTATCCACAGACCCTGTCGGCTGGCTCCACTCTCAGCAGATACTCGACCGCGGTTCACCACTTCTACAGCCCCCAGCCTGATCCACACCCCATCATCTCTCATCTCGACTGCCACAGTCCCTCCTGCTCACCAATCTCCCTGCCTCCCCAGGGCTGATTCTCCACACAGAAGCCAGGGCAATTCTGCTCACAGGCACTCCTGGTCCATACTCCACCAGTGGCTTCTCATCACACCCAGAGTTAAGTTAAGGTCCTAACTAGGACCTTAGTTCTAGTGGTACCCAATGCCCTGGGTACCACTCTTCACTTGGCCTCCCTGCTGAACAAGGTAGAAACTGCTTTGAAGAGAGCACTGTGGATAGTACTGCCCAAGTACAAAGGGTGGTATCATCAGCAATCCCCCCTCCAGCACTCTTGCTGGGAACAGGATAACCAGGTAAGTGTCTTTCATTTTTACTTAAGAAATAAAATAATTTTGTCCTGATTTTAAAAATCTTGAATATGACAATCCTCCAAAACACAGAAAAGTATAAATAAAATAAAAATCAAAGTGGCAAAGGTCAAAGATAACTATAATTATTACTATTTTGGTCTTCTTTCCTGCCATTCTTTTCTATGCAGTATTGACTTTTTTTTTTTTTTAAATAGATGGTTCCATGTTGATTTTAACCTTTCTTTCTTACATGTCTGAAAGGCCTTAATTTTATCGTAGCTATTTTTTAGGAAATCTTAATTGCACATACTAGCCCCTTGTCTCAGTGTACCATAACTTATCCAATCCTCTAGTTTTAAAATTTTAGGTTGTTTAAAGTTTTCACAGTTTAAAATCTCACATAGAATCAGTTGTACAGAAAGGTTTATTTCTTTAGGGTATATCCTAAAATGGAATTACTGAGTCAAAGGGTACAAACATTCGAGGACATGCCATATGTTGTCAAATGGCCTGCAGGAGCACACACTTCAAGCAGCAATGTGTTCCTCTGTCCAGTCCTCTGTTTCAGACTGGCCAGAGTACGCACTACCTGGATGTACTGAAGTCATCTCAAGCCCTACACTGGTGTTGGTGAATCCTACCCTTCACGTCCAAACTGGCTCCGTGGCTGGTTATGCCAAGTGGCTAGTGGCAGTCAGTCTCCCAGTCTAGAACCTTTGGTGTTTTCCTCTCTCAGTCTCTCATCAGGTCCCCTGTCCCCATCATGCATGCACACACACGCACTTTCTCTTGGATGAATTCTCCACTCCTACTGCTTTCTAGCCCTCTCCAAGGGCTCGTCATCTTTGCATACAGATGACAGCACGAGATTCTAACTCGTCACCTGCAGTAGAGCTTCTCTAACCTGTGAATTACCTGGGGATGCTGTTACAACACAGGGCCTTATTCTACAGGATAATACAATGAATGGTCTGTGCAATCATTTTATACTCTCTGCTAGATTATAATGTCATTAGTAGTAGGGGCAGAATATTAACCAGCTCCATCGAACTAAATGAATTCAGCCCAAGTCCCTCCAGGCAAGTCCGGTTAATACCTAATCCAGATACTGAGGGTACAGCACAGTGGGGCAAAGACAAGTGTGTGAGTGTGTGTGTGTGTGTGTGTGTTTTCCTACCTACATACCATCCCCAAACAAATGTCCATTTGCTGAGGACTCTTTGAAAACTGATCTCAAAGGAATCTAAAGAGAAACCAGGATTAAAGTCCTATGTGTGGAAAGCTGCTACTTTATGCTCTTCTTACAGTCAAGGGGTTTTCTACTGGGTCAACATCCTTTTCGAAATTTATACTAAGAAAATATACACATTAAACAGCAGTGGCAATTTACAATAAAACAGAAAATTCCACTCAGGGAAGAAAACAACCAGAAACATGCAACATTTCAAACCTCTAAAAGTGGAAGTTCAAATGCCTACATCATTGCTTCATTGTTCAGTTTTACTCAGAACAGCATTGCCTGCGACACTGGTGTATTACCAAACCCTTAAAACATTTGAGTTCAATCTGTTGCCCACATGTCAAAGAATAGTTAAGTCTACAATATTTCTTCTGTACATGAGCGGGTTCTATTTAAAAATCCCATTATCGTGGGGTTACAAGGATATCATTAAAAATAAATCTTAATGGAGGTCTATATTGGTTCGTGACACACAGAATAAAGCTGCATTCCATAAAACTCCCTGCATATTACACAGCAATGTGTTTGGAAGGCAACAAAGTGGCAGTTGTTTATTATTATATATGTAATCTGGGATTTAAGTTTCTAATGATCACAGATGGCAATAAACTCCTCCACTAGTGCTCAAGGCAAAAGTGTGATGGAAACCTTTTCTAATTGTGGCAAACATATGTTGACACAGATATTTATATGCAATTCTGCCAGGCCGGACACATGTATATCTAATTTTTTTTAACCCTGTAATCCTAATAAACAAACTCTATGTGTCAGTGTTGGATTTTTCAAGTATGTAGTAATTCTTATAACTTTCCACTTGTGACTAGTAAAGACTTTTTAAAAAAATTATTATTAAGATTAAGGTTAAAAAAAGTAGTTTCCCACAAGAAAAACAGATGTTTACATTTTCTTCTCAAAAATGATGTTGGTGTTGATTTTTTTTTTAAAGGCCACCATTATTTGTAAGCTCAAGTTTTGTCTGTCTTCACAAACCTTGAGATTTGTACCACAATAGTCTGAGGAAATGTTCACTCTCCTTAATAGAAAAAAACCCTGATAACCTTATTTTTGAACAAAATAAAAATTTACAATTGGAACAGGGATTGTTGCAATGTTAGCAAAATTCAGGAGTAGCAATAAGTAAGTGATGGTTTTGAGTCTCTCATAAGGACAATTTATTTAAGAGAAGATTTTGTAGCTTATAAATACAGCTTAGGAAGAAAAATGATTAAAAACTTTCCATCTCTGACTGCCACAAAAATGCCTTTCAAGACCTAAATATTTTCATCTTTCGAATAAATATTTTGTCCAGAATTTGACATGGTATAAACAAACATGTCTGTTATGGACTTGCTGACTTAACTTGTTAGATCACATCTCCAGAAACAGGGTCAGTGAGCAAACTCTTCTTCCCTTGATCTATTGCAAGAGAATTCCCCACACCACAGAGTCTAGACAGTGGCTTTTCCCTCTTCCTTTCATCCCAAAGTGTCCCATTCACTATAAAGAATGGTTTATTTGCTACTTTTCTTTCATAGCTTTTCTAGGTTTACTAATGGTTGAATGCAAATATATTTAACTTCAGATAGTTTCATATAGCCATTGCGGGTAAAATATAAAACACATACATACACACACACACACACACACACACACACACACAGAGTTTCAGGATGCAAATGGAACAGAAATACTTCCAATACTTGGTAGGATATTGTCCCTCAAGGATCTCAAACAATGGGCTTGAATTATTTGTGTGCCTTTGAGCCTTTTGAATTGGAATTGGTAGGCACCTGCTCAGAGAGCTTTACTTATTGTAGTTCCGTTCCATAACACTGGCTGGTGTCATCACTGAACCTTAAAACAAAAAAGTGCTTGCCAACAGGGTACACCTGAAGCCCTTGTGGGGTCAGGAAAAGTGAGCTGGCCAACGTGGATGCAGCAGGCTGGAGATGCCCCATTACTCAGGGGCACCGGGCAGTGAAGAGAGACAGAGCACACGGCACAGTGTCCCCAACATTCCTTCCCAGGCAAACACAGATCAGCGCTGACTCCTGATCCCGAGGCGCTGATGGAGCTTTCAAGGTCAGCGTGGTCAATGCTCCTTCCGTAAAGATCATACTGAAGCTCGGAACCTGAACCTTTGCTTGAAGGCCTCTGAAGATTACATGCTTTCTTTGGACCTCTCTCTCTATCCTTCCTTAGTGGAAATAAAATAGGGGCCCTCCGCACCCCCCACTTTTTTGTCTTTCTTGATGACCTGCAGGAGTTCTCATATATTTTGGACAACAGACCCTTATCCATCGCCTGTGTTGTATTCACTTTCTCCCCACCATGGTGTCACTGCAGTCTTCTCATCGCCCTCACAAACATTTCTGCTATTATGGAAACTCCTGAAAGCAATGCAGTTCTCTATCACTCATCACCCCAAAATATTTCATCATGCACCCCCCAAACCAAGGCTTCCTATAGAACCACAAGCCATTAATACAACTAGGAAAATTAACCAGAATTCCATAACATCATCTAATATCCAGTCCAAGTTCAAAGTTCACTAGTTGCCTGTCTGTCAAAGGCTGATTTATGTCCACCCCAAATTCATATGTTGAAGCCCAAACCCCTAGCACCTCAGAATGTGACTGTATTTAGAGATAGGTAATTAATTAAAAAGGTAATTAAGTTAATGAGGCCATTAGGGTGGGTCCTAATCCAAAATGACTGGTATCCTTAGAAGAAGAGGAGATTAGGACACAGACACACACAGAGGGACCACCCTGTAAAGACATAGGAAGAAGATGGCCATCTGCAAGCCAAGGACAGAGGCCTCAGAAGAAACCCACCCTGCCAACACCTTAGACTTCCTTCCAGCCTCCAGGACCGTGAGAAAGTAAATTTCTGTTGTTTAAGCCACCTAGTCTGTGGTACTTGGTTATGGTGGCCCTAGCAAACTAATACACTCTTCTATCATTATTTTATAGTTGTTGTTTTTTTTCAAATCTGTGATTCAATCAAAGTTCATCCATTACATTTAGTTGTTATGGGAAAAACCACGGGTTTTTATTTCAGACAAACTGGATTTCAAATACGGAGTTCTCCCTTGGTACACGGTGGCTTTGAAGTGAGTTCCCTACTTCTGGGGTTCATTTCCTCATTAGAGACCACAGCTAACACTGCCTTGTTGAAGTGAGGCCGACTGTGGTGACAACTGAGAAAAAAAACCCAAAATTATATGAAAGTGTGGGTGCACAGAAAGTTTTCAGTGAATGTCCCTCTCACTCCTTAAGGCAAACAGAAATCCAAAGCTTTCTGTTTGAAGTAAGGATGAAGAACTGATCACTATGCCTGTAAGAGTTACCACAATGTTAATAACAATCTCCCTACTTTACTTCGCAAACTAACGTTGTCCTGGTTGAATTTCTTAAAAGGGACCACCTTGTAGCAGTCACATTGCCGGATACTCCACAGTGTGGGAGACCTCCCTTTCCCACAAGGAGTTACAGGATCAGAATGGGGGTAACGTGCACGACTGAAACATCTTTACTCATACTGGAAGGCAGCAGGTCCTGTGCCAAGCACTTTGGAAATTAACTCAATTGTTCTCCACAACAACCTGTCAGGTACTGTTTTATCCTTATAGAACCTAGCAAAGAGGGAAACTGAGGCTCAGGTGTTGAGGGTGTGAGCAGGGAGGCAAGGTTCTCCTGTAGTGGGAGTCCCCTGGGTGGAGGGGAGGACAGGGTCCTGCGGACAAAGGAGCAGGGACGGTGGGGCGGGAGGGCCCCTGAGCGTAGGTACTGGCGTGCCCAAGGCCCAGCACCTTCAGTCCGCCTGGAGCACAGGGCAGTACTGGGGAAAGAGCTAGAAGAACAGGCTGGCGCCTATACAGGGACAAGGCTCAGAGTGAGAAATCTGCACTAACTTCTACAGGCAGTAGGTGGTCACTGCAGGATCTCACACGGGGACTGGGCCTGGCATAAATGATCCTTTTCAATTGTCAATTCCTGTGATTCCAGAAGTTTAAGAAACCTACAATCTAATACATTAATCTGATAAGGTGTTCATTATTCCATCCAGCTCAAGTGCCTTGACATTTTATAATGACTGTTCTCAGCCTACTTGGAGATTTAAGATACAGGCTGAGGATTTTATTTTCCTCCTTGAGTAGATGTTTTTAAGTTGATGTAAAACTTCATCACACATACCCATACACGGTGACCAATAAAACCTCATAGCTCAGGGGCAGCATGGTAAACGGGTCACTGCAGCCTCAGATTCCCAGAGAAGCAGGTGACAGGTGTGCAGGTGGGCACAGAGGTGGTGTCGGGGCCATGGGATCAGAGAACACACACCCAGTGAACAGGCTGACAAAGCGGACTGTGCATAGCACACGGGGAAGGCCCAGGCCAACTTTCCTGTCCGTGCACAGTACGGGCAAGGTCTGAACACTAGATCAGAAGGGTGGATGACTAGTGTCTGGTTCTTCCACTCCCTACTCAATACATGACTTTGACACTCTGAGTTTCCCACTGGAAAACTAGAGAGAATGTCAGGTCACCTGCCTCGTCACCAGATCATCACAAGCTGCACAAGACAGAGGGCACGCCACACTTGTTAAGTGCGTGGTGCACGTGCTCCATTAGAAGGGCGTTGATGGAGGATCATACAGCACTACTGAAGGACCCAACAGCACAGGCTCTCACAAAACCAGGTCAAGTTCTTTCCCCCACAGTTATTTAATTTGCAAAGTGAAAAAAACAAAAAAAAATCTCCCATCTGTTTTCCTCTTTCTGGCTGCACCTGTGTGGTTTAAGGCATGGTAACATCAGATGTGATTTCAGTGTCATTTGATGAATTATACTAAAGTGAGATTTGAGGGAAAGAGAAGTGAAACTTCAAGAATGTGTCATCTACACACCGGATACTTAACACAAACAACAGAAGTGGTCTCAGTGAGCCAGTGCGCTCATTTCCTACAGGAAAAAAAAAAGATGCTAATTGAGAATCCATATCTATTAGACACAAAAGGAAACACCACCTCCTCTCTGACAGACTGGCTGAAACAATGCAGTCGGCCAAGTCTTTCTCCTTGCAGGTGTGGAAATCGGAGAGATGCTACTATAAAACTCCCCCGTTGTTTTTCTATCCCCTAAGAAGGCCTTACACAGTATCAGGCACTCGGGAGGTCCAGAAACAATTTGCTGATTTCTTATTTCAATTTAAAGGAAAATTATTCAATTTCCTGTAGTGGCAAAATACCACCAACACATGAACCAACAATGAACCAACCACAGAGAATGCTTCAATTAACATATCCTGTAGGAACAAAATTTCCTGTAACAAAACCTGTTGGAGGTGCTTAGGGGATGGGTCTGAGAGGTTCCTGCTAACTCTACACTGCAGGGGTGGGCTGGTAAGGGGCAGAAACATCTTCTGATCTCTAAGGTCTCAGGGGCCTGCCCAAAGGGTGGGCTCCTGCGTCCGGCCCGGTCTCCTGTCTCAGAACAGTGGTACAGTGGGGAGGATTCTTGAGGGAGCTCTATGCTGCCTGAGAAGCTCTGGCACCAAAGACTGCCCACAGGGGGTGGGGTGAGCTGGGGGACAGGATGGGTGACCCACCAAGCCACCTACACACTGGAACACAACCTGGTGTCTCTAGTCATTTTAAATTTTTGCAAATTTCAAAAAAAAAAAAAATATATATATATGGATGCTGGGAATGCTTCCTCTTTGTTGTGGTAGGTAGTATAATGTACTAAGTTATTGTTCTTTTATCTTTGGGTCAAAATTACCACTCACCATAGCATCTAAAATAGTGCCATGTACATAATAACAATACATGCTCATATAACATTTTTGCTTTTATTGAAATTCATTCATTTAACAAAATTTCTGACACCCCACAATATGATATTCTCATTCAACTCTTTGCTTCCTTCCATCTGACATAACGTGAAGCATTGGCTAACAGAACCAAGATGACCCCAGACGTGGACAGAACTCTCAGAGGAGGGGGGTCATGTTAGGGTCCAGTAAGGGAAGCAGATACTCAAATGTGAATTGGATTCAAACGTGCATCTCTCACCTACAGCTCAAGGTCAACTGCACAAATGCAACAGTACTGGACACAATGTGGTAAGACCAGGTAGTGAATCACAACATGTTCTAGTGATGTTACCTAAGCAGAAAATAGGCATCAAAGTAAAGTGAACAAGATGTGCAGCATAAATAATTACAAATGTATATGGGGATAGCATTCATAATTAGCTACTTTAAATAGGTCATTCTTGGTCCCTATTATTGCTCAATAACATCATCTACACTGATTTAGTATTTTCCAGTTATCAAATTGTGCACTCATATCATTTAAATTGATTTGCATGACAAAAACCTCTGAGCTGAAGTAGACTAATATGATCCCATTTTTCAAAGATGGAGGCTGATGTTCAGAGAGGCTGTGACTTTCTTGTTATCTTCCAGCAGAGCAGCAGCTCTAGTGTTCTGACATTTGGGATTGAGGCCTTGCACAAGTGCTGGACACCCACCAACAATCATCATTATACATGATTGCAGCTAACATTTGAGGACTTACTACTTGCCAGGCGCTATTCTAAGCACACTGCCAGTATTAACTCAATTACTCTTTGCAACAACTCCAGGAGTTTGTTGCCACTATTATTAATAAATTCATTTTAAAGTTAGAAAACTGAGGCACTGAGAGACTAAAGTCAGGAAACTTGGAGAGTCAATCCAAGAGAGGCCAGAGGTTTTCCCTTCTTTGCAGAGGCAGGATAAATTGCATAGTTTTATTTCCTTCTTCTGGTTATCAACAAATGAATTTTATGTGGGTATTAGTGAGAAAAAGAGACCTCTGTCCCCAATCTCAATTCATTGCATTGATAATTACTGTTATCGTCTGATGTTTCCTTGTCTGTAACGTCTCTTGTAGAGAATGCAAATGCTATGAGGGCAAAGCCTCAGTTTACAGTCTAAGTGCAACTAATGAATGACACCTGGCACAAAACGGGCACACAGTTACTGAATGAACACACACATACACACAGACACATACACATACATACACACATACATACCTATACCCCTAATAATAGCAGAAGTCTAGACAATTTAAAAAAAAATAGGTAACTCAAGTCAAAAAGATCCAGCAATTTGAAAGACAAGCAAAATAGCAAACACAATTGGGTCTATTCACCCTCCACTTGGACTAAGTGGGTGTGGAATGCCCAATGGTCACAGAGGGAGTGACAGTGTTTATATAGGGCCCTTCCCCTCTTGCACAAATACTGAAGGGGTCTGGGGGGAACAAAGGACAGGCTAGGTTGCAGCAGCAATCTCCTGCCCGATCAGGACCCTCCAGGTCTGGCCTGGGTGTGGCTGGGAGTTGGCAGAGCTGGTGTGCTCCTGGGCCAGCATCTTCCTAGGGAAGGAACATTGTCAGGCCGCCCAGCACCTAGGGCTGCCTGCCTGTGGCCAGCCAAGGGCTTTGGGAAACACAGGCTTAGAATTATTTCTAACCACCAAACCAGAATCAGTATTTTCCTTGCCCCTCACCCACACAAAAATCCCCCTTTCAGATTAAAAACACAATAAAAGTTATAAAAACATATGCAATAATGTAAACACAATAAAATAAATACAAAGAGGAAAATAAATACAATAAAAATATAAAAAGTATAACGATTGTGTGCTTGTGATCAAATAAAACATAACATGTCTACAGAAAATGCAGCAGCATAAATGTTGGTATTAATGAGAGGCTCAGGAATTTTGTGAGCCAGTTGTGAAACAAAGCCATCATTTGTTTCACTTAAAATTAATAAATAATATTAAAAAGAAAGGTATAAATGTTCAAAACTCATCAGTTCTTATTTTACTATATTTTACCATTATCTATGCTCCTAGATATGTCTAGGTTATTGGCATCTATTAATAGTGGGACATTGCACATCTCTACCCCACTCTGCATTCAGTAACATCACACTGGCAGCTTGAAAACAGCCACAGTGGGAATATTTACACCATGGATACTGGCAAACACTATAAATCAGGGCTTGATTTGTTTTATTCCTGTCTAAGAAAGTGATGGAGAAAATGTAAACAACACAGATTAAACATAAAGGTGTGTTGTGTCTGTAGCCATTACATTGTATACATAGCACCCCCCAAAATGACAAAATCTTCATCCCGCATTCAAAACAATGATCCAATTCAGCAGACGAGTCACTCGTGTCATTGATGCATGAGTGAAGTTCTGACATACATCCTCATTGTTCTACTTTTGTCTTATTAATGTAAAATAAAATATCAAATAATATTCATGTCAAAACTATATTCACTTATTAACAGGATGGCTACACATATAAGAAGTTTGGCAAACATCAACAAAAGCATCTATGAGAATCAATTTATACTTTTATTATTACATGAAAATTGTGTGTTGCACACCCATTATACCAGTATGATTTATAATAAACTTATATGTGCATATGTATGTCTCATGGGTGTATACACACATACACACACACACACAGCCCCCCACTCCCGTCCAACAGGTTGTTACACATTAACCAGAACACACCGTATAAGCTTCCTACTGCCCCTGTGTTTGGATGTATTCCCGGTTTCCCACATCCCAGGCCTTACACAAAACAATGCTCGCTGATATGCCCATCAATAAGCTGCAGTGGGTTTGTCTGTCAAATGTCCTCAGAGAATGGAAGGAAATCCTTTGCATTTATAAGCCCTTGGTGAAGGCTCTCTTGCCTCGCTTCATAAGCTGACTGCTGACAAACCTGCTGGCGGCTGGATTTAGCACTCACCATCAGCATCACTGTTCTTAACGTTCTCGGGCAGCCCAGAAAGAGGTAAACACATTTAAGTTAGACCGAAATCTTATTGAGGTCTGCAGAGATTGTGCTTCCAAGGGTTTCATGACCTTAACATACACTGTCTTCTTCTAAAGGCCCCCAGCCATTTGAAGTAGTTAAAAACATTTAAAAGTACAAGTTTATGTTGCCATACTAGTAGTTAACTGGTTAATTACTTCTCATCAATTTACTTTTACATTTCCTTAGGACAGCAAGCTTGATTTTGAAATTCCAAGAGAAACAACAATTCCATCGACTCAACTGGAGGATAAAAGTGCTGTCTTGGCAAAAACCCTTTAAAAAGGAAGCCTCTTAATTCTCCTCCGGGCCACCAGGAAAAGAAGTGCGACTAAAGTGATTGTTAGTCTTCAAACTCACTGAAGCATAATGGATTCTATAATCTCCACCAGAAGCAAACCACCAGATGAGTGTTGTTTTAACGTAACAAACTTTCCAAACTCAGGATACCCTGTTACAAAGGATTTCCTGTAATTCTCTGGCAATGTGCAGCGGAAGAAGATAGACAGAAATTTAAATGTTTGAAACTATACCATTTGATTCAATTACACTTCAAATTATTAATGCTGGCAAGAATCATTATTTTCCAAGTTATTTATTTTCTTTCTAATCTTCTCGATGTTTAAATCATACCTCCTTCAATTTAGATCTTAATTCTAGAACTTCAGCATGTACCCAATGGTTTCTTTTATCATGGTAGATTGAGAATATTGCAACCTCAATGGTTTCTGTTGATTAATCAATTCAGTCTAAATATGGAGTCCTCCAAACAAGAGCCTGATTAGTACACTTCTTTGTCAGAGGGTGATGTTCTTACAAGACGTTAAGCTGAACGAGAGGAGGTAGTCCATATTACTGTTCAGGTGTTTCCTGATGTTGCCATGAATGATTGATGTCCTAAGATGACTAGCATCTTTAGGAGTTTCCTCTCCAGAAGAGAATGCTTTTGAATTTGTCAATAAACAACCTTTGCCAAAATGAAATGTTTGTTGGAAAGTCCCAGTTAATTAAACACTAGCACCTAATATTTATTTGTACTTAAGTGGGGCATCCCACCAGATGTTAAATATTTTAGATACACCTTCCTCCTCTACAGAGGACACCCCAGTAGTGAAGTGCTTTAGTAGCTACCCTGTACCCCAGCTTTGCCTGGCACACGTGCAGTACAGTTCAGCGATGCCAGCCATAGGCACCCTTGCCTCTGGATTGCCTCATCTTGTAATGGTACCTTCCTTTTGTCTTACAAGTGAGCTGTCTCCAAACTAGCTACTCTTACTTGGACCAGTAAGTGCGCAATCAATGCTAGTTATCATCACCACTGCTGCCGCCACCCCCATACCAATCAGCCGGGCGTCTGCTGCTCCCTGGTACAGGGGAACAGGCAGGAGGCCAACAGGAAGCACCTCCATGGCTCTCATTCTCCTCAAACCCAGCTCCTGGTTCCTTGTGTAGCATTTCCATTCTCTTCTTTACAGGGGACGCGACCACCATAATCCCTCCTCAGTCTGATTCTCCTCCTCACAAGAAGTTCTAGCCTGTGTGAGTTTATATCAGTGTGTTTTTTTCTGTTACGAGAATTTTAAGTCAATGCATATTATGAGATGTCTATTGGCAAGATTTAGAAAGATGAAAGGGCTGTGATGAAGGAGAAAAAGAAACAGAGCAGACACCAGCTTTCGGAGGGTAAGAGAGCCCAGGGAGAGTGAACAGAGAGCTTGGGTTTGGGGCTTGCTGAGGGGACAGGCACAGACTCACAACACAGAGAAAAGCCCAAGGTGCACGTCCTGGGACAAAGCTATCAGCGCTGGGGCTAATGCTCTGAAACCCTCTGTTAGACTATGGAGGGAGACTGGGCTTTGCTGAGGTTATAGGTTACCCAAAGCTTTACTCATCTCAAACACCAGTTCATGTGCCTCAGACCCAGGTGCAGTCTTGGAGATATAGAGCAACTACTTCAAACCATGAGGTGGAAAAGGCATTTCCACATACTAGATGAATGACAGAGGGAAAAACACCTTGTATCTAAACTTACTATGGGAAATGATTTGTCCATGTGGTACTGACAAGACTAGCTGTGACGTTAAAATTAATTAAGGAGCCAAATGTGCCTGATACCAATCAGACTTAGGCATGAATCTGACACGTGTAATTCAGGCATTCCTTCAGGGGGTTTTAGGAATAGAGCTCTAATTTTGGAGAGGTGATACAGTCCTCCAAACTTAGAGGAGAGTATGAAATTGACTGTCATGTAATTTTCCCCAGCATTTACTCAAAAGTGAAGGTAGAATTATAAGTATGTCTTTAAATCTCCTTAATAGCAGTAAAAACGCTTTAAACTCTCAGAAGTACAGTGTACAGACCAGAGTAAAAGTACGACACTGCTTTTCCACTCACAGTAGACGACAACAAAAGTGGGAAACCCTAAAGAGCCAACCTAAAGAGGAAGAGAGGCAGAGAAGAAGAAAGGGAGTGGGGAGGAGGAGGGAGAGGGAAAGAGGGGTGGAAAGAGAGGGAAAGAAACTGGATGGAGGGCAGGGAGGCCTGTGGAGGTGACACTGCTGAGGGCCAGCTTCCACTGGTGGCCCCTTGCCCCCAACCAATACTTGGGGGCCTTCCCCTCTGTCTTGAGAACTCTTGCCTTAGAGGTTGCCAACAACAGTGGCTCGGTAGCAAGGAAAGGCCACAAATGTCCATGGAAAAGCTGCTAAAGACCAAGCACCATGTAACACTCTATCCACTATTATTACGTGTTCATAATAATCCCATATGGTAGTTATAATTATCCCCATCTTATGGATGAAGAACTAGCTAATAAATAGTACAGCTCATAGTCAAATGACAGTCCATCCAACTCTGTAAGTATGAATCATGTGACTTCCATTTCCTGTTCAAGAAGGGGAGGAGAAGTAGGATTTCAGACCCCTCCGAGGCAAGAGAGTCCAGTTCAAAGACAGCCCATCCCACGTTAGAATTCAGAAGATGTTTGCTCATTGAAAGACGCTGGTATTAGTTGTACAGTACTCATGAACATTAGGCCTATGCCTCAGCTACATCATGAGTCAAGTGGGCTTTCTTTTATTAGCCCAAGATCACAAACATCATGTATAATGTTTCTTATGGAGCTGCCTTCCAAAAATAAACTTTTAGAATATAACCCATTCATTCAAATATCACAGTGCCTATGGCAGTGTAGGACATGGCAGTGAATAAACTAGACAAAACTCCCCACTTTAACAAGGAAATTTGACTACAGACAGGGTAAGAGCTGGATATTAAGAAACCACTGTCCTATATAATAAACTGCTATTTTTATTAGGTGTGCTAATTGTGTGATGGTTATAAAGAAAAGTGTCCTTACCAGTTGGAAACACATGTTGAAGTATTTGTGGGCAAAATTACATGATATCTGGGATATTCTTTTAATACGTCAAAGTTGGGAAGGAGGGGAGTTGGCGAGTGGGGAACAGATGAAACAGGGCTGGCATGATCCTTAGAACTGCTGAGTCTGGAGGATGGGTATGTGGGGGTCCATTATACTATCTTCTCTACTTACGTTTATTTGGAAATTTCCTTCATTAGAAGATGAATTCCTCCCTCCACGGAGCTTAGAAAGATAATGAACAAACAGTAATTTGTGGTGTGTCAATCAGACAGACAGACAGTGCTGTGCAGAAAAGCAGACCAGGGGAGGGTGGTGGGAAAGGCTAAGAGGTGGGTGGATAAATATAATCCTTCTACCTGCAGGTAATATTTATTTATTTTATATATAAATTAATACAAGACATGGAGGGGTTGATAACCTATATTAGGATAAGAAATTAATACACGTGTAACTGAGTAAAATGGTTATTAAAAGATACTTAGTTTTCTGAGAAGGAAGAGAACAATTTGAGTTTTATGTAAGATGTGAGCTTTAAAGAAATCTTAATGAAAATAATGGGTCAACATTTACTTAACTTTTTCTATATATTAGCTAGGACTAGGTTCTACAAGCATGTTAAAGAATTATTGGGTTTAATCCTCATAATAACCCCAGAAAGTTGGGATTGTTTCCATCAGCTGCAAGATGATGCTCAAGGCTTACAGCAGCCAAATAGCTTGTCCAAGGTCATGCAAACTCTAAATGGAACCTGGTTGGAATCTGTGTAACCTGGCTGCAGACTTTGAGCATTTAACTATCAAACCACACTGCCTATTTTGATGGATAATTAAGTAGCATTTGGATAAACAAAGGGGAAAGATCAGACCCAAATAAAGCGGTGACTTCATATTTTCTGGCATCTGCTGTCCAGTGTGGTGGGGGACTGCAGAGGGATGAGGGTGGGGGTGAAGGAGTAGCCTGACGGAGTGGGGGGCAGATGCAGGGAGGGCAGTGACGAGGAGGGGTTCTGGGGAGGATGGGGCTGAAGAGCAGACCCGCGGGCAAGAGGCCCAGGTGGACCTCTATGGAAGCTTCCTCAGAAGACAGGAGGGTGGGGACAAGGACACAGGAAGGTGGAGGTGGAGGTTCTCCATCACTCCTGGAGTACCTCAGGCTGCTCTCTGTTTTAGAACATGGTCTGACGGAATCAGACAACCAGAACTTACCCTTCTTAGAGGCGTGAGACAGCAATTGCCAAAGTGATACTGATTTAGTCAACAGCTGTTTCAGCGTCTGTCTGTGCTGGGCGCTGGAAATGCAATGGTCAGCCACACAAGGTCTCAGCTCTCATGAAGTGGCAGGACAGACAACAAACAAACATCCCCTGTGGTAGGCGTTGATAAATGCTACGCATAAAAATGAGGTAGAGCGAGAAGGGTATGGCTTGCAGGGGATCCTTTTCTATAAAGCAAGGTCAGGAAGACTTCTTTGACAAGGGGACATGTGAACAGGGCACTGAAAGAAGTGAGACCGTAAGGCTCTGATATCTGGGGAAGAATGTTCCAGGCAGAGGTAGTGAAAACACTCTGAGCTGGGGCTTGGGAAGCACAGAAGCCGCTGAGCTGATGCAGAGAGAGCACAGGGACAGGAGCGGGACGTGAGATCAGAGCAACAGCAGAGCAGGGGCTAGACCAGGCGGGTCTCCTAGGCTGCTCCATGGACTTGCTTCCGACTCCCAGCGAGACAGAAAACCAGTAGAGGAGCCTGAACTGACACAGGAACAGGACTGCTCTGGCAGGTGGGAGGCACGGTCTATGGAAGGAGGCCAGTTAGGACACTACTGCAATGATCCCGGGAGACATGACAGTGGATTGGACCAAGTAGAAACAGCAAAGACTGTGACAGTTGTAGGATTTTTTGGAGCCTACAGTGTTGCCCATGGATTGGACCTGAGGTATGAGAAGGGGATATGACCAGAGAAGCCCGAAAGGGACTTTTATCTCTGACTTAAATTCCACTGTCAACCTTCCCTTTGGGTTAAGCCATTAGAAGAGGTCACTATTAAAATGCATCCGATGTCAGATTTGTGTTCTAGTCATAGCAGCCAGTGCTGGCTCAGCAATTATCCTAATAGTCTAGGCAAGAGATCAGAGGCTGAAAGGGTAGGAGGGGACATGAATAGGTGAATATGGACTGAGAACTATTTGAGAAGTTACTGCTAACTGACTGGACGAGGCAGGAAAGGGACGGAAAATGGCTTGCTGTGACCACTGAATTGTGGTGCTATTAGCTAGGAATTGGAAAAGGAGGGGGGAAAACAACCCCAGGAAGTTAGAGGTAGGTCTGGAAATAGAGATTGTGAGTCCAGTTCTGGGAGGGTGACTTTGAGTCAACTGTGCAAAAGCCAAACAGAGAAATCCCAGAAGATATCTGAATAAGAGTGGGAGGCTCAGACAACCCTACTTTGCAGTTTTTTCTCTTGACTTATTTTGAAACACAATAGGGCCGCACTATGTGAGTCAGAAATTTTAAATCAGAATATTCTAAAAGAAATGTGATTTGATTATTTTCTAGTAGGCATAGCAACTGAAACTAGTCTACCAGCATCCATTCTCTTTTAATTTGAAGGGGTTCTTCATAGATCTGTCTTAATAAATCGAATTACAAAACACAGAGCAATTATTGTACCACCTAAAACAATAGTCTACAATGTGGTTTAGCTATGTTCTTTTTTCAGTAACAGTGCTAAATTCTGAATATGAGAATAACAAATATGAATTTTTCAAACTGATTTTTACATTTCTAAACTGGTAAACGAGAAGGAAGGTTTTCATTCAGAACCCACACAACTGGCATTGAACATCTGACCTGTGAATTCACTATACAGGGGAAATAGAGGCATGCATCAAAATTCAGGTCAAACAATTGATTAAAGGTCGACAATGTGCCCACCCTCCTGCTTGCTGGTGGGAATGGAAGGTTGAGTATGGTATGACCTATATGCCCCAGAAGATTCCCAACTCACTAAAAGGTCTAAGATGCCCTCCCCATACATAAAAAGGCATGTTTATAGCTTGGAATAGGGTCGATATCCTGTCTGGAAATGCCTGTCCATCACTCAGGTGGTTTGGAATATTACACCTCTTACCACTACAGTTTTTCTGACAGTTGTTTCTATTCCAGAATAAACACAATCCCTGCTGAGCTTGAAGGTTTACGATAAACCAGTGAAAGACAGGCAAGGAACTTACGTATTTATAGAGCACCACATTTACTACAGACCCACAAAGCTTTTAAACCAGTAGAGCTACTGGACTCCCATTACAGAAAACCATTTGAACAAAAACACTTTTCTAAAGAAACCTCTATGAAGCGTTAACTCAGAGCTTCACTGGATTTCTCTAATGGGTTTTCTTTCTTTCTCTTCCTTTTCCTCCTTCTTTCTCTCTTCTTTTTTCTTGTTTAAATATTTAGCTACCTACTTTGAATTTCTGTTCTTCAATAAATTTGTGATTTTTTTTAACTTAGTTCTTAAAGGTAATTTCAACCATTAGAAGGAAGAATTATTTTGTTCAAACACTTGCTCTTAAGGAGCTTGTAGGAGTCTAGTGAGGAAAGGCAGACAACTAAACGGTTATCAAAAATATCGTGTTGTAAGTGCTAGAACAGAGGTAACAAGGTGGCTCGGGAGCTGAGAGCAAGGGTGCTTGGTTTTGTCGGTGTGGAGGGGAGGGGAACTTGTCACCAAGTCTTAGCAGCATCACTCGGGGGCACAATCTGCTTTGGTTACTTCGCCTGGGAAGAGCCACGGGGCAGAATACGGTGGAAGCGAGGAAGGAGACAGGCCAGCAGGTAGGGAAAGCAAACAACAGTGGCCACGCTGTTCCCGGGCCCCATAAATCCCTCTCCTGGAGCTGCCCTGTCTTGGTTGACATGCCATTGCCGAGTCACCTCTCACCACCTCCTCTGCTGCCATCCTGCCTCTCTGGACCAGTGCATAGCTTCCCAACAGCTCTACCTGTTTCCAGAACTTTCCACGACAGACAGCTCTTTCTCTGCACAGTAGGCAGAGTGATAACTGGTCATTCGTCAGATTATGTCACTTCCTTGCTCCAAACCCTCTGGTGCTTTGCATCACGCTGTCAAGCCTGGCAAAGGTCTTTAACACTATAAGGACCCACACGCCACAGTCCCTGCCTGGCTCTCCTCCCACTTCTGCCCCTCCCCTGCTCACACACACTGGTTGCCTTTCTTTTCCTAGAACTCGTGGAGCTTATTTCTCTCCAAGGCCCTCCATCCTTATTCTTTTCCTCTGCCCAGAACGTCCTTCCCTCAGATCTTCTCGGGATCACTCCTTATGGTTTAAACCTTGGCTCAGATGTCACCTCCCCAGAGAGGCCTTTCTGATCACCCAGGCAGATACGGAGCTCCCCACCCCCACCCGTTGCTCTCTTTTTCCTTTAAAGCACCTTGTTACATCGAGTTTCCCCCTTTGTTCCAGGTTTGTTCTGTTTTGTCCATCATTGTATCTCTAGAACTTAGAAAAGAACATTTGTTAAATAGAGAAATTGTAATCTCAATTCCCAAGTGTAATGAATAACAGGTCTCTACCACAATAAAACAAACAACCAAAAAATGTGTTCCTCTTCCCCCCTCCTTCCCACTGACTTTTGCCTCAGGAAATTTAAGGCCCTTCTTCTAACACCTAGATGGTTTTTCCCAGTTATTTTCATGTTCATTTATTGTTCCAGCCATCTAGTAACAGAGAATAAAACTTCAATGTCACAGCCAGTAAACATAATAATATAGGCACTATTTATTAAGGGCTTAATGTGTACAAGGTGCTATCCATACATTAAGCATTTCAACCTCATAACATCTGTACCATATGATTTTATCCTTATTGTAGAAGGCATTTTAAGCAACTTCCAGATAACATATATAGACTTCCTAATTTCTACAGTATTGCTACATTTCAATTCTGAGTATTCAGACCATAGAAAAACAAACTTATTTTTTCCATGCACACCATTTTTCTCATAATAAATGTCCCAGAAACCACATGTGAACTAGTACTACAATAAGCAAATAAAGTGAGAAAATATTATATTCAAGCGCTATATATATTATACATATTGACACATCAAATAAGAATTTTCTCATATAAGAGTATGGTATATAGTTTCTGAACATTTGCCAAGCATATTTTCTGTATATATTAGTAATCCAAAACCAAGGAAGTTTTTAGAATATTTATGGATAGCTAGTAGGTCTTTAGCTAATATAGTCTCTTCTTTATTTCTATAAGAAGAATAAATACCTGTTAACTTCCTTTTTAGAAAAATTTTTAAACTCTAGTATTAGATTAGACAGCATCACATTTTGATACATGACACATCATAAAGCAATACAAGACTCCTTTTGTTCCTTGGGGGCACTCTGGATTTTGCAAGTCATTGTTTTTATGAAACTCATCACAGCTCAATTCTTAGAACTTCATAATATTTGCTTCCATTTCAGATGAGTTCTAAAGAGAAACAAAGAAAAACTAAGAGTGCTGTATAATAATATCACTTTTTAGAACCCATCTGGATTCTAAGTTGCTAAAGGTAATGCTTCAGTGTGATGGGGCACACCTGGTGACCACAAGGGTTCTACGTGCTGCAAAATTATTACTTTCGTATTATTTTCTCTGCTGTATGAGCTTCAAGGTCAGATATCATTAAGTATTGTGATTAAATGACATTCCTTAGAGTTGAATCTAAACACTTAACTGCCAAAGGGGGAAAATAGCGTTTATCTTATATAGAAAGTGAAGAAAAATGGAAAAAAGCCAAGACCACCAAGATCTTCCTCCATAACTGTTCCAAAAGCTTCCAAATATCTCCCAAAGTAAGTTCCTCAATACAGCTAATACTCATCAGCCCATCCGTGCGCCAATCCCATCTGTTCCCTGACCGTCTCATTGCCCTAGTCCCACCTCGTTATTCCTTATCACGTCACTCCCTAAAGACTCTCATAGATGATGGGAAAGGCATAATGTATGGGAAGGCTTTTCTTTTAATAAACAAGCTTTTAAAGCCTGTGTCTCCTCTAACATCCTCCCCTACCGCCCGCTCAGTACTCCTAAATTCCTGATTCTGACCCCCGTGCTTCATTATGCATGTATTTGGTTGTTGCACATTTTACAAAGTGTGAGAGACACCTGAGGATTTAAACTGCGAGCTGTTTCAGAACAGCGACCATATCCTCCTTTGAGGCAGCTATCACATTTTAGCACAACATAGATGCTTAAACTAATAACAGGTTACATGGTTAGAGGGAACAAACACAGGATCGTATATTTATGCCTCAGATTACAGCTTTTCCTCTTTCTGCAGCACATCAGAGAGGCGCGGATGTCAGTGTTTGAGGACTGACTGTAATCACACAGCCACGGGAAGCTGAGCTCCGGGGTGGCGTTTGGGGGGACAGGTATCAGCCCCACAAGCCCTTGCGTGTGGCCTCACCTCTTCACATTCCCTCCCCCACAGTCAGCCTGCCAGTCTCAGGTCAGAGACAGCCTCGGACCATCCCGACCAAGGCTGGACTATGGTTAAGATGCATTCCTGGAATGCCTACAAATGACTTCTCCTTTGCATCTACTTGTTTCAAAGACTTGAATTTCAGCTAGAGTTGGTGTCTATTCTTCAGACTCCTAAAACATCAGGGCCTTTAATCACAGGAGAAGGTGGAGGGAAGAAAGAGGTGGCTCAGGAAGGCAAAAAGGTCTGCATTTTGCTTCCTCCTTGGCCAGGAACTGGCTGACCCTCCCTATCAGGCAGTGTACAGGAAGGGGACTTTGCACTGGCTTCGGGAGCACAGTTGGGTGAGGGAGGGAGGAGCTGAAAGAGGCCCCAGAGAAACAGATTCCAGCAGGGTATAATGAAGGGCACAGTAACCATGTGAGCCAGCACGCCACCCAGTGCCAGGGACTTGGGTGACATGTTGAATTGAAAGTCAAAACAGCATGAATGCACACTCTTTTACAACTAGAAACAGCCAAGTATTGTCAAGACTCCCGTGGAGTCATCCAGAAACTGAGGGGTTAAGGGAAACTTGGATAGGAGGAGGAAGAGCTGGAGAGAGACAACAGGCTCCAAACTGGGCACAGAAAAGAGGTCTTGACTAGAATTCAGAGTTAAAGGGTGGTCAGAAAAGCGAAGACTTCAGCAGTATTTTACTCTCTAAACAGGGAGGAGGGTGGGGAAATATTGGAAGAGAACTCAGCTTGGAGTGTGAAAAGCCGGAGGCTTGCCAGAGCCAGGAAGGGGGTTGGACATAAATGGAGCCTCCTCCATTTCATTGTTACAAAGGACCCACTCCGTCACAGGGAGGAGAGGAGTATTTATGTTAAATTAAATCTAGAAAACAGAAGGAAGTAAGCCTGGAGCTAATGCCTTCATTGCCCTTAGGATGGCATTTATGTTCATTAAGGTTTCACACATCTCTGCAGACAGCTGCCAAAAGGAATTATCCAGTTGCCAGAGCTGTTCAACTGCACTCTCATGTGTTCGTCAATTTCACTTAGCCAAGATTCACTGATACACTTTGGCCACTGAAGTGAATGTTTTAAACTATTTTTATAATACGTGAGATCATAAATGTCTTACAATACTTTTATTTACTCTGTTACTTTCTCTTTGCCAGGTCCAAGTCAACATCCCAGAATTAAACAGAGGAAAGAAATTCAGTATAAACCACTGTAGCAGAATCTTGTATGCAACTATAGAGTAACACTCATCTATTCAATGGATATTTATTGAGCACAAATACAAATACACTTCACTGATGCTAAGACACACATTTTTTTACAACTTATAGATGAATCTGACAGTAGGTGGTGTCAATATTATTGACAGCATTTCTTCTTCCTTAGTGGTACATTAAAAAATGGTATATTTCAAAGGTATCTTAGATCTGATGAAACAGGAACTCATCAATATCATTAAGTCTCAATTCAAATGTTGCCTCCTTGAGAGGCTTCCTGGACCACCAATCGAAGGGAGCCCACCTATGGCTGTGAGTCTCCCCTCTCACTGACCACGTCTCCATGGAGACTATCAATCTCTTGTTGGTCAGGCATTACTCTCAATAAATGGCTCTAGAATGAATGAAAGTTGCCACCTATTGAGTAATTACTATATATCAGCCCCTAAATGCTTTACAGAGGAAAATATCATTTATTCCCAGGAATTAGCTGGTGATTTTTATTATCTACTTTAAAGATGGGGGAACTCGCAGCAGGTGAGGCCCAGACCTCCGCTGGGCCTGACGTCAAAGCCCATATACGTGAGCACCGTGCTAGGCAGTGTGTCACATTCAAGGCTCTGGAATAGTTCTGTGCTTCATTCTGCCACTGGCTCAGATGTGGAAGGCAAGATGAAGCTACAAAGAGGAATAAAACTGTTCTCCCTCTCTTGGAAGGTAAGGTTTATCAATAGGGGATCACCACATTCCTCTGGACTCCTAAAGGTGTCATGTATAAGCTTTTGTACAAACATGGAGATGGAGGTGCCTGCATCTCTGTCCAATAAGACGAGGAAAAGTTCCAGGGAAGAGACAGATATTTAAATTTTGTGTGGAAGGATCCCACCACTGGTGAGAGAGCACAGTCCACCTCGGCTCTGCGAGTTCTCCAGAACAGAAGGGACACAGGGTATACACGGAGGGTGCTAGGACAAGAGTAGGTACCAGGGTTTTGGGTGCCATGCTCAGAGGTTGGGACCGCACTTCATATGCATCATCAGAGATCTGCTTCAATGTGGGCTTTACTCCAACCCAGCAGAGCTTTTCTCCCCATTCCGCATCTAACCCAAGGCAGAATGTTGAAATTTGGCCCTGCCATCCATAGGTTAACTGATTGCTATGTCTAACAGAGACATGAAGAGAAAATACGGAAGGGTGACCAGAAAACAGAGCGACAAAGATATCTTGATTATAAGTTAGTCTATATCGAGTATATTGAGTCCACTTAGATAGAGCCTATGAACTTTGTCATTTTGGGTGTCCACAAAAATACTGAAGAATATTGCAAACAGAATGTTTCATCTAGAACAGAGTTAGCAAAGGACGGCTACAGGCCAGATCCAGCATGCTTCCTGTTTTTGTATGGCTTATGAGCAAAGATGGGTTTGGGTTTTTACATTCTTAAAGGATTGCAAACAAATAAGCAGACCACCCCCCAAATCAAAGAGTATCTGACAGAGACATACATGGACCCACAAACCCTAAAGTACTTACCCCCTGGCTTTTTATGGGGAAAGGTCTGCTAGCCCTGATCTAGGGCTGTTCATGGTCCTCTTCCCTGTGTCAGTCACAGGCCATTTAAGCTGATGCTCAGTGTGACCAGACACAGAGAGCACTAGATCTATTTACCACTTCAAATGTTAGAGCTAATGTCATAGTATGATGATTTATGGATTTAATAATTCCTCTTTTGAGAATTCTAAAGTTTTAGCTATTATTAGATTCACATTCGTCTTAACTTTGTTTTTCTTTGATGTTTTAAAAAGATGTCCTTCTTACACGTAAAAGGGCTTGCTAGCTTTTGGCCAAATGCTGTAACGGTTTGACCTTCCTCATGTTGGTGCTCAGAGGCTTCTGCAGACGCCACAGCACCCTGGTTATTAACCAAAACAACTTTCTTAATTAAAGACCCGGTGAAAACCCTGACTCTCCTCCCATCAGGTTATTACAAGTGGGTGTAGCTAGAATTTTTTTAAAAACTTAGCCTAGCATTAACACTCTTCAAGCTGCCTTTCCTCTAGGACTACATGGGGAGGGGGAAAGGAGAGTTAGAGATTTGTGGATCCATGCATCCAGCAGGATTTAGCTTTCATCAAATGGTAATTCAATATTTACCAAAGAAAGATGTTTAGGTTTGGAAATTTTTACTTGGCTTATATCTCATGGGGAAAAAATTTTTTGGTAACCTTATGTTTACAGATTGAGGAGATACTCAGACTCAAACATGAGAACTATTCTAGATATACAGTCAACTCCTAATCACTGGAATGAGAATCACCCAGGCATACCTGAAACTGTTCTGCAGCATCTAGATACCCCACGGCCCTGTGATTCTGCAACAACCCTGGGCCCCATTGCTAGGATGATTAGCCATATATTTCCATCTTCTTTGCTAAAGCATTTGTTGCTTTTCATTAGTATGGGCAATAAAAAGCTAACCATGTCTGTATTTCTTAATCACTTGAAAGTTGGCTCTTCCATCAGTAAGTTCTACTTGGCACAGACACCCACAGCTCTAAATAGCCAAATGGATTGGGGTCAGCTTTTCAGTTTATCAAGCAAGACTGATGCAGACCTGTGATGAAACATTAATATCTTAGATGCCTGCCACACACAAGTATGAGGTTGCTTAGAAAGTCTTTGTTTAGAAAATGTTCCATTCCCATCCCTGCCTGAATACATGAACATTTTGCATTGGAAACCATAGTTCTCCTAAGTCAAAAGAGAGGAATATTTTTCTTAAAAAGTGAACCATTACATTTAATTAAAAAACGTCTACATGCAACTACCATTTCTAGGCAGTGCAGTTGAGGGAGAAAGAAGTGAACCTGAGTTAAACTATCACTCTGCCAATCAAGAGCTATGTATAACTTTCAGCAGAATCACTCATTCCTGGAACTTTGTTTATCAACAACAGTCATCTTCAAAGCAACCATATGTGCCAAACACTAATTACACATTATTTCATTTAATGCTCAGACAGCTCTGGAGGTAAAGGCCATTTTTTCTTAAATTTATAGGAGAAGAAATGAGGAAAGGTGAGAAAATCCAAAGAGAGAGAGAGAGAGAGAGAGAGAGAAAGCACGCGTGTGCACACAAGCGCACAATCAACTATGATTACTTTTCCTGATTATAAAATAATCGATGTCTAAATAATTTCCTTAAAGAAGTGAAGGTCTCAGAACTAATGCGATAAAGAGGCAACCATCACACATAGGTGTGCTAATTCCAAAAGCACTGTTCTTACTTTCTACTCATACTTTCCACTCATACTTTCTAAATCTTGAAGATATAGAGACTGGACTAGATCATCCAAGAGCCACCCTAGCTTTGATATTCCAGGGATTGGCTAGGTGCAGTGGCTCATGCCTGTAATCCCAGCACTTCCGGAGGCTGAAACAGGAGGATTGCTTGGAGCCAGGAGTTCAAGAACAGCCTGGGCAACATAGTGAGACACCCATCTCTACAAACAAACAAAAAAATTGGCCAGGCATAATGGTGTATGCCTGTCGTCCTACCTACTGGGGAGACTGAGGAGAGAGGATCACTTGAGCCCAGGAGTTTGAGGTTGCAGTGAGCTATGATCGTGCCACCGTACTCCAGCCTGGGCAACAAAGCAGGACCTGAATAAAGAAAAAAATTCCAGGGATCTAATCATCCCTGCAGGAGGATTAAAAGATGACAATTGCTTGAAAGACCAACTACCAGCAATGAAAAGAGCAGAGAGAAAAAGAAACCGGCAAAAAGTGGATTGCAGCCATTAAGAATCAGAGTATAGACCCAGGAATTGCTTTTAGTTTACTAAAGGCTCAAAAGATTTAGTGCTACTCCAGCATTTTCCATATTTATGTGACAGACCTTGAACCATTAAATCTTAATTAAATCACTAAAAAATCTGCAAAGTGGGAGAACAAAATAGTACTGGTTACTCTTGGTTTTGAAACATTATGTTGCCACTTCCTACTGATTTGTTTAAAAAGTGATCATTTAACCTCTTTGAACTACAGCTGGAATCCCCCACTGAGACATTTAAGCCTGTATTTGGTGACAATCATCCATATTAAAGGCAATGAAGGAAACTGGTGCCCATGGGGAAGATGGAGATGAGCAGGAAAATGCTATCAAGGAAAAGCAGAATTGGGGCATGGGTCTGATTGCCAGATAACTGTTCAATTCTCACTTTGCTTTGCCCTTTAGCAGAGGCTGGGGGGCTGCTATACAAACGAAAAAGGAGGTCATGTAGGAATATGCTGCTGGTGACTTATTTGAGGATGAAGCCAGGAAGGTGGGAGAACTCTGGAGGAAAAGGTATCTGCAGCCAGGTGGTTTGGTGGCTTACATACAGGGCCTCAAAGAGCACAAAAAGTCAAGTCAGGAACTGGGAAGCCAGACTGAAAGATGTTAAAGAGTCAAACATCATCCCATCACTTTTGTATCTGTCTTAAATATTGTGGACCAAACATGTACCCCTGGGAGGGAGGGGGCTGGGTGAGGAGTGAGCATGGAGTTTTAGAAACAAATTCTTTAAAAGTATGCCAACTACGGACTCTGAGAAGCCAGAAGGTACCGGTTTTAACACTATTTTTACAGCATTACACGACCTATCTAGGCCTGGAATTCTGTTAGATGACAAACTTCAACTGGAGTTAACATTCTGGTCTTTTCACGGTTTAAATCCGAAACACAAGCTAGTTCTGTACCCAGCATGTTCAAACCCCCAAACCTCTCACTCTGAGATGGACACTGCCTTCCCAGAGTGATGCCTGCCCACGACACCCACACTCAGTGACTTCAAAAATATGTGCAGTAGCCTCGGCCACCTGAGGGTGGTACAAAGGGAGCCTTAAGGACCAGAACTCAGTGAAATGCCGGCTTTGCAAACAAGACTCCCCCAGCACATTAAAACAAATGATCCACCTCATTGTTTCCAAGGGACGGAATGAACTGAACAGCTTAACAGCGTTGTCCTAATCACAGCGTCCTTAAGCCTCTGGTTTAAGAGAACAAGACTAACCACGCAGGACACAAAGAGGGGGCGGGCTCGGGCATCACCCGCAGGTCCCCGCTGTCCTCAGAGGCCAGGACGGCCGGCAAAGTCGCAGACGACAAGGTGTTAGTTACCATCTGCCCCTGTGACAGACGAGCCACAGGCTCTCGACGCCCCCACACCCCCAAAAGTGTCTTGGCAGAGCTGGGGCACCGACACTGCCTTCTGCAGGGGCAGGGCGCCCCCAAGCCTAATGCGCCACAGCTGCGCGGCAGCCGCCTCCCACCGCGGGTCCCCCGGTCCTGGGGCCGCGGCGCCGGCCCCGCTGGTGGGGAGCGGGCCCACGGTGGCCGGCCGTGGGGTCCTCTCTCGGACTGTTCTGGTTGAGTAGCGGTGGGGGTGGGGTTGTAACACTCCTGCGTGCGCGCAGAAACTCCTGGAGCAGCAAACGTTGCGGACGCTGTGGCTGCGGGCCGGGGACTTGGGGATCGGGAGCCCGGAGCCGGACGGCGGCTGTGGGCAGCACCCCCGACCGAAGGGACCCCGGCCCCCGGGGGCACGGTGCCCCCCAGCACCCTCTGCCCCCACCCCAGGAGGGCGATCGCGGGGGGACAGAGAAGCCCAGCAGCACGGCGCGCCCACCCCCACCTGCGGCTGTGGGGCGCCGGGTCGAGGTCCCCAGTCCCCTGTCCCCTCCTTGGAAAAGTCCCCGGGGTGCCCAGGCCCGGCCGGTGCTTACCCGGAGAGGGGCGGCTCCCGCGCCGGGGCGGCGCTCGCAGGGCGGCCGGGAAGGTGCGGTGCGCTGCGCCGGCTCGGGCGGCCGGAGCGCCCTGCAGCGCCGTCGGGCTCGGGCTCCAGCTCCGACTTCCTCTTCCTCGCCCCGGCCCCGCCGCCCCGCCGCCCCGCCCGCCCCTCCCCGCGCCCCGGTGCGGCTCCTCGGGCCGAGCAGCGGATCGCGCGTCCCGCCTCCCCTCCGCCCCCGGGGCGAGAAAGGTGGAGGGGAGGAGGAGGCGGAGGAGGGGGAAGAGAAAGAGAAAGAGAGATTAAGCACTTGGCCTTGTCTCTGGAGCTTTGCCAAAGAGAGCAGTCAAATTACAGCCTCTGGGGGAAAAAAAAGTTAAAAAAAAAAAAAAAATTCCTGCTACCGTTTTCGCAGACACATCACTTTTCATTTTCCAGGCTCTTCAGGTTTAGCCTTCCCTTGGACGTGATAACTTCCTACATGAGTTTTTTTCAAATAATATCAAAAATCATTATTTTAAGTCAACATTCTAGCTTTCCGCAGCCGCTTTGGGGCAATAATATGTAAAAAGAGAGGGCAGCTCAATGTTCTTCAGGCATCATTACCCCAATCACCTCCGTTAATGTGCCGAGTGACCTTTGCCTAGAGAAAGTAAAAGTGCAAAAAGAGGGGAAGAAGAATAACCTTGGTGATAGCCAGATGTTTACCAGCTCTGTGGTAAAGTTACGACTTCAATCAAAGGTGCCTACAGTGAGAGTCAAAGGCATGTGAAGTCATTTCTTAACGCTTGTCTCCTGCCAAAGGCAGACATGTCAGGTTTGCCTGTGGATCCGGCGAGGTTTGGTATGAATAACATGTATGGATGGATGCACTGTTACTTTACTTGTTTACAGAACTTCAGTCTTACCAGTTGCTAGCTGTGTGGACTTGAGAGGATGATTTAACTAACCTCTCTGTGCCTGCATTCCGTTCCCTCATCTGTAAAATGACGATGACTGTGCCAACCTCATAGTGTTGCTGTGTGTGATTTAAATAAGGAAATGTTTAGATAATAAGGTTTAGGAGACTGCCTGGCACATAATACAAAGCCTGGACAATGTTCGCTATTTTTGTGGATTTTCCCCTTTTAACTGCCTTTATGCAGTACATGGGTATGGAAATTATAATAAAGATTTGAAACAAAACAAGGTTTTGTTCAGTAAGGCCACACAGTGTCACAGTTCTCTCCTCTGCAATGTGGAGTTTATGTTCTGTTTTATCATTTATTTGAGCCTCCACAACTGACTTGTATTATGTAAAGCTATGGGACTGGGTCATGCTTGGAATACATTTACTACGGTTGATTTACAATGGGACTGAAACAGTTATTTGCCATCTTCAAAGCATCGATGCAGTTGGTCCTGCAATAACCTTGTGAGGTCGACTAGACAGGTGCGAGTTTCCTTTCACAGACAGGAACCTAGTCAAGACCCGTCCCAGTTTGTGGAACTCGCACAAAACAGCCGGCTACCCCATCTTTCGATGTTGTTGTTTGCAATAGGTGAAGTGTACAGCACACTTGTAAAATAGGAGCAGATTTATGGTCTCTATCAATCCTTTGAGGTAGGAGCTAGCCCTTATTTGACACTCAAAGGACCTAGGAGTCAAGGAAGCTCATTGATGAGTGTGTTTGTGGCTGAGGGAGGGGGATTGGGGAAACTTGGAGAGGAAGGGAGGAGAACTGGGGTTTCCTGCTCTCTGCTGCTCCCCTCCCCGGCCCCCAGGCAGGCATTTCTTAGCACAGATGCGGCTGCACAGAGCGGAGCAGTCAGTGCCTCGCTGTCTTGAAGACTGGACCAGCTGCAGACCCGAGCTGACTAGCTACTCACCCTTAGGCAGGTAACAGTTCTGAACTTGGTTGTGTGTCTATGAAATGGTTATAATATTTCCTGTCCAGCACACTTCACTTTACCTTGGTTTATTAATGAGGTGGGAAGTGGGAATGGGGATGAGAAATGTTTGCTGATACTGTGTGCCAAGCACCGCACTAGACATCTAACTCAAATTAACACTCTGATTCCCAAATGCACTCTGCCCTTCAGAGCTTTAGAATGGGAGCTCTTTGAAATCACCGGGCCTGACACACTGTGGGTCTAGTCTATCTGTGTGTGCCCAGCACTTAGCTCAACTCCTGACACATAATAGACACACAATGTTCGACAGGTGGGTGGATGGATGAATGGAGGGATGGGTAGATGAAAGAACAATGTAAGAGTTGTGAAAATGCTATTATGTAGCAGTCAATGTTACTCTCTCACTTTAAGGAAAAGAACCCAATGGACTAGCTTTCTAGTGGTGCATCCAGTATCAGAAAAATTCATTTGGTGAGAGGTCTTCCTAATACTAGTGTGTTTGTCAAGGTCAAACAAGGGAAACAGAAACCACTTAAAGTATTTATGAAGATTTTAATGCAGGAAATTGGCTCTACAAATAATGGAAGAAGCAAGAATCCAAAAGGAGACAGTGAGGCAGCCCAGAAATTAACAACAGCAGAAAGCCACCGCTGCCTCTAGACAGAGGCACTCGGAAGGCACAGCCTGAGGAGGTGTTCCCTCATCCATCCTCACAATCTTGGGATACTGAGCACAAAAAAAGCAAGAAGAGTTTGAGGGCAGCAGGCCCAGGCCTAGCCAATCCCTGAAATCATACCTTTTCCCCTCTGATTGGGTCTATCAGTTAGATTTCTGTAGAAGAAATGTTTTTGCTTTTTGAGATTATTGAATCTTATGGCTTCTTATGTATTCTTCATACAGACCCAGTAAGGTAGATACTATCATCCTTAAATTATCTATAAAGTCACAGAGATTCAGGAACATTCAGTGAGTTGCTCAAGGCCACACAGCAATCCAAGGCAGAGCAGAATGCAAACAGAGGGCTCCACATTCCAGTTCTCATGCTCACTCCACTAACTTCAGCTGTTTCTCATGAAAGGCAGCACAATTGTGTGGTTTTGTATAGTATCACATTTCAGGGTCCTTGCGCAATCCATGCACACATGAGAACTAATGTTTGCAAAGCTTACGGAGTTGAAAGGCTCTATCACACCCTGCTTTCATTTTATGATGCATGGCGATAACTTTTATGGTGCTAATGGTGACTGTACTGAACTTATGATTACACAAGATCAGAAATATCATGTCCACTGGATTATAAAAGCACCTCAGGAAAAAAAACAGGTAGCATTTATCCATTTTTTTGGTGGGAGTGGGGAGATCTATTTCGATTTCAAATTTGGATTTGTGAGGCTTCAAAAAACTCTCTAGAATATCTTGGCTATATTAGAGAGCTTAGGTTAAGAGAGGAGACTTACATTGGAGTCTCACATATGGAAAATGAAAGATCAAGGATGTAAGTAAGTGTGTGTAAGATGACCAGTGTCTTCAAATTCTCTGCAGCCAGGAGTGGCCATCAGAGTCTATGTTGGTGCTGGTGTTCCTTTCTCTCAAGTCCCTAGCTAGCTAGAAGATATGAAAATTAAGAAGCTGTCCTAACCTCAAAGAGTCAAAGATAAAATAAGAAATGTTCATAATTATTAGTATCTATTTGAGTTGGGCCTAAAAGTAGGCAGAGGAATTTGAGGCCGTCTGGAAATCCTGATACTTGAGAATACCTCCATGCCTGGCTTACAACAAGAGTATCTAAAATCTCCATCACTAGCAACCCAGAGGGTAAAGGTCTGGTCCACAGAAGGCAAGTGCAAATTCATTATCTATCCAGGATAATATAGTGAGGGATTATCCTACTCATTAAGGGACTAACATAGTAAGCCCATCAGATCTTCTTAAAAAGCAGAGTTCTCTGCTGGCAAAGGAAGACACCAAGTGTCATCCAGAACAAGGAAAAGCAAGACACCAAGAGATGTAAAAAAGAGAACAGAAATGTGCGCAGATATCAAACGCGTGTCAAAATCAGTGTAAATATCTCATGGTCAACGCCATCATTTTACCCATTCCTCTAATTGCCTACATTATCTTCATTTTGACCAGTATAGTAAAGTAAGATGTGTGTAATGCCTTACAAATATTGACATTTGCAAAAAAGTTCTAGAACTTGAAACTTTTAAACTTAGGGTCAATACATCTTGAAGACTTAAACAAAATCCAGTATTAAGCAGATAGCCTGAGCATCTTCATAACAGAACATTCTTAATTGTATTCTACTAAGATGTAAGATAAAGCAACAATGAACAGAATATTCTCCTGCTTCAAAATTAGCTTTATTTTCAAGTTGTCAACAGAGTATACATTTGGGAGCTTTTGAAATTTTTTATATATTTTGAGCTGTTTTCTCGATGTTAACAGAGAAATGTGTCAGGGGAAGGAGCTGCTTCCAACTTTATTTCTCAAAAAAATGATGTTTAGAAGTTCTCTGCAGGAGTAATACTACACCCCTTAGAGTCATTTGGAAATGGATATGTGGCAGGGAATTGATTGTCACTAAGGATAGGGGCATCTACTTGTGTTTAGCAGTGAGGTACCAGGGTTGCTAAACTTTCTGCAATGCTGGGACAGTCACATACAACAGAGTTGTCCCATTCTAAACACCAGCATCTCCTTAAGCGCACACTGTGAGTGGTCCCTTCGGATGGGGCATCTCAAATTTAAACATTTTTAGAGGCCAGGCCAGGAAAAAAATTTGGTCAGCAGTTCAGAGTTGTCAGGATGACGTATATACCTGAAGGCATATGAACTCAAATTTTCTTAAGCACTCTGTTGGCCAAACAAAAACATTCTTTTAAGTCAAATTCTTCTTGTGGATTTCCAATTTGCTCCTTTTCTTTCATTTCCAATTGCTTCTGGATAACTTTTTAGACAAAAATAAAGGAAGGCATCACTACTGCCTGCTCTTCCTCCTCCTCTTCCTATCTTAAAAACATAGTCTGCTGTGTGAGTAAAGATTGAGAGAAAATACTTTTCCCTTCCCCTAAGAATTCAATGTCATAAATGCTAGAATTAAAATAATAAAATAAAGCAAGAAGATAAAAGAAAGATTAACTTAAAAATTTTTAAGTTAACTTAAAAAATTGTTAAACAATAATCTGATGACAGAGGCCTCAAGCATGTTTCCTCATTCTTCTTCTGCATTTCTTCTCTTTTTCAAGGTTGATAATGTAAAATAAATGGAGTTGGCCCTCGCTACCCATGGTTTTCGCATCCGTGAATTCAACCAACTTTGGATAGAAGATATTCAAAAAAGAAATTGCATCTACACTGAGCATGTACATATTTTCCCCTGCCATTATCCCCTAAACAATACAACAACTCTTTGTATTATTACACTATTGTATTAGGCATCATAAGTAGTCTAGAGATGATTTAAAGCGTGTAGAACAATGTGCGTGGGCTATATGGAAATACTACACCATTTTAATATCAGGGGCTGGAGCATCCACAGATTTTGGTATCTGCAGGGGGTCCTGGAACCAACCCCCAACAGATACCAAAGGGCAACCATATTTGCAAGTTGGTAGACATAATAATGACTGCTGGTTTCTGAACACTTACCATATCCCAACTCCATATTAAGTGCTCTGAGTGCATTATTTTATTTAATCCTAACATGTAGGCATGTTTTACTCCATTTTATATGAAGCCATTAAGTCTTAGAGAGCTTAGGTAATGTGGCCAAGGTTTTGTAATTAGTAAGGAGCAGTGCAGGAATTTGGGAACAGGTCCGTGACCCCAAACCTGTCCCCTTTGGTGCCATATGCCCTTGAGGTCTGTCAGGACACAGTGAGACTCACATGAATCAGCCATCTTCATCCCTCTCTTTTGGTCACCCTCTCCTTTGACTGAATGACCACCTGAATCCTTCCCAACAGCAGGTCATGGGAAAATGCACACACATGCTCTGATAAGAAGATAGTTTAAACAGCTGTAGTCTACAATCTTTTGTCCTCAATTCTAAAATCCAGCAACCCTACAAATGGAAAGTTTTGCTTAATCCTTTGTGGCTAGGCCTGCCCTGACCTGAACTCATCTGGCAATAAAGCCCTACCTACAATGATTGGAGCCTATTTGTAGTTTCTTTTTAAAATCCTATTTAGTGTGAATTTCCATTCATTTAACTGAAGAAATATCAAAGTGTTTGATTTTGGGGTGCTGCCTCGGACTCCTGCAGGACTATTGCATAATATACAGTATACCCATTGTATTGCCTTTCTAAAATCTCCCTTCAAAAAAAAGCATAAAATCTTGAAGGGATTATGAATCTGAAGTGTGAAAGAGTACACACCATCTTGAATAGATACTCTTTAACTTTGTTTTATGAATGCTAAGAAGTAGTGGTGTGTTTAGCTGGCTTGTACTAGCTTTCAAGAGATGATTGTTAAAATTTCAGACTTGCAAGCTGATACACTTCAAGTTGGTATCTTAAAATCAGCCATGGTAGGAGTACTTACAATGCAGAAATTCGCAAATGCTACAAATCAGGCCCCTCGTCCCAAGCTGGGTGATTAAAATGGCGCACCTTGAGCTCTTCCTGTTCCACCCTTCCCAGCAAGTTGGCACAGCCAGGTCTCCAGCTGACTGATGCTAAGGGAAGATCTAGAGCACAGAAAGAGAAAATGACAATTTGATTTTGCTGATAAGCAAACCATTCTTCATAGTTTGTTTTTATCTTGTTGTCCTTGGGGTAATTTTAACAGTGCTAGAACAAGATTGTTTGGTGTATTTAGGCTTGTTGAGAAACTAAGGCTTAGAGAGCTTAACTAATGTAGCCAAAGTTTTATAATTAGTAAGGAGCAGTGCAGGCATTTGGAGGTACTAGGGAATAAGGAGCTATCTACTTGAGGTACATGTTGTAGGTGCATCAATAAAACTAGAGCCTGTGGCATTGGCTCTCCCAGGTCCTCTCCTGGGAATTGAGTCTTGCAAAAAATTATTGCTGCCACGATGCGCATGATCCCAGTTTTACAAGAGTTGTAAGGAAGACTAAGATGTGAATTTCCTTCCCTCTTCTCTCTTCTCTCCCCCCTCTCTTTTTAAAGGAAGACATAAGAAATAGTAAGATTAAGGTTTTACTGTGCAAGGACAGTTCACCAAAGACCACGAGCACTGGGGATGACAGGCAGAGGCAGAGCAAAGGACCAGTGGGTGGCACCACCTACAGCGGCCCAGCCACAGGGTTCTTGGGCTCCCCCCCAACACATACACCCAGGCAAGGTGTGCGGACCTGATTTGCCAGCTGGAGTGCAGGGGCTGAAGAGAGAGCACAAGGGAGGCTTGTTCAGTACATGAACTGAGACAGCTTTGGAGGGAAAAAGGGTTTTAGCCCACAGAAGCCCTCACCCTTGTATGTTGCTACCTGCAAACGAAATTTCATGACTGTCTAGTTCTCCTTTCTTCTCTGCATTTTCAGACTTTGCCCTTTTACCTTTGAGAAAAGGAAGTTTACATTCGGGATCTAATTGAAAGGAATAAAAAGGGGACTGAATCATGAGTGGGAACAAAGTGATCAGCAGAAAGGGGAAAAGCCCCATGATTATCCTTCCTCATTAACAACGAAGCTGTTTGAGACTGCAAGTTGGCAGCGTTCTTTCAGACACGACATCATCTTAGAAATAGTAATCTAGGGCCATCACTAAGTATTTATAACAACTCTTTAGAAGCTGTTGGCAAATTTGAGATATTCAGCAGAATGTTATTCCTTTTTTCATTTCCATTTTAAATGGTGGCAGGCTATGTTTCATGAAAAATTAAAAATGCCTTATTTCAACCAAAAACTCCAAAAGGAAAGTTTCCAGTGAAACCAAGATTTAAAGGTTGCTCTCCCACCAGCTGCAAAATGTTGCTAAAATGTTTGAAATTAGGCATGAAATGATCTAGAACTGGGTTTTTGCATTACATGTTTAACAAGTTAAAACATGAACTTTTAAATATGGTTTCATGTAGTTCAAACCTACAAGACAAATGCAAAATTCTTTAAAAAATAAAATCTCAGGCCAGGCACAGTGGCTCACACCTGTAACCTTAGCACTTTGGGAGGCTGAGACAAGAGGATTGCTTGAGGCCAGAAGTTCAAGACCAGCCTGAGCAAGAGTGAGACCCCATCTCTACAAAAAAAAAAAAAAAAAAGGAAAAGTTAGCTGGGCATAGTGGCACACACCTATAGTCCCAGCTACTTGGGAGGCTGAGGCAGGAGGATGGTTTGAGCCCAGGAGCTTGAGGTTGCAGTGAGCTATGGTGACGCCACTGCACTCTAGCCTGGGTGACAGAGCTGCACTCTAGCCTGGGTGACAGAGGGAAACTCTGTCTCAACAACAACAGAAAAAAAAAAAACACACACACACAAAACGAAACAAAGAAAAAAAAGAAATCTCATGAAATTCTCAGAAAGGAAATTCATTTTGGGTGGAGAAATGTTGATATTTGAAAATGTGAAGACCTGGAATTTAAACAGAGTTTGATAATGAAGGAAGCAGTTTTCAGCAGGGTCATAAACTCAGCCCTGGAAGAACGGTGTGACAGTATGAGGATGAGAGGTGAGCTGGGCAGCAAATAGAAAAATTTCTCAGCACATTGAATTTCCACTTTGTCTCTGGTGCTCTTGAAGTGAGAACTGCAGGTGATATCATTCTAACCCCAACACACTTGCAAGTTAGCATGAGCAGACTTTCTGATTTGCTAAAATATTATGGTGAACTGAATTTTTGTCATATGTGCCATTTATAATAAAATACCTCAAACTAATTTTTCCTCCAAATTCCTTTGTTACTAAACTCAGGGAAATTTTATTCATCACCTTTAGCATTCAGACTCTATTAATATAGAGTATCCTGAATAAACTTAGAAGTTATTAGGAAAAAATGAAATATTTTTAATATATATTAATTCCTCAATATTCACTCAGTGAATACACCCTAAATAGTCAAAATCACATTTTTTTCATCAAAGACTGAGATTACCTCTCCCACTTGTGTGTATCATTCTCTTCAGAATAGAAGTAAAATCCACTTCCTCATCCCAATTACATTTGCATATGTATATCTGTCTCTTTGTACAGTCTGTTTTTCTAGCTTTTCTTATTTCTTTTAATTTCTGAGTCCTTCTCCTTCCAAAAAAATTCAACTTTATTCACCTTATTGACACCCTTGTTTCTCTTAGCATTTTCCTTCCAGCCCAATTCAGCAAAACCTGATTATGTAAATCCATACGTTACATATGAATTCTGAGATGCTTCACATTTTTTTTTAAATTTTGTAATAGAATAAATTACACCAGAGTCAAAGAAATGTCATGCCTTTTTCTAAATTTGTTATCTTAAAAAATCATCTTTTAAAAATTGATTTCTTCATTTTTGTAATTTCCCTCAATTTATCCACCATGGTTGAATAAGTAAGTGACTTACGTATAGACAAAAACTGCCTACCAAAGACCTAGACAGAAATATGAGCGAGAGAAGATCGAAACCCCACAAATTAGAGACTCAACTGCCTGTGTAGATTGAAGTCCTTTGTAATGAGATTAACTCCAGACACACTCAGTATACTGGTTTCACAGTAACTTTTTCTGTAATTACAGAAGGACTTCAGCCAGGAAGAATGCAACTTCATGATCATTTTCTGGAAACCAAACACTTTCCTGAGAGTTGACTCCCACATTCCTAGCAAGATGTTTTGGGCTTCTATTTCTTTTAGGAAATGTATCCTTTCAACTTTCAAGAACAGAAGGAGTCTTTTAAAACTATTCATCAAGTTAAAAAAGAAAAAGGGAAGACAATCTTGATATGGACTAATTAAATTAACAAGCATCTTTTGTAATCTTACAATGAAAAATACACACGAAGATGAAATAAGCGTATGTCTCTTAGGAGCACAACCACTTATTTCTTTCCTTCCCATCCTTCTACTCCTGCTTTGTAGTTCGAGTCCTCATCACTTAATTCCTGACCGCTGGGGTATGTCCACTTTCAGGCTCCCATGCATTCTGCATAGTGCTGTTCCCAGGCTGATCTCAGTGGGATACTGTTGGCATAGCTAACAACACATAAAGGACCCCCAAACCACTAAAAGCAAAACCAAGCTGTGTGGCCAAAGAGTACTTTGAGAGTGTGATCTAGAAAGTAGGTGAAGAATCCAGACTTCTGAGTAGTAGGGAGCCTGGCCAGGTGGCCTGCAACCTGCACGTCTCTCTCTCCGGCTAACCTCTGGCCACTGCTCTCCAGAGAAAGGAGGCGTATAATCCTTCCCATTGCTCTGGTGCTGGCCGGAGAGGAAGCTGTTCCCTAGGCAGTCATATGGAACCGGGGCAGGTGGTTTTGCAGGAGAACACGTCTCATTAAATGTCAGCATTGCCCAGACTTGCTCAGGGGTTAAGTGGGAAAAAATTTTAGCTACAGTTTGGAATTATAGTTGAGGAAGACTACTTACACACTCAACTTTGAGAAATTGCAAGTTGGTTAGGAATCGCTTCTCTGAATTATATCCTGTTTTATCTCCGATGCAAGGAAATAATCACCCCATTGTGAATTAGCATGGAATGTGGAACAGTTAAGATATCTACAGTGATCACCAAATTATCCTAAATTAGGAAGATGAAAGAAGAAGAGTTTGACAGGCCTGAGACAAAGACCTTAAAAGAAGGTGGTGGATGTGAATCCTCATAATATCAGGTAGGTTTATTTGTTTCACAGATTTCTTAGTAAGAAAGGCTCAAACACTTATTAGGATGTCTGTATGCTATTTTCAATTTGTTTATATATTTAATTACATTCACTGCATTAAAAAATTGCAAATGGGTCATCCCATAATATGGATGTTTCAATTAATTTCTTGTTAGATGATTTCACAATACTATGTGCTCAAAGAATCCCTCGGGATGGTTCAAGAAAGATACTGGAACCAGGGGCACCTCTGGTTGACACTCACGGTGTGTGGAGAAGATAAGGAACACTTGGCCGTGTACGGGAGAGGGCCTGGGTGTACCTCACGGACACACACATAGCCATTCCTGGGACACACATCAGTGGCTCCCTAGTGTAGAATCAAGTTCAAACACCTTAGCCTGACATTCAAGACCTATTAATCCAGCCCCAACCTGACCACCATCATCATTATCATCATCATTTTTGTTCCACCCAAACCTTTCAGTTAATCAAATGTACCAAGGAGTAATGTTTCTAAAACATATCATGTGAATTTCTGCATTTGTGGTAGGAATGTGCTTTTCCTGTGTTCTTTGAGATGTACCCTACCTCCAAGAGGAGTTCCAGTTCCACTTCCTATATTTGGTTTTCCCCCATACATCCCTGGGATAAATTCCTCGCTCAGAATGTCCAAACCGCACATTGTGTCTGTATCCTCTTCTCCCCACCTGCGACAATGACCAAAGTAGCTTACCTGGTGTGCTCTCCAAGTGTGAGTTTTGGCAATGATGGACTAAGACAGGTGAGGCATGTTTAATTTCATAATGGTCAGACTTGCATGTACATGATTTTTTTTGTTTTTAAGAAACCTCAGCAAACAAAATTGATATAATTGAAGGTAGTTATTCATATAACAAAATGATTCATTGGCGGGTTCTTTAAAGTCACAGTCTCTCTCTACTGAAGCATTTTTTAATAGACTGCTAACTACTTGGCAGAGGTGTGGGGGATAAATAAGCTTAAACTAGATTAAAAGGAACTTTAGCGAATTATTCATGTCACTCTTCCATAGAAGAGGGCATTCTCTGTGCTGCCGGGTAACTTTCTAGAGTCTGACACTGTTCAGCTTAGTTCAGTGAATGAGACGATGTCATAAATCCGTGGCTACGATGTCTGAAATGCAAAACCAGTAAATCTTGGACTGACAGAGCTTTTCAGAACTGGAAAGGAGATTAGAGACTGTCTAGCGCAACTTTTCAAACAGTTTTCCAAGTAACTTTCATCAAGAAAAGAGAAGAAAAATACCAATTTATTCATGAATGGCTAATATGTGGATGAGTTTTTATAACTGATTTCTGCTGTGAGCAGGAGACAGACCCGGTTATGGGAGTAGCAGTCGCACAGCAGCTGCCACTGGGCGTCTCGGTTACACTGGCGGCTCTTTCTCGGCAGATCTGTCATTAGAGCTGTTAGTGTAAGCAGGTGAGAAGTAACGTCCCTGCCAGCCCAGGAAACGGAGGAAGTGCTCTGGCGGTCCACGGTGCTTTCCAGTCGGGGCTGTGAAGGGATTTTTAAGGGATGGGGATGTAACATTTTTACTGGAAAGGCCCTGCACTCACTTCTTGGGCTTGGCATAGAGGGTGGAGGTAGAAAGTGGTGGGCTAGTATTGCCAAAAGAATTCTTACAGGGTTGGCCACTTGGAGGGGCAGTCCTTGATGCAGTGGCCTGCCCACCTGAAGAGCAGCAAGTACCCTATACAGGTGTGCTATTTTTTATCTTTTATACCCTGCTATTGCTATACCTTTTGTAAGTTTAAATATGTTTAGATACACAGACACAGATACACAGTGTTTCATTCATACGTCAATGCATAAGTGCATTCATTAAGTCTTCTAGTGTGTGTTGAGTCCCATGTACATGCCAGGGCTATGCAAGGCAGAGGGGAGGAATAAAGGGTGCTGCTCCAGTCTTCCTGGAAATGCTATATAATGGGGAAATAGACCTTAATGACATAGTATCCAAATCAGTGGTCATGCTTCACTTAACAATGGGGACATATTCTGAGAAATGCGTCATTAGGTGACTTCATCATTGTTCAAACGTCATGGAGTGTATGTACTTACACAAACTTGGATGGTACAGCCTACTACACACTTGGCTCTGTGGTGTATTGCTCCTAAGCTACAACCTGTACAGCATGTACTGTACTGAATACCGTAGGCAATTGTAACACAATGGTAAGCTTTCATGTATCTAAACATGTTCAAACATAGAAAAAGTACAGCAAAAATATGATATAAAAGAGAAAAAATGGTGCACCTGTACAGGGCAGTTACCATGAATGGAGCTTGCAGGACTAGAAGTTGCTCTGGGTGAGTCAGTGAGTGAGTAGTGAGTGAATGTGAAGGCCTAGGGCATTCCTGTGCACAACTGCAGACTTTATTTTATTTTATTTATTTATTTATTTTTTTTGAGACAGAGTCTCGCTTTGTTGCCCGGACTAGAGTGAGTGCCGTGGCGTCAGCCTAGCTCACAGCAACCTCAAACTCCTGGGCTTAAGGCGATCCTACTGCCTCAGCCTCCCGGGTAGCTGGGACTACAGGCATGCACCACCATGCCTGGCTAATTTTTTGTATATATATATTTTAGTTGGCCAGATAATTTCTTTCTATTTTTAGTAGAGACGGGGTCTCGCTCTTGCTCAGGCTGATCTTAAACTCCTGAGTTCAAACAATCCACCCGCCTCGGCCTCCCAGAGTGCTAGGATTACAGGCGTGAGCCACCGCGCCCGGCCTCAGACTTTATAATCAGTACACTTAGGCTACACTAAATTTATAAAAAGATATTTTTCTTTATTCAATAATAAATTAACTTTAGCTTACTGTACATTTTTTACTTTATAAACTTATTTTTAAAAAGCTTTTAAACTCTTTTGTAATAACACTTAGCTTAAAACACAAACATACAGCTGTACAAAAATATTTTCTTTCTTTGTATTCTTATAAGCTTTTTTCTACTTTAAAAATTTTTGATCTTTTAAACACTTCCGTTAAAACCTAAGATACAAACATACACGTTAGCCTGGGCCTACCCAAGGTCAGGATCATCAATATCTCTGTCTTCTACCTCTACATCTTATCCCACTGGAAGGTCTTCAGGGGCAATGACATGCATGGAACTGTCATCTCCTATGAAAACAATGCCTTCTTCTGGATACCTCCCTAAGGACCTGCCCGAGGCTGTTTTACCGTTAACTTTTTTTATATATATAAGCAAGAGTACACTTTAAAATAACAATAAAAAGTACAGTATACTAAATACATAAATTAGTAACAATAGTTTATTACGATTATCAAGCATTATGTACTGTACGTGATTGTATGTGCTAGGCTTTTACAGAACTAGCAGCGCAGTAGGCTTGTTTACACCAGCATCACCACAAACACATGAGTAATGCCTTGTGCTACGCCCTTATGACGGCTAGGATGTCACTAGGCAATAGGAATTTTTCAGCTTGAATATAATCTTATGGGACCATCGTCAGATATGTGCTCCGTTGTTGAACGAAATGTTATTATACTGCACATGACTGTATAAATTGCCAACTGTGGAAAGTGAAGGGTATAAATGAGGGTTTTAACCTGGTCTGGGGTCCAGGGGAGTTATCCCTAAAACTATCCTTTCAGCTGGGATCTGGAGAATAAATAGGAATTAACAAGGCAAAGAGGAAGGGGAGAAGACAGAGTGCTCCAGACAGAGAACATTTGCAGCCAGTCAAAGGCTTGGAGGCAGGAGGGTATAGCCACTGGGAAAGGCTCCATGTGGTTGGGGGCCTTGAGTGAGGATGGGCGTGTCAGAAGACTGTCACTTGGCTGTGGGTGCTGGATCTGAGCAATGGGCTGCAGGAGGCAGAGAAGTTGGGGACCGATGGCCAAGGCAAAGGGATTCCAGGTGAGTAGATGGTGGAAACCAGGAGCTGTGAAGCCAGTAGATGTGTGACCCACTGTATGTGGCTCCATTTCTCTGAATTTTGGTTTCTTCTTCTTTTTTAGAGACAGGGCCTCACTCTGTCACCCAGGCCTAGAGTGAAGTGGCACAATCATAGCTTACTGCAGCCTCAAACTCCTGGGCTCAAGTGATCCTCCTGCTTCAGCTGAGACTACAGGCATGTACCATGATGCCCAGCTAATTTTTTAAAAAAATTTTGTAGAGATGGGGTCTCACTATGTTGCCCAGGCTGGTCTCAAACTCCTGGGCTTGAGGAATTCTCCCACCTTGACCTTCCAAAGTGCTGGGATTACAGGTGTGAGCCATGGTGCCTGGCCTGGTTTCCTAATCTCTAGGGAAAGATTGAATTCAGAGGAGCATCAGAGTCGGTTCATGGCTATACTGCTTACCAACCTGGGTCACTATTAGAACAATTAACTAACTACTTTGCTCTTCAGCTTTTTCATCCGAGAGTGAGGACAATTATTCCTGTCTAGTCTGCTTTGAAGTGTAGTTGTGAAGAGAAAATGAGACAATGAATGTGAAAATGCTTGAAAAACTGGGAAGTGTGACATGAGGAAGGTAATGATAATAACATGAATACAAAGGTGGCAGGTAGAGGCTCATCAGCAGAAGCGTGGATGTCCCTGAGGATGACATCAGGGATTAGGTTGGAGACAAATACTGAACAAGAGCTAATTTTTAAAATATGTTTTGGAAATGAGTTATTTATTTTGCATTGATCTATTTAAGTCAGTTTTGTGATTAATTAGGCCAGAAGTTTTCTTATTCATTTGGTGGAAGCCAAAGAGAGCTGAGTTTGAATCTTAGCTCTTCTGCTTAATTGCTATATTAGTTTTCTATTGCTGCATAACAAATATAGTGGCTTAAATAACACCCATTTACTATATCATGATTTTCATAGGTCAGACACCTGGCATGGCCCAGCTGGGTTCTCTGCCAAGGACCTTGCACTCAAGGTGTTGGCTAGCTGTGTTCTCAACTGAGGCTCTGGGGAAGATGCCACTTCTAAGTGCATTCAGAAGGTTGGCAGAATTTCTTGCAGTTGTGAGACTGAGGTCCCTGTTTCCTTGCTGGGGGTCATTGTCAGCTCCTAGAGCCATGTCTCTCATCCTTGTGACCCTCCACCCTCTATCTTCAAGCCCGCAATGGCATGTCAACCAAGCCCTTTCATGCTTTGAATCTCTCTGACTTTTTCTTATAGCAGGCAGAGAAAGCTCTCTACTTTTAAGGATTTATGTGATCACACTAGGTCCAAGGATAATCTCTTTATTTTAAGGTCAACTGAGCCATATGATGAAACATAATATGGGAGTGATAGCTCATTATAGTCACAAGTTATGGGGATTAGGGTATGGAATCTTTGAAGCGTGTTCGGAACTCTGTCTACCACAATTGCTCAAAGGGACCTGGATGAGATTATTACTCAATGTCTATTGGTCTGAGTTTCCTCATCAATCATACCTTAAAGCATCGTTGCGTAGATAAGTAAAATAAGAGATGCCTTTCCCTGGCATCCCATATTCAGTTTTGTGCATTGAGAGCTCAGCTAGCTCCTAAATGCTAGAGAAGAGCTTCTATAAAAAAGACGAATGAATCCTGTCCCTTAAAAGTTCAGAGGTTCTTTCAGAGTTTTATGCGACTGTATTACATCACCAGGATTTGATTTCTCCTCAGTGGTTGAAAACTGGTATATGCTGTGTGTAGGCATAAATTAAGAACTTGGACAAAAGAAGAATTTGCCAGAATTCAGCCTTGGAGTGTTTACATCTGATCTTTAAAAAACAAAACAGCAACAAAAAACCCAAGCCACACACACATATTATGTCTTGGCAGTAAAAGTAACTTCTTGGTAGTGGTGGTAAGAAGAGAACAGGAGTTTAAGTATAATTGCTAGAGTTTAGTTCATCCAACAAATTTTATAGGTAAATTCCATCAAAACCTACTTGCTTTTAAGAAGGCAGTACCTGATGAAAGAAAGCGTGGTTCTACCCTACTTCTTCAGTTGTAATAACCCCGGTGCTGTGATGCTTTGTGGATTCCCTCCATGCAATAGTAAGTTTTTATAGAGCCCCCTTCTTTATTAATATGAATTTCAACAAAAGAGCCAACAGCCTTTAAATCCGTCAACTGGCCGCAAATCTGAGCAGCTGCATTATGAGTCACCCCAGGATCAGCGCAGTGAATGGGCCACTGTACTTCCACCCGGGACATGGAGCACTCCCTCCCCCAAATGGTCTTTCCCCCCAAATCAGTCCTATTCAGGTTAGGGGGAAGTCAAAACTGCAGCTCTTCAAAAATCTTCAAAGGCAACATGGTAGGAAGGAGGTGAGGAGGCACCCAGGGACCTAAATGCCGGTATTAATTAGAGATGAGCAGCTCCTGCTGTGAACTTCAGTGACCTTTCACCTACTCACTGCACCTCATTTCCCCAGCAACAGGAAGGAGTTAGTAACTTCTGCACATTAATATTTGCCTCCTAGGAGTGTTTTCAGGGTTAATGTAATAGCATGAATGAATGCTTTGAGTGGAGCATATTATCTAGTGATTATATACTTTATGTGCTCTGCTCTGTGGCCTAGACCATAGATAATGACTAATGACATGGTCTTGGGGGAGGACATAGAAAAAAGAAATGTGATATACACTAGTGCAACCACACACCGCCAGAAATCTTCCAATCCACAGACGTTCTTTCACTCACTCCGTTCACTAAAGTCAGGATGAAATAAAATCTTGCAAAATGGAATATTATGGCTTACTGAATTTTGGGGTCATCGGAATTCTCTTTCCATAGTAGTACGTTATGTAGAAAATCATTATACATGTTTGAGCCTTAAAATAATTGGGTCTTTCTCCCAGTACAGATCTTGTAGTAGCCCAAGTTCATCTTTCTGAATATTAATTCATATCGTATAATGCTGGGAACGATAGTGTTGGGGGCAGACTGAACTGACACTCAGACCGCAACATCGAAGCCACTTTTAAAAATACACTGCTGCTGTGATAGTTTATTTTCTTTTAGTTTACATCTTTCTCCATTACCAGAATGCACAGAATTAGTCTATTTAACTGGTTAATCTACCTAGTATCTGGATGATTGACCCGTGCTTTAACATGCTATTATCTAGCATATTGTAAAAATTTGAACAATGCACAATACATACTTTGCAGTCATACTATGGGGTGTGTAAAATAACAAGGAAGGTGGAAGGGAAACTTGATAACTGCTCCTGTTTATTGAGAGATTCTGTACTCCTAGATAGTACTAAGTGGTTTGCTTGTACTATGTCATTTAATACAACGGAGAACCCTATGAAAGTGATATCGTCGTCATCATCATCACCACCTCTGTTTTACTGATGAAGAACTGCAGAGGTTGGGTAGTTTGCCCAGGCCCACCCAGCTAGAGGGTGCGCTGAGGACAAAATTTGAGTGCAGTCCTTGACACCGATGCTCTCACGCCCGTGACGTAGGTGCTGTGCGATGGTTTGTGATATAACGGCACATAGTAGCCCAGTGGTATAGGGGCAGCTGTGCTTTAAAGGCAGCCTGAACTGACTGAAAGGCCTTTTCTTTGGAAAGAGGAAAACCTCACCAGACGGACAAGTCACGTACAGAGACCCTTTGGTTGGGCTTGGTGGAACCCAGCTCCTGATGGGGTGTGACTGCACGATCCCTGTCACCACTGGCTGTACAAACTGCAGAGGAGGCTGCTGGGAACAGGGTGTCCATTCTTCCCTTTAGCCGGGCATGAAGGGGGTGGAAGGAGGCCGGGGAGGAGGGCTTGAGCTTAGCTGTTCTGCCAGAAGGAGCCGCAGAGCGAAGGCAGAGGATGCTCCGTGAGGCACTGCAGCACTGCCTCTTCTTGCTTCTCTGAGAATTCCAGCTGGCATTAGCAGGGTTCTACTGTTCGTGCCTCCTAAAATGCTCCAGGCACACGTGCTGGGTGTACTTGTCACTCCAAGGCATCATAAAGGGAACACCAAGTCCGTTCCCTTCACTCATGGACTTATAGTCCCCTAGAGATAAAGATTTTCTTGTAAATCTTTAAGATTTTATATAAAGCTTTAAAAATTAAGCAAAGGTTATAGTTGAGTGAAACTGGTACATCGTCATTTGCAAGACTGTAATAATGGAAAACACTATTTTAGGATAGCACTGTGTTCTTTCTTTTAAAATATATTTTCTTGATGCTGCATATCAGCTCAGACCTCAGAATCACAAAGTTGCAGTGCTGTGTCAGTGCGACATCCAAAGCCCACGGTGCCTTTGGCAGGCGATTGGAATGCCATCACCAGACACGATTCATGCATTGAGGAGGAACCATGCTTCGTGATATGCTGAGATGCGTCACTGCATGGCACTAGAGAGACAGTGGAGAAAATTGCTCTTGAGGAGGATAAAGTCTCCTGAGAAATAAAATCTTTGAGGAAGGTAAAATCATTTTCCCTTCGTATAGCAAATCTCAGTGTCTAAGACCTCCAAATTTCAGTGGAAATTCTTTAAAGAGATGGTAGAAGAAAAACAGCTGTCAATATTACTGAGCTACAGTAATATCCATGCAGTGATCCAAGGACAGCCTCCTGGCTAGTGGGAAAGAAGCATCTGGAACCCATTAGAAGATTTTATCGTCTTCATAAACTTGACCCCAAAGCAACTTATCATTTGTCTTTGTAATGAAAGCAGAAGAGATTTTTGTAATATTTGATAATAGCCAACGTGGACTCTGAGCACCACATGGAAACAAATTGGTGGACTCTGAGCACCACATGGAAACAAATTGTCAGGGGAGGATGACAGGCCTGCAGCTTTTCCTAATGAAATTATCACAGTTAAATTAGTTGTGTCACTTTAGGAAGCAGAATAAGAATCAGTACTTCATCCAGAGTGAGAGCTGATCCTTGGTAACAGGTGACATGACTTTCTAAGTTTCACACTTTTAGTAGTTGCAGGAAGTGCAAAAGGATGAGTCTGCTCAAAAGATGTGCTTTATCATCTAAGTGAAAAAATCTTCTTTACTGCTAAATTTGTTAATAATTCACCTCCACTTTTCCAGTCCATGAGATATCTAAGCAGTCTGCTTGTCTTTCTCGATGGAAAGCCTCTGTCTGCAAGGCACTGTGGTTTTTTTGTTTTGTTTTTGTTTTTTTTTTTCAGTGTAAGAAGAGAATTTTGAGTTAAAAGAAGGCAAGAGAACCTACCCGGTGTCATTAACACACTAGAGATCAAAGCAATCCATGGGGATGAACTCCCACGCCTTGGTCTGAGGGAGGCAGTTTTTCTTTATTGAAAGGGTGGGTACAAGTGTCCGGAGGCCCTGGCAGCCCGTGTCCTTCCAGCAGCTGGTGGGGGCAGGGGAAGATCTCCCACCTCTGGCGATGATGAGGATGATGAGCAGAATTCGTGATGGCCTGTCTGTCATCCTGGGGTTTCTCATCTGCATATTCTTACTAGACTTGCTAATCTGGTGTGGGGTTGGGAAATCTAGCAGAGATTTCCAGAAGCAGATAAGGAATCCAGGCAGGAAAATATAGGAAAAACTTTGTGCTTCCCCATTGTCCTGAACATGGAAGGAAACTTCCAACCTCCATGGACACATATTTTTATTTATGAATACAAAGAGCTTCATGTTTCTACTTTAGCACATACTCAGCGCTCCCTCCATTTTCCACCCTCAGGCTTTTAAAATGAGTTCAAAACCACATAAGCAATACATTGAGGTATATCAACTTGAGGCACTAGTATATACTTTCTAAATATGTAAATACACAGGAAAAAGTTCTGGAAAGAAAGATGACGCACTGATACTAATAGTTCCCTCAGTGCTAGGAGGGAGGGTGCGTGGAGGGATGAGGCTGGGGAAGGGGTCGGTCAGAGGGGACTTTAGCCTTGTTGGTAACATTTTAATATTTTACATGGAGAAGAGTTTTTGCTCATTTTGCCTCATTCCTAGAAACCTCTACAGGCTTGCCAATATTCTTACACTTTAGCCTTCTCGACTTAGGGGTCCAGTTGAGCAATTCAGATTTTGGGGGTAGAGTGTTACATATTCTGAACAAAGTGTTATGTTATTAGCAAAAAGAAAGCAGCCTGGTGGAGTTTGGTATAATTAGAATGCTTACAGTCTCCACAGAGCCTTTCCACAAATAGGTAACAATACATTCTCTTCCTCTGCGATGGAGCGTGCCCCTACCCCCACAAAGCCTGATTTCTGGTTCTCAGCCGAAAGCCATTGTTGCAGGCTCCGCTCAGTCTGGTTGCAAGCACAGATAGGAGGCTAGGAAAGTCCCTCGATCCACTCCATGGAGAGGAACTGATTCTCGGAACCCATGAGAAAGAGAGGCGGGAAAACACAGCCGGCTGCCAGCCTCCTTCACCCAGGCCTTCCTGCTTCCCGCCACCGCCCAGTGCTGCTGGAGAGCCCCGTGTCCCCCAAGCCTGGCCCCAACACCACCCTTGCTCTGAGTCCTACTGCTCTTTTGTACGCACCCATGCTCCAGCCAAAGGAAACAACCTCCTGCTTCCTGAATATTCCCATGCTCGCCGGCAGCATGCCTTGTCACGCCTTGGTCAAGCCCGTTGCTCTGCCTTCTGGAATCCTCCCTGTCCTTCAAGGCCGCCTCCCGTGCTGGCTCCAAGAATGCTCAGTCTTCCTCAGTCTGCCCAAGCAGCTGTCATGTCTCCAACCCCCCTCCATCCGAGGGGTCCCCTGTGTCTGGCAAGAAGTGCCCCTGCCACCTCCTCCCTGAGGAGTGGAAGCCCCGTGAACCAGGATGTTGTCTGACTCACATCCACCCCTCCTTCCTTCCCACATGCCAGGCCTTATTCTAGGATTTGGAAAAAGGAAAATGGACAAGGAATTGCCCTTAATCTCCTGGAGCTCATAGTTCAGAGACTCAGATACTTACCAAACTTGGGGAAGGACAATGGCCCCCAGCCCCCAAGTTGACAGTTTCCACGCACATGAGCCTCTCCATGAACACGTAAGCCTGACCTCTTCTTTGCATTCTCCAGGTCTCAAAATGAGAGGAAGGCTTAGTCTTCACAGGCCGAGGTGCCTGGGTAGAAGGCACCTTTCCAGCGTGGGAGGGAAGAGCGGCCACGCAGACGACACAGACGAGCAATTCAGTCTGTCAGTGGAAATAAACACCTCACCATGTGATCCCTGGGGAGAGGCTTAAATGCCACAAGTGCTCTGCTTCCTGGTGTGTGTGCACACGTGCATGAGTGTGTGCAAGTGTGTGTGTGGGCATCTGTGTGCAAGCGTGTGTGCGCATGCGTCTGAGGAGAAGCAGCTGGGGGAAACCCATGGTGCTCTGAGTCGTCACCCTGTGTGCCTCCCTGGGGGCGTTGGAAGGGCCTCGATCTCTCTACCCGTGGCTTTAAGGACTGCCCCTACCTTGGGGTGGAGGGGAGGAGGAGAAGCCAGGCCCCTCTGGCTAGGTCCTTGCTGTGGGCACTCCTGAAAACATCTGGAGCCTTTACGAGAATGGAAGAGACAAGAGCTGGAGCTGTGCCGGGCCTGGGAACCGGCAGTTGGAGGCCAGATGGGCCAGGATGCAGTTCTGTCTGTGTCAGTGAGAAGTCCTTCTCTTGGGCTTATGTCAACCGCCTTGCACAGGGGAGTCAGCCTCTGGCGCAGAGAGTGGGCCCTGGAGTCCGAAAGCCTGGGTTCAAAACCTGGTTTTCCATCTACTGGCTGAGAGGTCCATGGCTACCAGTTTAACAGCCCCAGGCTTCAGTTTCCTCATCTGTGAAATGGGAAGAGCACTTGGACTCTCTCTCCCTCGGAGAGTTCCTGTAAGGCTCACATGTAAAGCATTTCGAATAGCACTGGATATAGACTAAGTATTCAAGCTATGAATTCAAGCATCCAGCAAAGGTGATTTGAAATAAAATTAGAGTCACCTATTTCAATCAACTTTAAGCAACTAATATTTTTATATACTAAAGCATAATATCTGTAATAGCCTGGAATGTTGAACAAAAATAAAATTTTAATTGGTTTACATACACAAGCACAAAGCCATCTCTTTTAATGGCTTGGCACCTTTCTATTTGGTTTAATTGCATTTTTAAAGTATGGTTTGCTTATATTAGAGTAGATTTGTGAAGGGGCAGTTAGGGAAAGATGAGGAAGGTGAGTAAATAAGCTGGGAGGTAGGAAAGCTGACATCGGTATCGTAAGCCTGACAGTTTGCTGGCAATTTTCCGTATTTCTCTTGAGGCATGGAGCGAGCAAGTGTTCTCCCACCCACTCTACAGACAGGAAAATCGGGGTGCATTGGAGGGTATCTGGCTGTTCTTGAGGACTTGCGGTTTTTAGACCCCACGCTTAGCGCTATTCATACTGCCTCTCCCAGGAAGAGTAATGGGGGGAGAAACGGGCACAGATGAGCCTGCAGGCTGTGGGGCAGCAGGGCACAGAGCCAGGGCAGCTGCTGCAACCGCCACCACCCCTCCCCCGAAAGGCTCTCCCTGGACTCACTGCTCATGCTGTGTGAGCTGACCTGCCTGGTCACCAGATCACTGGGAAAGCCCAGCTGCTGTCACCTCTGGCACCCACTGCTCAGAGGCCCCCTCCGCTACTGCTCTGCCCTCCTGCTGCTTCTGTCTACCTCGGAGGCCACCATGCAGGACTTTGCAAGACAGGTTTCAGTTTGTTCTGGAATTGTGCCCCTGCTTGGGGCCCGTGCCTTGCCCCAGCCAACATTGCTGCCTCCTGGTCCCTGAGCTGGGTCAGTGCACAGCCTGGAGCGACCCCGGATGACGCGGGGAAACGGACCTACGACCTCTGCGTGGGAAGGGTCAGTGCACTTTGTGGGGGTGCACAGGTTGTCAGAACAATGTCAGCAGGGCCAGCGGGGGAAAGTGCTGACGACTGTGGACGCTGGCAGCACAGGCCCCTCCAGGAAGACGGATGGCGATGACACAGCCGTCTGTCCTTATCACAGCCCTCCCGGCTCCCACACAACCGGCCAGCTGACAGCCTGGACAAGTGGAAGTGCAGGTCATCTGAAATTAACCGGTCATATTCTCCAGGTCATTTTCTCAAGGAAAGGGATTAACCTAAAGAAGGGTATTTTTTGGAAGGATAATAAATCTCTGCTCCTCTTGGGGTTTCCTTCCATTTTTCTCTTCCCTTTATTACTTATGCTCTTGAACTTGTCCTAGCCGTTTTCATTTATATTTACTTTTCTATTTATACATTTGATTGAATATGCAATCACACTCTCATAATCTATTTATAAATACTACTCTATTTGTACAAATACTATGGGTCAAGGTCTGTGCCAGGCATTGTCACACATACAATGAGGGTTGGGTCTGGTACACAAATAGCCACACCCCAGATGGGGTGCAATAGACGTCACAAAAGAGATGCAAAGACATTGCCATTGGAGTGGGGAGCAGAGTCGGGCCACTCACTCACAGATGAAGAGATCAGGGGTGCTCAGGAAAATAGACCATTTTCCAGGTGCATGATGTGGGTGGTGGTGGGTTGACACGGCATGTGGCATTGAATTCTTTTGCAGGCTCTGCCACAAATTCTGGGCAGAAAGAGCAGCCTGAGACAAGCAGCATCATTTTCACTGATTGATCAATTCATCTGGCAGGTGTTTATTGCGCATCCACTGTGCACGGTATTGGGGATCCAGGGATAAACCGAGCACACAGAGTCCCTTCTCTCAAGGAGCTTACACTCCAGGGGCAGGAAAAGGACACTAAACACACAAAACTGTAACATGCCAGGGGTGTTAGGTGCTGAAAAGAAAATTAAAGCAGGCTGAGGGGCAGAGAGTGACAGGGACGTGTCATTTTAAAGAGGATAGTCAGGGAGGCTTTTCTAACAAACAGAAATGTTCTGGAAGTGAGAGAGGCCACCATGCAGGTGTGGGGGCTGGAGCGCCCCAGGCAGAGGACCAGCAGGTGCCGAGGGCCTGCAGGGGGAACGAGCACGTGTCTGGGGAGCACAGGCGATCCAACGCGGCAAGTTACTGAGGAGGTGAATCACAGAGATGAGCTTAAAGAGAATGTTGGGGCGAGACGGTGTGGAGCTTTGCGCCCCACAGTAATGACTTGGGATTTTATTCTGAGTGTTCTGAGCAAAGCAGAGACATGTGCTCACTCACATTCCTAAAAGGCCACTCCAGCTGCTGCAAGAATAGGCTATAAAACAGGCTGAGGCGATGATGAGCTAAGAGTTGTATAGGGTAGGATTTTGCGGATTAGGGTGCACAAATATTGAATATAAGGGAGTTAGTTTATTTTTCCAGGAAATCAACCTGGAGAAGTAACTCGGAACCCGACCATGGGGGCTCCACCTTGGGAGCCAGGTTAATGAACTTAGACTTTCTTTTGTTGACAGTGAGAAGCCATTGAAAAACTTCAGCAAAGCGATATGATCCTGATTTAGCTTATTAAAGCAACGAGGGGACTCAGGGCTCAGCCCCTGGGACTTAAGTGATGCCACATCCTGGTTTCGAATCTTGGGCAACCATTGAACCATCCTCAACTGTAGTTTCATCTTCTGTAGTTTATTCATTCCTTCTGTGCTCTTTGTACTGCACAGGGTTATTTGAGGATGGTGTGATAGGGATACATATGAAAGCCTTTAGTAAACTGTGACCCAGAGTCAGGCTTCAAACTGCTCGCCAATCCGACTGCTATGTCCTGCAGCCTGGACAGGGAGATGTGTGAGTTCTCAAAGGGGTCACAGATGCTGCTGTGGGCTGCCACACTGAGAGGGAGAGGACAGGTACGGAGGATCAAAGAGTGCCCTGGTGCAGAAAAAGCAGAACACATGCTGGCACAGAAGCCAGAGATCTCTGTTAAAGAGGAAAGAAACCAAATGAAAACTGTAGCTGGGGACAGGGGCAAAGAAAGGCTACACCAAAGAGCTCTGTTGAGTAAGAAAGATGACACCTTGGGTGTCGGAATTGAGGAGTGGGAAGGAATCAAATGTCAAGGGTTCTAGCTTCAAAGTCAGGAAGCAGGATGAGTGGTGCCAGACGGGAGACCCGTGGGAAGGGGAGGTCATTTTAGGAGGGAAGATGCTAAGATTGGCCATTTTCAGCCTACAGCACCAACAGGACAAACAGTGGCAGTTGGACACACGGGTTGCGCCCGATCTGTGTTGAGTTTAGTGGAACTGAGTGTAGACACGTTAGGGGTTAATACAGGAGACGATGCCGTAGAGGGAATGAAGGGTCCTGCACGGAGGATGGGGAGAGGGACAAGGGCTAAAGATGGACACTTGAAGGCACCACAGGCAAGGGATGGAGGAAGGAGGTAAATGTGGAGGTGACAGAAGATCAGACAGCGACAAGGGCTGAGAACACAGAAGACAAAGGTGTGATTTTTGAAAGGATATATAATAGTCAAAGAAGTGTCCAAGACCAAAGAAGGGCTGAGAAGAATGAAACATCCATCAAACCACTGAATTTGAATTTGGGAGAGAGAGCACAGGGAGAAGGTGGAGAGAGAGAGAGAAAGGAGGAGGAGAAGGAAGAAGAAGGAAGAGGAGGAGCAAGAGGAGAGAGTGAGAGACCAGGGAAGCTTTGAAAGTGCAGGCCCCATATGGAGGTGGAGGTGGCAATTTCGGGGGTTGAGGAAGGGACCGAATGGGTGAAAGAGAGGCGACCTCAGACACAAGTTCAAAGACTGGAGCAAGACAATGACAGAGCTGGACAGTAGATGGGTAGCTAGGGATTAAGTTTAAATAAGCAACAGTTTTTGGGATCCCTGAACATGTCGATGGAGGAGGAGAAGGAATGACTGGGGAAGTTCAGCGAATGGCTGGCAGTCCCGAGTGCTGCCCTGAGTGCAGCTGTCTGAACTCTAAGCAAGGATTCATTTCCTACAGGGTCTTGTATCTCTGGCCTCCTGGTGCTTTTGACCTGAGACAATAATAAATTACGTTAAAATATCTCCTGTGACTAAATGTTCCTTTTAAGGCAAACTGATATAAACAAATATTGATTTATGACCAGAAAATGAAAACCTTAGCATCATGACATAATCTTTCTTTCATCCTTGTGGCCACATCAGTAGCTGACAATTCCCAGGACTTGGGAACAGACCTTTTAATCCAGCCACTAATCTGAAACGGTTCCAGCCAGGCGCCTCATTCTTCACAGAGTTAATGGATGGGGCTTCTTGATCTGTCTTGGCTACATGGCTCCATAGGTCCCCCTTTCCAGAAACAAGGCATTTTGTTTTCATTATCAGCTGGTTGACGAAGGCATTGAGAGATACCCACGCACACTCACTCTGCATTTATTTGGAACTGACAGGTTCTCCTGTTCAATACTAAGGGAAGTAATAACATTTCAGAGACTTGTAGTCTGAAACCTTGGAACTGTAGCCATGATACAATAAAACCATACAGTTTTCCCCCTCGGTGAGGTCTTTTAGGGTTACACTCCCCTGACCTATGTTTCACAACACTAAAAATCAGTCATTTTCAGAGATTTGGCATATCAATAAGTATTCTGAGGATGGGCTTTATCATATTTTAAACATACACTTCTGTTACTCAGTTGTAGTCAAATCAGGGATTCCTGAGACAATGTCCACATTTACGTCTACACAGTTTTAAAAGAAAGCAACACATTGCTGTCACAGCTTAGTGAAAAGGACGAACAACAACAACAACAAGAGGGACTGTGTTGCTCACCTGCCAAACCACAGCACTTTTTTCCTTAAACTGATGTGAGTGCATTAGGATGGGCGATCCCTCTGGGCCTTCGGGCTACCAGCTAATCCCCTAATATTTGCACTCCAACACTAAAGACCAGTTCACAATTCCTAGTCCTGTCCTGCAAGTTTCCCTAGAAACTTTCTGTCCACGACTTGGAAGACTCCCACCCATTCACAATGCCAACAACACTGCCTCACCCCTGCCGAATGAGAGAGCCTTCCACTCTTTCACCGGCTGGCACAGGAGACAGCCTCTTCTCTGTCCCAGGCCCCACGCCTGTCAGTGCATCTGATGATGACAAGCACGATACAGGTGAATTGTGTGCCTGCCTCCTGGATGACAGCTTCTGTCAAGTCCCCAGGGGCCAGGGCCTCTGCCATTGTCCCTGCTCCTCAAGCTACAGGGTGGGGAGACAGGATGTCCCTGCCAGGGTGGGACTCTGACCTCGTAGGAAAACCACCTTTGCCTGTTGAACTGTATGTGAGGTGCTTTCTCTCCCTTAGAAAGAAGAAAAGTGTTGATTCCAAAATAATTTATTTGCAAAAGTTTCTCTCACTTATACCTACAGACTAGGGAATAATTTAAATTTATATACAGAAAATAAAGTAGATAAGTGAAGCAATTATCCATGGGGAGTGAGGGGGGAGGAAGATACTTTTTGTTTGAAACGCTTAGGTCATTGAAGCCGAAATATGTATGTGGGGAGAAAAGGGCACACTTGAATTACAAGGATAATTGCCCCAATTCACTGCTTTACTTTGTATGTGTAGACACAAAAGTGTACAGTATTTAAAGTATCTGTTATCCTCAGAAATGCAACCCCAGCCTTTGTGAACTCACTTTATGTTAAGGATCAGTGTCCAGAGACCCTGGAATGGTGCCAGCACCATTGTTCACAGTCCATTTTCGTGTCACTGAAGTCAGAGAGAAATTTGTTTTAAGGATAATGTACTACGTATTTACGATAGGGCTTCTACACTGAAGCGTGGGAAGGTGGAGATTTCATGCTATTCGTGGCAAGCCGAAGCTCTGTGCTGCGGGAAGAAAGAAATACATTCAGTGACAGAGCAGTGCCTGTAAAACTTAACTTTCATAGGCTCACGGGATCTTAGTTTGTAGAATATTAACACAAATCTCTGACTCTGTATAAGAACTCTGCTACATGGCCAACTCTATTCAAACTGATAAGAATTATATCTACAATGGAATCTTAAGAGTGTCTCCGGAGAGAAAAGGTTGTTGTAACCTCTAACTTGTTGAAAAAAAAATCCTGGGAAATGATATTCTGAGAAGGAAAATGAGGATAACTTTTTAGAAAGAGGAAAAAACCTCCTGCAGATGGTAAGTCAATTCTTTAATCATTTCTTTCTTCAAGTGATGGTTTCCTTAAGGAAATCAAGGAAATTAAGAAGAAAAAGTCTCTTTGCAATTGAGAATCAATCCAACAAAATAGAGTAAGATATTAATAAAATACATAAAGATGGTTTTGTGTTGAAATCAGAACTATAGAGCACAAGAGAAGATGAAAATAATCTTTTAAGGGACCACTTACTCATTTCAAGGATGAGATTTCCCCTCTAAATTGTTTAACTTCCCCATTCTTACTTCCAGCGTTTAAAAATGATTAGCCATTTTTCACGACCGAGTAGGAGAGATGGAAACATTAGCACACCATCGCAGTCACAGGTTTGGAGCATCAGGGTTGGCTCACGGACAAGGGGCTGCTACAGGGGGTTGCACCTCAACCAATATAGTTGGGGAAGGGGAAAGTTCTGCTTCAAGACAGCACGTAGCTCCTGGAACCAAAAGAAAAACCAATATTAAAAGGGTCCCAGGCCATACTGAAGGTGGGGTGCAGAACCAAGATGTTGCCTTGGACAGGCAAACTCAAAGACAGAGATGTTGGGAGCCAAGTATTAATAAGTGCCTGTGCATAGTGTTAGAGTTATATATGTGTTTTAGAGCTCAGCTGCCTGCATTTGTAGCCTCATGCACTTACTTGCTAACTCTAAGTGGGGCAATTTACTTGGCCTTTCTATCTCTCATTTCCCCTGCCTTTCAAATGAGAAAATGAGAACCTACCCCAGAGGTTGTTACGTGAATCAAATGGGTTAACGGACACCAGGTGCTTAGAACAATGTCCCACACATAATAAGTACGTAATAACCTGTCAGCTATTATTACGTTACACTTACCTGGGTGAAAGCTTGACTGTGGGTTGAGCAAGAGCTCCTGAGCTCATGTCTGGTCTATGAAGGTGCCATGTGCTCTGGATTCCATCATGGTCTGAAATGGGAGTGGGCTCAGCTGACTAAGCTTTTTATTCAACACCAGGAGCCACTGAATGTCTTTGAACATGGGCGTGACCATATCTGAGTGTCCTATTAGGGAAATAGGAATCAAAGGGAGAGACTAGAGGCCGAGACCCCACTGGGGAGATGTCGCAGTAGTTTAGGTTTCCTCTGATAGGGCCTCCATTGCGGAAGACAGAAAGGGAGTGTTGGATATGAGAAGATTGTGAGAGGGAGGAATAAAACAATGTCATAAAAACAATGACTTCAAGGTTTCATGTTCAGGTATTTTAGGAGAATGACTGTGCCAGTTAGCACAACAAGAAATGTGAGTTTCCAAATTTAGCTGAATCCTCAGCATGACTCACTTTTTCTTTCATTTATCCACAAACAGGTCTCCGTCACTCTTCCTACGGCAGGTGTGCCACCTTTCACTGTCTTTTTCTTAAGACCCCGAGTCTGGCTGCGCTTTGAATCAAACACAAACTCCCTCAGCTTCTTTCTCAAAATTTCCCACTCTTCCTTCATCCTTTCACAGGTTTCCTATGTGGCTTCCATCATTACCTTCCTTCTTGAGACTTGGAGGAAAAAGGGTCATTCTTATACAAGATTTTATATCAGATTAGCACTTCCATAAATGCCCTCTTCCTCTCTTTCCCGCCTGAGCCCCTGCTTTGTATTTTTTTTAAACAGTGCTTCATCATTTTAACCGTTTATTTCCTATGACATTGATTCTTCCCCTTTGCTTGTTTTTTTAAAAATAATCAGTATGTGAGTATACTCAAATCTTTTCTTTTTTCCCCCTATATCCTCTTTTTACTGTATTAAATCTTTTCTAATCCAAGAAATATCTTTCCGTGATCTTATTACATCCCAAGCTTCCTCCCTTTTGCATCCTCCCATTTAGCACTGAAATTATTGACAAAAGACTCTAGAATTCTTCTACTTCCTGAAAAAGGCACAAACCATAAGTGCCCAACTCAGTGAGCCATTACAAAGTGACCACACTCTGGTAGCGACTGGAGTTGTGAAATAGAAAGTTACCATCTTCCCAGAAATTCCTCTCGAGCCCCCTCCCCAGCACCAACCCCTTCCTCTTCGTCAAAGAACACTGCTCTCTGGACCCCTAACACCATGGATTAGTTTTCCATATTTTAAAATTTTATATAAATGTAATCATGTATTATGTAGACTTTTGGGTCTGCTTTGTGAGATTCACTCATGTTTCTGGTATATATGAGTAGTTTGTTCACTTTCTTCGCTATATTCTAGCATATGAATATACCACTATTCATAGTATTCCATCATATGAATATACCATTAGTTATTAATTCATTCTATTATTTGTGGGCAATTAAGTTGTTTCTAGTTTTTAGCTATTGCACACGATGCTGTTATGACCATTCTTTTGGTGCATATATGTACATATTTCTTTTAGGTTTATCCTTAGAAAAAGAATGTCTGTGTCAAAGGTTAGTTACATATATGATCAACAATGCCAAACTGTTTTCCAGAGCGATTTTTACCAATTTATACACTAATCAGCAGTAGATGAGAGTTTTGTTGCTCCCATTATTGCTAACACTCGATATTGTCAGTGCTTTTACTTTTAGCCATTCAAGTAGATGTGTGGCAATATCTCGATGTGCATTTTTTTCTGTTTTAATTCAACCTGACTGAGTTACAATTTACCTATAATAAAATGTCCCATTTTCAGTTCCATGTGTTTGAATATGTGTACACCTGTGTAAGCACTACCTAGCCAAGATGTAGAATATTTCCATCACTCTGAAGATTTTTTTCACTCCCTTGCAGTGACTCCTGCCCATTTTTGACACCAGGCAACCACTGATCAACTTTCTGTCTCTATAAATTAGTTTTATCTGTCAAGGATTTTCATAACATAAAATCAGAATGTATACAAGTTTGTGGCTGACTTCTTTTGCTTAGTATAACGTTTTGAAGATTAATACAATTTGTTGCACATATCAATATTTTATTGCTTTTTATTGCCTAGTGTATGAATAATTCATCATATTTTGGTTTTTTATTAACCTGATCATGGACATTTGGGTTGTTTCCTGTTCTTGGCAATTATGAACAAGGCTTCTGTCAATATTCATGTCTGAGTATTGTTGTAGACTTAAGTCTTCGTTTCTCTTGGGTATATGCCTAATGGTGGGATTTATGGTATAATGTAAGCATATGTTTAACTTTATAAGAAAACGCCAAACTGTTTTCAAAAGCGGCTGTACCATCTTGCTTCCCATCAGCAATGTCTGAGAATCCCTATTCTCTCACAGACTTGCCAATATTTGGTATTGTTGGTCTTTTTAATTTTAGCCATTTTAAGAGCCATGTAGTGATATCTCATTGCAGTTTTAATTTTCATTTTTCCAGTGACTAATAATATTTATCTTTTCATGTGTTTATTTTCCATTTGCATATCTTCTTTCTGAAATGTTAGTCAAATTTTATATCCCTTTAAAAAGAAATCAGGCCATCTGCTTATTGTTGAGTTCTAAGAGTTGTTTATATATTCTGGATATCAGTCCTTTATCAGGTATGGGTTTCAATGTGTGTTTTTTCCCAGTCTGTGTCTTGCATTTTAATTTTCTTAATTATGCAGTTGGATAGGCAAAGTTTTAAATTTTGATTATGTCTAATTTATCATTCTTTTCTCTTTTATGGCTTATGCTTTTATGTCCTATTTAAGAAATCTTTCCTTGACACAATTATTTTTTTCTTGTCTTATTCCAGAATTTTAAAAGTTTTAACTCTTATATTTAGGTCTATAATCCATTTCAAGTTAATTTTTGTGTATTGTGTGAAACATGAGTCAGGATTCACTTTTTCCCTCCTCTATGAATATCCAGTTTTCTAGCATCCTTTGTTGAAAAGATTATCCTTTCCTGATTGAATTCTCTTGGTAGCCTTGTCAAAAATCAATTGACAATACATATGTGCATATGATTTTTCTAGACTCTCTATTGTATTCCATCAATCTATTTGTTTATTCTTTTGCCAGAACTGGTATATGGTTTTGATTACTGTGGTTTTATAGTAAATTTTATAGATATTTTATAGAATGGTTTTATAGAAAATCCATTATTGTAATTCTGTTACCTGTGTTCCTGTTTTTCAAAATTGTTTTGGCTATTCTAGGTCTTTGGCATTTCTGTATAAATTTTAGATTAAGCCTACAAGTCTACAAAAACCTTACTGTAATTTTGATAGAAATAATGTTAAATCTATAAATCAATTTTGGGGAGAATTGATGTGTTAATAATATTAAAACTTTCAATCTGTGAATATGATATATTTCTCCACTTATTAGGTCTTCTAAAATTTCTCTCTGCAATGTGTTATAGCTAACAGTCTTGCTCATATGTTGTTAACTTTATCCTGAAGCATTTTATTTTTCAATGCCAAATAAATGACATTACTTTTTAAATTGTACTACCCAATTGTTTGCTGCTGTAATATAGAAATACTTTTTTGGTATGCTATTGTATATCATGTGACCTTTCTAAATTTCCTTAGTAATTCTAGTATTTATTTATAGATTTCATAAAATTTTCTATATTAACTGTGAATACAGTGAGTTTAATTTTTTTCTTTTCAATCCAATTGTCTTTTCTTTCTTTTTCCTGCCTTACTTCAATGGCTAGGACATCCAGTACAATGTTGAATAGCAGTTGTGACAGCAGACATCTTGGCTTTGCTCTCAATCATAGGAGGAAAGTATTCAGCATTCTACCATTAAGTATGATGGCAATTGTAAGCTTTTTTCTGTATCAGGTTGAGGAAGTTTCCTTCTATTTCTATTTTGCTTAGTTTTTTTTTTATTGTGGATTGTCATTGCATTGTATCAAATGATTTTGCTATACATATGATCATATGGTTTTTCTCCTTTATTCTGTTACTATGAGAACTTAAATTGACTGATTTTTAAATGTTAAAACAACTGTGCATTCTGCAATAAACTCTAATTGGTCACAATATATTATTCTTTTCATATTGCTGGGAATTCATGTGCTAACATTGTGTTAAGAATTTTTGCAACTGTGTTTGTTTTATTTTTCTCTAATTTGATCTTGAGGTCTCTCCTGGAAAAGTGGCTATAAACTCTAGCCCTCCCCTGACAGAGCTTCAGGGGATTTGGTTATGTTTACAATGTGCCTTTCACAGAATACTTTTCTGTCCTGGTGGATGGCGTAATGCCTAATTGTTTAACTCATGACCAGGTGTTCCTTTGATAGGAAACTTGTTTATACTGGCAGATAACCTTGTGGCTCTTATCTGACCTGTGTCCAGTTTATTCCTGCCAAGATAGGCATTCTCTGGAAGAGCCTTCACTGGGAAAATAGTTAGGTCTGACTGTGTTGATTGGGTTAGACACAGAGGAGGCAACACAACAAAAACACATGGAATGACAGGATTTTATTACTTACAGGTCCAAGAGAGAAGGTGGGGTACTGATGGGGGCTAATAGGAAATTGCAGGGACAATGTGCCCAACCATCAGCTGGAGAGCAAGAGAAATGGACCTATGGGCTGATGCCTTTATTGGGGTCCAGGGAATTACTCAATGAGGTTTCCCCAGGGAATTCTAATTCGGTTTAGAGTAAGGAGGTCCGCATTCTGTAGGGTCACGCTGCGAGTGAGAAATGGTCACTGTAGCATACCCGTGCAGTCCATGGAGAGTGTGGAGGTCAGTGGAGTGAGTCAAGTAGGTTGTTCCTATATATGGTGGTCACAAGACGGAGGTGGCCACCAGGAGGCAGTTGTTTTAGGCAGATAATCTGGATGGACCATATTGAGAAACTGCGAGGAAGTGTAGAGAGGGAAACTGTGTCGAGGGTGACTGAGCCCTGCTCCTGGCATGAGAAAGTGAAACCTATATTCAAAATGGATGCTGAGGCAACATAAAATTATAGAAATTTACTACAATGTTCATGGGGGGTATAGATTTGTAATTTTCTTTCCCTGTTGAATTTTTGTCTAGTTTTTGTATTGTGGTATGTTGGCCTCATAAAATTAGTTTGGAAGTTGCTATGGTTTGACTGTTTTTGTTCCTTCCAAAATTTATATTGAAACTTAACCCCAAATGTAACAGTATTGGGAGTGTGACCTTTGGGAGGTGATTGAGTCATGAGGGCTCTTCCTTCATGAATGGGATTAGGCGCCCTTATAACAGGGCTTGAAGGAGAGAGTTCCTCCCCTTTTGCCCTGCCTTCTGCCTTCTGGCTTCTGCCTTATGGAGGGTGCAGCATGCAAGGTGCCCATTTGGAAACAGAGACAGACCCTCACCACAGAAATCAAACTCACTGGTGCCTTGATCTTGGACTTTCCAGTTTCCAGAACTATAAGACATAAATTTCTGTGGAAATAAAATTCTTTACAAATTACCCAATCTCAGGTATTGTAACAGCACAAAACAGATGAAGACAGAAATGTTCAATACTTTTCAATTTTTTAAAGAGATTTGTGAGAAATATATTTTGTTCCTTATGTTTGGTAGGATCTAGGTCCAGAGTTTCATTCATGGAAAGGTTAAGTACAAAATCAATTTCTTTTATGGATACAGAGTCTTTCAGGTTTTTTATTTCTTTGGGAGTCAATATCAGTAATTTATATATTTCAAGGAATTTGTCCACTTTATCTAGGTTGTAGAATTTATTGAACTAAATTTGTTCATAAAAAATTACCTTATTTCCTTTTAATGCCTGTCAGGTCTGTAGTGATGTCTCTTCTCCATGCTTCATGCAGGTAATTGGTGTCTTCACTCTTTTTTTCTTGATCAATCTAGCTTGAATGTATCAATTTTATTAGTCTTTTAAATAAACAAATTTTTTTTATTAAATTTCTCTATAGTTTCTCTATTTTCTCTTTTATTGCTTTGGCTATGTTCCACAATTTAATTTCTAAATACTTGGAGATTCCCCAGATAGTTTTTTGTTATTGATTTATAATTTACTTTTATTGTGGTCAGAGAACCTACTTTGTATAATTTAATTGTTTAAAATTTATAGACTTTTTCATGGCTCAGTGTATGATCTACCTTGCAATGTTTCACACGTCCTTGCAAAAATGTGAATACTCTTTGTGTGGAGAATTCTACAAATGTCATTATGTCAAGGTGGTTGATAGTATTACCTACTTGTTTTATCAACTATTGACGTAGGAATGTTAAAAATCTCCAATTATGGATTTGGATTTGTCTATTTCACCTTTTGCTGCTGTCAGTTTTTGCTTCTATATTTTGAATCTTTGTTATTAGGTAGATACATATTTAAGATTTGTAAATCTTCTTAATTAATTGATTATTTTGTTATTATGAAATGTCCCATACTTAAGACTACTATTTTGTGATCTGTTTTCTGTTTATCACATCACCTTTTTTTCCCTCTCTTCTTTTGGATTAATGGTATACTCAGTAGTATTCCATCTTTTATCATCTATTGGAACATCAGCTATACCTTTTTTTCAGTTATCTTTTGCTCCGAGGATTTCAGTATTTGTCCCCAACTTATTATAATCTACTCTAAATTAATACTATACTTCTTCATGTATAAGAACCTTAAAAAATGTGTTTCCATCTGCCTCCATCCTTTGTTCTACTGTTGTCTTACAGTTTTCTTCTTAATAAAGCCCACAATATATTGGTATTTTTTTTTTTTTTTTGCTTTAAACAGTTCAGTTATCTCTTAAAGAAATTGAGAAAAGAAAAACTAGTTATAGCAAAGTTACCATTTCTAGTGCTCTTCATTTCTTCATGTAGATCCAAGTTGCCATCTGATAGCATATCCTTTCAGCTAGAGGAAATTCCTTCAGTGTTCTTATAGTGGACTTTTGCTAGGAACAATTGCATTCAGATTTATTTTTTTCTGAAAATGTCTTATGGCTTATATGTTATAGATATATTGTCTTTGGATATATTTTTCTAAGATAACAGGATTTTTTCCTTCTTTTGACACTGTAAATATGTTGTACTATTGTTTTCTGGCTTGCACAGTTACTGACGAGAAGTCAGCTACCATCTTTATTGTTGCACCCTTGTGTGTAATGTTTATTTATTCATTAAGGGCTACTGTGTGAAATATTTGCTTAGAAATATAGATAGCACAATGAAATATTTGCTTAGAGTTATGGACTGCAAAAGGTTGAAGCTTTTAAATAGTCTTTTTATTTTTAGCTTTTAACTAATTCAAAGTGGTATTTCCCTCCAATTTGGCTGAAGTGGTTAAAGTTTACTGATTATGTTTCTAAAGTGGTCATTTAGGATAGATCCATTTTTAAAACACATTGAAATGTTTGAATTGGTTTCAAGAGAACTATATATCTATATGTAAGTATTTGTACGCACATGATACTGGGATAAGAACAATATCTGCTCCAGAATTATTTGTATAGTTCCACTGCTTAATAGCTGTTCCAAGAGCTGTGCAGAGCATTATTCTCTGGTTCAAGTGGCAGGAGGAATGTTTAGATTGAGAAGACGCTATTATCCAAGATCTGGACTTTTTCCAAAACCCCAAAACATACTTCTACAAAGGATTTTAGATGTACCATAACTAATGAAACAGAACAAGAGGCATGTTAAAGTATTAAATGGAAATGAATTCAGTTATCTTAAAAATGAAATCTTAGAACTAGCAAAGACATTTAAAATTGCCTGGTTTGGGGAAAATCAGGAGGAATTGGACCCAAACTGATGATATATTTGGGAATTGTTGCAGTTTGGAGGGTTCTGATAATGATACTATAGTCATGTTAAAAAGTTAGATATGCAGAAAATAAAAAATACGAAAATAAAATTGCCTGGAAATTTTTAGGAAAGGACAAACACAATGTTTTAAAACTTTTACTGCAGACCACCCTGCATCTTTTGGGGGTCATAATTACTAATTGTCTCTAAGCCTTTTGTTATGCAAAATCAAAGGAGAAATTCCCCATTTTTCCTCCTGTAAGTGAAAACAACCATTTGCTAAAGGAATTCTCAAAATAAGGTCTAAAGCCACAGAGTAAAATAAAATATTTATAAAAGACATGTCTTATAAATTACTGTTATCCAAAATATATGTGCATATACCCCGGAGACACTGTGGGCTCCATTTCAGACCACCACAATGAAGTGAATCCTGTATTAAAGCGAATCTTGTAACAAAGTGAGTCACACAAATTTTTTGGTTGCCCAGTGCATATAAAAATTATTTTACACTATACTATAAAGTGTGCAATAGCATTATGTCTAAGAATACAATATACACACCTTAAAAAATAAAAAAACACTTTATTGAACACTTGGAGGCCTTTGTAGGGTTATTTTTTGCCCTAATTTCAACATTATTGTGTCTCAGGAAATAGGGACTTGAGGAGAGGGAGGGAGATGGGGAAACAGCCAGTTGGTGCAGAGTCAGAACACACACAACATTTATTGATGAATTTCCCCGTATTATGTGGTCACGGTTCATGGTGCCCCAAAACAATGACAGTAGTAACATCTACAGATTACTGATCACAGATCACCATAACAGATATAATGATAATGAAAAAGTTTGAAATACTGTGCAAATTACCAAAATGTTACACAGAGACATGAAATGAGCACAAGATGTTGGAAAAACGTCACCAAAAGACTTGCTCAACGCAGGGTTGCCACAAACCTTCACTTTGTAAAAAATGCACTAACTGTGAAGCACAATAAAGCAAAGCACAATAAAATGAGGTATGCCTGTACAAAGAACTCTTAAAACTCAACAATAAACTAACTGTTCAATCATAAAACAGGCAAAACAACCCACCAAAGAAGATACACAGATGGCAAATAAGCATATGACAAGATGCTCCACATTATGTCACTAGAGCATTGCAAATTAAAACAATAATGAGATACACTACACACCTATCAGAATGGCCAAAATCCAAAACACTGACAGCATCAAGTGTTGGCAAGGATGTGGAGCAACAGAAACTCTCATTCACTGGTAGGAATGCAAAATAGGACAGCCACTTTGGAAGACAGACGGCAGTTTCTCACAAAACTGAACATACTCTTACCGTGTGATCCGGCAATGACACTTCTGGATATTTAGCCAAATGAACTGAAAACTTATGTCCACACAAAAACCTGTGCACAGATGTTTATAGCAGCTTTATTGATAATTGCCAGAACTTAGAAGCAACCAAGATGTCCTTCAGTAAGTAATGGATAGGTAAACTGTGATACATCCAGAGCTAAAAAGAAATGGAATATTATTCAGAGCTAAAAAGAAATGAACCACCAAGTCATGCGAAGACATGGGAAAACCTTAAATGCATGTTATTAAGTGAAAGAAGCCCTTCTGGAAAGGCTGCATGCTGAATAACTCCAATTATACCACATTCTGGAACAGGCAAAATGGTGGAGACAGTAAAAAGATGAATGGTTTCCAGGGGTTAGCGGGTAAGGATGGATGATAGAAGTACAGGGGGGTTTTAGGGCAGTGAAACTATTCTGTATGACACTGCAATGGGGGAGACATGTCATTGTACGTTTGCCAAAACCCACAGAATGTCCACCACCCAATGTGAGCCCTAACGTAGACTGACGTGCCAGTGTAGTTTCATCAGTTACAACAAACACGCCACCGCGGTGTGGAATGTCGCTTGTGGGGAGGGTGCGTGTTTGTGAAGAGGGGGCCCTGGGGAACTTTTGGTGCTTTCCACTCAATTTTACTGTGAACCTGAAACTGCTCTTTTAAAGAAGTCTTCTTTTAAAAAAATTAATAAAATATTAGATTTTGAAGAGGTCTAAAGGCTCCCAAACCTTGCCTAAAAGCTCCCTGTCACTCTCAATTCTTACAAAACTTGCTTTGTCTCAAGTCCTGAAAACAAGCAGAAGTGGCTCTAACGTCAGGTGACTCCTGATCCCGAGGGTTCATGAGAGCGGGAGAAGTGGGGAAAAGGCAGTAGAGCCTGTCACACATGTGCCACATAACACAGTGAGGTAGCACGAATACCTCCGCCTGACACATCGTCTTATCTCCTTTACAGACAAAGAGCAGTGGCCTAAGTACCCCGTAAGGACCACTGTTTATCACCCTCAAGCAGTCTCCTGACCGGTCCGTGAGGTCTTGGAGGGCTGCTTCCCTTTCTGTCTTCCCCCCGGCCTGGTCAACATGTCATGCTGCTGCCTCTGAGCAGGTGACCTCCGCGGCCCCTAGGCTAGTTGACCTCAGTGAGTGACCTCCGCCGATTCTCCCACTCTGGCTTCGGGGACGACGACGTCTAGCTCTCTCTTGCCATTCCTTCCAAAGCAGGTCCTTCCCTAATTCCCCACTGAATAGCTGAGATCCTGCCAAAATTTGAAAAAGACTTTCTGGAAGGCTTGAAGAAAATGGAAGAGAAATGTAGCACAGAAAGTGACTTAAAATCACCACTAATGTGGGAGACAGGGCCCACAGTACATTTCACAGATATCAAACTTTGCATCTGTGTAAAACGCCAAATCACACCGGGGCATCTTGACCCCAAGCCTGCGGAGGGGAAGGGGTGGCTCCCCTGCATTCTTCTCTGCCCAAACCCCACCTCCGCTGCAGGAACAAGCAACTGTTGACAGGCACAGGCTGAATGCAGACTCACAGTGACTGGGGTACATTTCCTTGTTTCCTCAAACAAGCTAAGTCTTCCCCAGGTGCCCCCAGGTCATTACACCTGTTGTTTCCTTTGCTTGGGACATTCCCCCTCCCCCTGCCAGAGTGGACCGACATTGTTTCACTCTTTAGGTCTTCACTGTCCATGAACCATGAACTCCCTCTCTAATCCATCCTCCTCTATTGCTGTCCGTCACTGACACTGTTGGTTTCCTTCAGAGCAGTTAAATATTTGGCTACTTGTGGATGGTATTTCTGCTTTGCTGTACCGCAAGCTCCGGGAGGGCAGGGACTCTGCTTTGTTCACCACTATAAGCCTAGAAAGGAGAATAGTTTTGGCACTTAGTCAATGTGTAATAATTGCTGAACAATTCCATTAATAATTCCATTAATGAACTACAATGGTCCGATCAAACAGCTTTTCCCATAAAAGGGACATTCTGCCCCGAAATCAAGGCTTTACATTGAAAGCAGAACGTACTTGCAACTTCTGAGGGAGCAATTTTTTTCCAGCTTCAGACAAATCTCAAGGATTGCTCTGCATGGGGTACACTGACACACTAGGAAAGACAGGAAAGGACAAATTCTTGTCTTGAGGTCCCCTGAATGGCCATTTGGTGGAAGTGCTTGTTCCCACCAGTCGGAAGCAGTCGTCAGTATCAATTAGGTCCGAAAAGGAGGCTGAGCCCCGCTGGGCCCACGTAGGGTGCGGTGGCCACCCACCCCAGTGTGGCAGGTATGGTGGGTGTGGCGCATGGGACAGCCCACTGAGAGGTTTCACCTACACAGCATACTGGTTCTCATCGGCACTGGTTTCTGCCTGTCTGGCTTGTTGTGAGCACTAGACAATCACTCCTCTGGTTTAAACAACAAAAGGCACACCTGCAAATGCAACGATAAACACACATCTAATAAAGAAGGTGTTGGGGTGCGTGTGTGTGCCTGGGTGCAAATAGTAACCAATTTACTTTTGATTCAGAGAATGCTAGAGCTAAAAGGAATTTAGGGACTGAACAAATCAACCTGCGGACAGGTCAGAAATCAAAGCCCAGCCTTTGGGGGAACAGACCATATTCAGCAAAGGAGAGTTCCGGGCAAAAGGAGCGACAGAGGACACCAGGGCTGGGCAGGTGGCCGCGGCTTACGCAGGTGTGTCCAACAGTGTGTGGCTTCACTGGGGAACCTGCTCAGCCCCGAGCAGGAGGGCAGGGTGGAGACATGCAGTGGGCAGGGTGGAGACATGCAGTTTAGCCTTCCCCTTCACAATCCTCCTTCCCAGCCCGCTCTTCCAGGCTTGTCCAACCAAGAAGTATAGTCCCCTAGAAGGCTTCTCCAAGGCAGTCAGCGGGTCAAGACTGGTGCACTTCGTTAAGGACAGCACCCAGGTGGGCTCTCTGGTCCCAGCAATGTGGAGGACTTCCTTGTAGAGTGCCCTGAAGAGGCACATAAAGAGGTTCCTTGGGAAATGAGGTCATTCATTCACAGCAGGAGAATACAAAGACAGCTCGGTAGGTGCTCTGGGTACTTCTGCCCCTCCTCACTCCCTGATCTTGCCTGGCCTTTGTCTTTTTCTCACTCCCCACCCTTTCAAAATCTCTTGGGAGCAACCGGAAGTGGAGAAGCTGGAGGAGCAGGAGAAGCCGGGCTGAGCCAGCGTGGAAGGAGGAGGGATACAGAGGCAGAGGGGAACGAGAGGGAGATGGGAGGGGTGCTGCAGCATGGTTAGCCCTGCGACATGTCCCCCAAGCCAGCAAAGTGTGCCCACAGGGCCACAACTATTGCTTTTAGCAGAGGATGTCTTCCTTAGAAAAGCTATAGAGAACGCAGTCTAGTAGGAAGCTCAGGGGGCCTGTCGTGGGGGCCCCGGCATGGGGTGACAAGTGTAGTGCTGACCTGGCTTGATAGCCATGTGGCCCTGTGCAAATCTGGGGCCTCAGCTCCCCCAGGAGAAGGAGAAGGTCAGATGAGAGGACTTGCATGGCCCTTCCCAGCTCTGACCTATAGCATTTCCCAGTGTGGGAGGAGGGAGAACCTGGCTGGGAGGAACCCACAGGGAGGGTCCCTCAGGACTGAAGCTTTCATTCTAAAGTAGCCTGTGTGCTGTGAAAAGGTCCAGAGAACCAGAGCCAAAAATCTGTCTGAATAAGACTCGAGGGAGACTGGAAAACACACCCTTATGTGTTGTCAACTTATCAGAGCAAGAGGGCCCTTGAGGCCAAAGGCCCAAGGGAAGGACTGTTGGATTTAAGTGTGAGGATGAGCCTTGGTCTGGATAGTTTTGGAGCCTGGTAGCCTTTTTGCTGGAGTTTTTGAGAGTCAGGACTTTCGGAGGCACTAGAATGACGCACGGACGTGTCTCTGCACTTGGCTGACCCAACTCTGTGCATGGCTCTGGGCCTTGGGCTGTTACAAGGTGCCATGGACCCGCCAGAGCTGTGGGTCCCTCAGACAGCCGTGCAGGGCCCTCTGTCCCTCTCTGATAACAGTTGGAGACATAGCTGGCACCCGTGGACATCAGCACAGGCTGGAGGTGGGGCCGTGAGGTGGATGAGCTTGTTCTGCCATCTGTTCAGGCCAGGAGATGAGCCTAAATGCCTTCTCCACCTGCTCTTGGCAAAGGGCAGCAGTCCCTTCTGCCTCCAGGGCCACCAAAGGGGGCTCCCCCAGGACTCACGAGGCTGTGTATTGGACCAGCTCTCTTTGCCCTTCTGGGTGAGTTCTCTGCTCTCGCTACCCTCACTGTGCTTCTGGAGCTCACCCCGTGGACTACACCGGGGGCTTCCATGCTTGTGGGCACACACTGGGCCTGGTCCATGGGAGAGGTGGTGGCAGCAGGGAGAGAATGAGATCTGGTGATGATGTGACATTTCCATTTGCCCCTCCAAATCCAGAATATAGCTTTAAAAGGCTACATGGTAACCAGTGACACACATCCTAAATGGCATAATATGTAAGTGTGACCCCTGCAACACTGACTGAGGGAATTCGGGAAGGCTGATTTGAAGTGACTTTGCCAGGCCTTCTTGAAGAATTCCGTCAGACCCGTGCTTGCGGCACTCCTTTTCTCATCGTAATTACGCTCTAGACACCAGAAAGAGCTGCAGGTCTTTCTGTGGTCTTCTTGTCACGGTCACTGGCCATTTCATGTTATTCCCTCTTCTCAAACATCTAGTAGTCCAGCTTTCAATCTTTCACTCAGCTGTGATATCCCGTTGTCAAGGAGATTCAAATTCTGACTTAAAGTCAACGATATGTGGTGTGGAGTTTGAGCTTGAAGCCATAAAATCCAGAGTCTATTCATTCCTGACCTGATTCTCTGCCCGGAACCTTCTCCCGGCAGCCTTGGCCAGTGCTCTACAGTTCTACTTGTCCAGTAGCTGTAAGGACTGAGCAGGAGGCATTCCTCTAAGGTCATGAGATTCCTCCCCCCACCAAAACACTACTTCAAAGTTTAATTCTTCAAACTTTCCCCCAAGGATTGTCATAAGAGCCAGTTTCTAGCCATATAGAAAACTTGTTTCTTACTTTCTAGTCACAGACATACTCCTTTGGTCTTCCTGGTCTTCACCTCTATGGACTCCATGCTCCCCAACCCACCCAGCCCCCTCCTCCCCCCTCCCTCCCTCTTTCTCGCTCTTCCTCTTTTTTCTCCTGTCTTCTCTATCTCTCTCCTTGGCAGCTGCCTGGACACAGACAACAGGGTCATAGACATGAGTTCTGCACATGTAGGTGTGGAACTGAGGCCGACGTGGAGAACAGGACTGAGGGACAGCCTGGCCCCCTCCCAAGGGACAGCTCTCCTCGGAGCCGACGGATGCATCTATTTTCACGCTTTCCAAAATGGGCACGAGAGTGGCTGCATGAGAGCAAGAAACCACATCCTTAGAGAATGAGGATGGAGCTCCTGGAAGACCATTCCCTTTGCTCCTAAGATGCATGCAAAAATCAACTTCCAGACCAAGAGGACAGAAGAGAATCCTGGACAAACATAAAGCAACAAACACACAACACACCAACAGAGCACATTTCCTCACTCACGCAGGGGCTTTGTCTTCAGAATGAGCATTTCATGGGCCTGCTCACAAAGCTGCCCTTCTGGTTGCGTCTGCCTGTTTATTTTCCGCTCGCCCTCCGCAGACGCTGAGCAGGCGAAGTAAACAACTGGCGGAACAGTCTCACTTCTGAGCAGAGACACAGGAAAACAAGACAGATTAGGAGCTCAGTTATTGATTGCAAACTACTGACATGGAAAGCTGCCGTTGGGGTGTCAGGAGACACAGGAAAAGGTGCTGATGCTTGAAATCCAGCTGTTCAGTGGCTTTTGACCACAGTCAGAAAGCTTCTTCGGAGCCTGGGAGGTGTCTAATCTAAAAGCAGATGGCTCACAGGTGGAACTGCATTCTTTCCCCTCTTTTGGGGGGAGGTGTTCTCTTAAGGGGACTAACTTTCCTTCTGGTGGCTCACGTCAAGAGGATCAATGTCAGGAAAAAACAGCATTTGTTTCCTTTGTATTTTAAGACCTCCTATTTTTGGCATTCTTCCTCGAGGATGGCTTTATCTCAGTGCAGAGACCGGGAAGTCAGTCGTGTCGGCTGCAGCATCCCCCTGGCCTGGCCTCCCCCAGAGCTGCAGCCCGGCCCAGCCTCGGGCACTTCTTTGACCGGTTGCGCAGGGCCAGCCTGGAGGGTCCTGGATGGTTCCCAATGTTTCTACCTCTTTTGTAAAATATTATTTTTCTTCTTCAGATGAGAAGGTTAAGCTTCATCTTAGTTCATATCCTTTTAACGTGTCTTTATTTCTGCAGCTCTCTTAGCCAGAACTGGGTGAACTCTTAACATTTGTGTCCCCGCAAGCAAACATGGTTTTCTCAGTTTGCTTACTCACAATAGAACCAATGACATTGTGAATGTCCAGGGAATGTTTGTGGCACCTAGCAGCAGTGCGTAGAGGGAGCGATGGGCATAACTAACATCACTGTTTCATTTTATTCTCTTAATTCAGTTGTCACGTGAAGACTTTAAAGAAATGTTAGTCTTATTAAAATGACTCAAAATTACTTCTTTTTGTGGCCCCTCTATAAAACATGAATACTTCCCCTCACATTTAGCAATTACTTTAAAAGTTTTGCCTTTTAGAATGTTGTTTTTCTTATATATTTAAAATTTTTTTGAGTTCTAAAAATGAAGAATAGTGAATAATGTAATAGCACGCACATATTTGCATCACCCAGAATTATCCACTTTATTTTTAATATATTTGCTTCTAGCATTTTCTCTTCTCTTTCTTTTAAAATTTTTAAAATAATTACAGCTTCACAGAAGTATCTGAAGTTCAACCATCATCCTTGGTCCTGCCAACCTTTGCCACACCCACCACTCCAACTACGCAGTTACACCATGAGTTTGGTGCATTTGGTGTGTACTATTCAAGTCCATTTCCATATTTTACATGCAATATATATCCATGAAATACAGAGTGAGTTATAATGTGTATTTTGCTTTTTACTTAGGCAAAATGTGTGTGTATAAAGCATGCATATCAAAAGTTACAGCTCAATAAACTTTTATAGAGTGAGCATACGCATGCACCCCACTATCCAGAGAGAAATTCAGAGCATTACCAGTAACATCACACATTAATCTTGCTTGTTTTTGAATTTGATACTGTATAATGGAATCTTTGTTGTCTGGTGTCTTCTGCTCAGCACTTGGGTAAACTTCATACATGCTATTGCTTACACCTGCAGTTCATTCATTGTCATCGCTCTACAGTATTCCATCACACTGACATACTACAATTTATTGAACCATTTTTCCATAGATGGACATTTGAGTTGTTTCCCAATTTCCCAAGTTTGAATTTATTATGAGTAGTGCTATCATGAATAGTCTTGTGCATGTTTTCTGGTACACACATATACGTTTCCACTGGGTACATAATGAGGGTGGAATTGCTAGGTCATATGATACAATTATAATGAGCTTTAGTAAGCATTGCTAAACCATTTTACACAGTGCTAATGCCAGTTTACATTTCCACCAATTTGTGTTGTTTTGAAATGTACTGGAATAGTATCGTACAATAGTTACACTATGAAACAATACTATATATAGTTCTGAATCTGTTTTTTTTCCACCTAATTTTTAAAATGACCCATTCATATTGACATGTAGTGCCATAAGTCTAAACTGATATCACTATTCCATTGTACACATTTTATTTTACTAATTAATTCATCTATTGATACACATTAGCTTGTTTCCATCATTTTATTTTTGCTAAGAAGGCTACATTTAGCCTCCTTTTACAAATCTTTAATTAAAGGCCAAGCATTACTTCAGTGTTTTCCAAATTCTTCTGATAATAAGGATCACCTGTAGTACTTGTTAAATATCCAGATTCCTGGGCCTTTTCCCTGGTAATTCTGAGTCAGTGGTTCTGGGATGTCTCCAGGCATTTGTATGATTAACCACCATTTCAGGTGTTCTTAGAGTCAAGGAGGTTTGGGAAGGGCTGCCCTAGGTTATATACTCAAAAGTGGAATTGTTTGATCATAGGCTGGGCACATTTTCAATTTTACTAGATAATACATATTTTTTCCATGTCGTTAATATTTGCCATTTTCACACAAAATTGTTTACCAATCTGATAGGTGAAAAGTGGTATTTTTAAGTTACATTTCTCTGATTACCATTGATAATGATACTTGCTAGCACTTGTATGGCACTTCCTATGTCACCCACTGTTTCAAGCTGCGAACTTATATTAACTTATTGTATTCTCCTGACTCTAGGAGGTAAGGAGCAATCTGACCAGATGAGGAAAACTAGACACAGAAGTTACCTGCCCAATGTCATTGACCAATTGAATTTCCTCTACTGTAAATTTCTCATTAATATCCATTACCCATTTTTTTCTATTGTGTTGCTGATCTTTTTTGTATTGATATCTAGGATTTTTGAAAAATACAGTATCGATGCCATTTTTGTCTATTGTATGTGTTGCAAATAACTTCTTTTAGTCTTTTACTTATTTATAGACCTTGTTTATGATGACACCTTTATTTTTTCCAAAGCACTTTCACATTTGATGTTTCAACCCTTCATTCACTCACCAGATATTCATTGCTCACAGTGCTTGGCACTATTTGAGTCACTAAGGTTACAGATATCTCTGCTGAGATGGGGTCTACATCCTAATTAGAGATGACAGAAAATATACCAGCAATAAATAAAGTGCAGGTCAGCAGGTGCTAAGCACCATGGAGGGGAAAAAAAGCAGAGCAAGGGACAGAGACTGCTGGGTGTGTGGGGGATGGGGTAGGGAGAGGAAGAAAGGGGGAGGGTCATTGCTACTTTATACTGGGTGGCTGGGGACAGTCTCACTGCCAAGGTGGCACTTGGATGACCTGAGAAAGTATGGGAGCAAGCTTGTGGATCTCTGGGTGAAGAGTTGCTCCAGGCAAAGAAGAGCCAGTTCAAAGGCCCTGGGGTAGAAGCACCTGATGTGTCTGGGGAATAGCAAGAAGGCTAGTGTGGCTGGGATGGGGTGTACAATGGGGAAAGCAGTAGATGAGGTCCAAGAGGAGTAGGGGAAGGGCAGGCTATATGGGGTCCTGGAAGCCACCGTAAATACTTTGGCTTTGACTCTGAGCTATGTAGGAAGCCAACTGAGGTTATTTAATATTCACAGGCCCTGGGAAGTTCCATAAAATTGCCAGGATCACATAGGAATTGGCAGTACCTGGCTTAAAATCAGAACTTCTGACTGTGATGTTCTTCTCTCACATCACAGCTGTCTGAAGTCCTCGTTCCTTTTTCCTTCACAACTGGAAGAAAGCAAAAAAGGAATGCCTATCCAATGCAGAAACATCTGCTAGGGTCACCAACTGGCCTGGTTTGCTAGGGTCTGGAAGGTTCCCCAGGGTGTGGGACTTACAGTGCTCAAACTGGGACAGTCCTGGGCATAGTGGGACAGCTGGTCACACTATGCCCTGGCTGAACAGCAGCAGCACGTACCCATGGACTGCTTGAACCCCTGGCATCTCTAGGGTCCTTCTGTGCTGCCACTGGTAGAGATGCCCATGCTCTGGAAACTTCCCAAACCACCCTCAGGTCCAGGACTCAGGGTGGCTGTTGGTACTACTATGTAGAATTCACTGGAATTATAGAGGTTATCTCTGGGTGGTGGGATTATGTGGGGAATTTTTCCCCCTCCTGCTTATGTACTCTTTTTTTATACTTTAAAAATTCTACTATGAATATGTATTATGTTGATGCTCAAGAGAAATGTAGCATGGTAAAGAATTAGTTTATCTTTCTTGTCTTTATCCTGAGTGTTTAGCCCAGTTCCTGGTACATAGCAGGTGCTCAATGAAATTTTTTAGACCACAAATTACATGCCAGTAATGTGTGCAGCCTCTGAAGGACCAATACTATCTGTAGTTCTCAAACTTTAGCACACGTGAATCACCTGGAGGGCATGTTAAACCGTAGATTGCTGGGCCCACACCCCAGAGTTTCTGATTCAGTTGATTTGGGGTGGGGTTCCGTAATTTGCATTCCTAACAAGTTCCAGGTAATGCTATTGCTGCTTGGGTGGGGGAGTTGGGAGGGAGAAAAGAACCACATTTGGTTAATTAGAATCACTCATTAATTGCTTGATTAGTTTTTGGTGCTAGTGTGGTCTTTTAACCATCAGGTATATTCTTGTTTCCTTGGAAATTTTAGTTCCAATTCTAAACGAATTTATATATGAATTCATTCATTCCTTCATCCAGCAACCATTTGTTGCCTTCTCTCATTAAGAACTGGTGACACTTAAAGATGAATGGAACACAGTTATTACCCGTTAGGTACTCAGAGACTTCAAAAAGCATTAAGTCATTTTTTCTTTTAGTTAACTTCCCAAATAAGAAATTAAATTTGGGAAGAAAATGAGAAACTTTAAATAGAATATGTTGTTCATTGTCAATTCAAGAAAATTGACTGACTTTGATAAATGTTCTACAAGCTTAAAGGTAGGATTGTCCTTTATGAATTCAGCTGTTGAGAGTATAGGGCAAATGAGGCCAATTTCATGGACTCAGGCCAGCTGCTCAAATAACGGGTGGAAACAAGAATAAATGTAAAGTCCTGTGTTTGAGCCTAAAAAAAAATCAATAACTCAAGTATAGTTTGTGTCAGAAAGACCTGGGAGTTTTAATTGGCTTCTATCCAAAATCCACGTACAGCAAATCAACTTATTTAGTTTCCTAGGGATACATTTTACAACTAGTTTATGTTTGAGGGTTAACGAGGAAGTAACATTGCTTAAAGTTAGATTTCTATAGGCTCTTTGTGTATGTGTGTATGTGTGTGTGTGCACACACACATACACTTCCATGCACAGTAAGCAATTGGTAGGTTTTGCTTGAAAATTTTTCTTGGCGAAGTTCTGACAGCCATGCTCTCTAGTAGTGTTTTTCAAAATGTGGTCTGTGGACCACCAGAGTCAGCATCACCCGGAAAACTTTCTAAAATACAGATTCCTAGGTCCCAACTTAGACTTCCTAACCAGGACCTCTGGGCATGCACCAAGAATCTGCTAGATGATGCTAAAGTTCTAGAACCCCTGCTTTATGTCAAAAAGACAGTCTTCTTAAGAAAATCTTGGGCTTACTCATAGATATGGTCTAGGTGGTCTGCAGTTGTTCTGTCTTCTAATTAGGTTTCTTAATTTCCTTAAGAACATCTCAACTATATTCCTTCCCTCTCACTTGGTCAATCTTCAAAGAACATGAACTTGCTATGAACCATCAACATAGAAAGCCTATCTTCCTGATTTCGTTATTGCTTTAGATCTGAGGGAACTCAACCCCAAATTTGAGGTCTGTCATAGGCAGTTTTCCAAGCATTTATGGTGATTTTTTTATGTTCCAGCTTTGCTCTTGGATTCATCTTCTTTTCCCAGAGTTGGTTTTTCCTTCCCTCATTTCACTTGAAAATTCTATTGTTCAGTCTGCATTTCTGTCAACCCCTTTAAACACTCTTGTTTGGAGTTAAGCAAGGTAAAAAGAAACGATTTTTTAAAACTAGCATTAATATTGTTTTCGGGTAGACATTATTAAGTAAAATAAGGTCAAAAGAATAAAGAATAACACTAAAACCATGGAAGGAAAAATTTGTGAGAGTAGGATCTGCATTCACCTAACACCTTCATTTTTGCCTTCATCTGAGGGCTAGAGATAAAAAAGAAACTATTAGAAGCCCAAGTCATGGGCTTACCTTTAAACCAGATGCATTTCTAACTCATGATGATATATATATATATATCATATAATTTTTGTCATGAACTGAATGTTTGTGTCTCCCCCTGCCCCATTTATATGTTGAAGCTCTGACCCTCTTTACACAAGTAACTAAGGTTAAATGAGGTCATAAGGGTGGGGCCCTGATTCCATAGGATTTAGTGCCCTTACGAGAAACACCAGAGAGCAAGCTCTCGCCCTGTCTCTCTCAAAATACCAAAATAGTTGTATTTTGTTATGGCAGCTCAAGCAGACCAATACATATATGTTTTAAAAACTAGACAAGGGAGTATAAAAGATAAATAATATCAGCTCTTTGCTACTGAAATTTGCCTTTATCTCTCAATAAAAGAGTTAGGCATTTATTGAAAGAAAATAAAATCAAGGGAGGAAGAATATTCTAATTATAATAACTCCTAGGAGTTCTGGGTTAAAGTCAATGGAAATTAACCATTCCTTTCATATCCAGGAAAACTAAAGCCAAAAGAATGAACCTGTGCTTTCCATTTAGCAACCTGCAGTCCTAATTCAGCCACCTGCTCCAGCTGAAAAGGCCCTGCCTTTGGCCTTTCCAAGTTCAATCTGGCATCTGTCTACCCCTAGATGCCCAATAACCAAAATACATATGGAGAGCTGGTTGCCTGGAGTTAATTTTCTACTCTGGATACTGATATGGGAGTCAGCACTAGAAAATGAATCCTTTATTGAATCACCTACCAAGGCAGAGAGTGTTGTCCCAGGAATGCTGGTTTCTCGGGTCACTGCCAATGGAGCAGACCAGCTGGAGCTGCTAATCAGGTCTCTGGGACAGACTCAGGTTGAGAGCATTTATCTGCAATCACAGTTATATGCGCTAAGATAGGGGGAAAACCATCGGAATAGCCCTAGTACCCCAGAGACACTAAAAATCTTTCTAACGAGGAGAATAGGGCCATGTAAACTGGCAGAGGAATTTGTTCCAGGGGCTAACTAAATAGCTCTCTCTATAGATGCCCTAGGATTCTTGCTTCTAATTAATGATTAGTTGAATGCCCTCCCCTGGGCGGGCAGTTGTCCTTAATTCCTTTCCTTATTCCCCAAATTGCTATGCCATGGAGAAGTGTGAACCCCCACGTGAGTTGCTGGAGAAGCAGCTCAGGGGGCCAGGGTGCTGTGACCGTTGAAATTCGTCCCTCACACACTATGAAGTTGCCGGGGCAATACTAGAATCTGAAGAGGACAGAGATGAGTCCTAGGAAGAAAAGAATTAAGAAATCATGTTTACTGATGATGCAATGAAGGGAATTGCATTTTGTACATTCTCTACAACAGGTTCTTATTCCAGCCAGTTGCTCACTACTGGCCACTCAAATTACCCCCTCACCTTGGGTGGGTGTGAAAGATACCAGTTCCTGTCCTTAGTGTCCCTCTGTAACATCCTGATAAAGGTAGATTAGCTCTTAACTCATCATTTACTCTGCTGTCTAATCACAGCTTCTCCTAGTTGTGATCTTATCTCTTCTCAGTTTTAACATCTGCTTCAACAGCCTGGCACTCACTGCTCTCTCACATTTCCTGCTATTTCTAGACTCCAGAACCTTCAGCTCCACCCCTTCACGGCCACCAGGCAGGAAGCACCCACATCAGTCAATGTGACGGGCGCTGGGCGCTGTGCTAAGCCCTTTGCTTACGTTATTTCACATGCTCCTCACGACAAACGTATGACAGGTAGTGCCCTTTCCCCAGTTTCACAAACAAGGAACCAAGCTTGGAGTGTGACTGCCCAAGCCACAGAGTGAGGCGTTCATCGGCTCTGCTGTGCCCTGCCTCCCTGTAGCAGACGCTACAAAAAATGACTGGATGAATTCATGAAGTCCTGCATAGATGAATGAAAAGAGAATAAGACCGAGGGCACACTCTTGGGAGTATAATGGAATGTATTTTTTCACAAAAGTTCATCAAGAACTTGAAAAAATCTTTGGTAGAAAAATAGCTGGGAGGCTGTGCTGCAAGCATGCTTACTCGCATAGAACAGCCCGTGTTCCCTGTCTCTGCTCCAGGGGGATTTCTGGGACACTGCAGAGGTTTTCTGGCTTGTGAACTTCTGTTTCCTGGCTGCAGTTGGGTTCTGGGCCATCTTTTGTTTCATTCAGCTTCAAATCAGAAGATCCCCCTGGATGTTGGCTCTCATCTGGGAAATGGAAACTATTTGTGCTGCCATGAAGGAAGCTTTCTGTGTCTGGCAGGGTCTCTGGGCTGGAAGCGGCATAAAGAGGGAATTAGGAAATCATCAAGCCGGCCGTGGTCTTGGGGTGTCGCATTGTCAGTATTCCAGTTACTGGGAGGATGTGGAAAGCTCTTCCTGGCTTACTGCTTTGAAAATTAAAAGAGAAAAACCCAGCAACACTCCATACAGCTCAAACTCATCAGCATGGGCATCCCGGGCAGCGGGTCTGGGTAAGAATCTGTGAATAATGCAACATGGCTTGGGCGATAAACATGCTGGGGTGAGTTTTCCATGTGCTCACCACTCTGCCGGCACAGGCTTGCAGCAGCAGAACAAAGCCGCTTTGTGCCCTCCCAGAGCACCCTTGCTGTACTTTCGAGGGTTTTTCTTTTCCCCAGACGCCTGCTTTAGGGATCTTTAGCTCTTTCCTTCAGACAAACAACTAAATTAGGGTGCTGTTTTACTGGCATTTGGTATACTGAGGGGCCATACCTATTTGATACTTTGATTTTTGCCTACCCAGTGGAGGAGGCAGACACGTGTGTGGTGTATTTTAAGCTATACTTTAAGAATAGAAAGCACTTCCTCTGCAACAAAATGCATCCCAACCCAAGGGCTGAAGTATCTGAAATCCTGCTAGGATGTTTTTACAATATAAACTAGAAGTCGTCGATCCCACAGCTCCTGCTCTAGGCCCTTTCTCTTTTGCCTCCAATGGGTGATCTGACACGGCCCGAGACCTCTAGGGACAGGACGCCACCCCCGAAGGTAGCCTGCAGCACGTACAAACAACATTCATTATCTTAGAAAGTTCCAGCTCCCATTGGACTCAAATCTACCTCCCTGGGTTGCATCTAATACTTCTTCCACATGACAGTCCTTTAAATATTTGAAGAGAACTAGGGTGTCTCCCTTTGCCAAAGTAAATATCCTCAGATGTTTCTCATTGGTCATGATTACTAGCACAGATTAAAGCCTCCCTCCCACGCACTCCTTTTTTTAATTCCCACAAGTATTTCTGCATCTACATGTGCCAGAAACTGTGCGAGACACCTCTTCCCTCCGTCATACAACTCGGACACTTTAGAGGGAAGTGCAGACCTGACATATAGACTGTGTGAGCTCATGAAAGAGCACAGACGTTGGAGTTACGCAGATCTGAATCAGGTTCCAGTTGTGTCCTCCTTTTGGCCATGAGGTCCCTCAAGCTTCTTGACCATGAGGGACACCAGTTTCCATAGTCATAATATGAAGGCAGTCCTTTACCTCTTGCAGGGGAGGAGACGATGTGTGCACTGAGCAGGAGCTTGGTCGTTGCACCATTTGGCAACTGTGCCAGGCCCTTAGGTCAAGTAAGAGCATGGAATAGTCTTGATCATCAAAATGTGTCAGCTACAAATCCAACCCTCTGTGAGCGTGTTCAGCACACCATCTGTGTTTTTATTTAAGTTATTGATAACAGTGTTGACCAGGACATGGCCTGCCTGGGAAAGAGCCCAGTGACCCTCTGCAAGGACACTACCCTTTCGTGCCTTCATTTCATTAGTAAGCATTCTTTGGTCAGGGACATTGAACTAGTTATAAGAAGAAGCATACTCTTTTCCAGTCTATATTTCTCCATTGCTTCCACATGGATATTCTGAGAGCTTTTGTCAAGTGCCCTGCTGAAATCCAGGTAGTCTATGTGTATATCACTCCCCTAACACAGTAAGCAAAAGAGCCTCTGTTTTTCTCCTATGTGTTCTCTTTTGAAAGGCGGATGCTCCTGGGAGGGCTGACCTGTTGCATTAGGCCACACTAAAACACTAGTGGTCTAAGAGACCCCTTCCTATCCGACTCTGGTGGGAGTCGCTGGATCCTGGGGGAGATGAAGGGAGGACTGATAATATAAACAGAGAAGATGTGTAGCCACAGCAGAATGGGGAATGAAAACAAGTCTTACTGACTTAGCATTTGAGCTCAAGAGTGGACTCATGCACAGATCCACATTTTACAAAGAGAAAAAGGTGGGTGGCTGATGACACAGCCTCTGAGGATTCCAGTGCACCCAGATTCTCCAGAGAATCTTCAAACTCTGCAAGTGTCAAATGCTCCTTTCCTCTCCTTCCTCCAGCCCCAGCAGGGGGCTACTGTGGCAGATATTCAAGTTTGGCACAACCTAAGATCCCCGTTAACAGTAAAGCAGCCAGCTTTTATGAAGGGCTCATGATCTGGCCACGGCACTTGGCACTTCCCACGCTTTATGTCATAATTCTCACAATGAGCCTATGAGGGAGGGACACTGTAATCATCTTTGCCTTATAGTTGGGGAAACTGAGGCTCAGAGAGGCTTGGCAATTTGCTTAAAGCCACACAGCTATACAGGGAACAGAGCCAGGGCTCTGTTCCAGTTGTGCTGAACTCTAAGGAGTTTTTTAATCTTTAGACAAATTGTGCCTTCCAGTCTCATTTTAGGGATTTATTATTTGACCATTGTGGCTGCCCTAGCAGGGATTCTAGGGTTGGCCCAGAGAGATGGGGCTGCTGAACCCCTTTTGGCTTCCCTCCAACTGCCCTGTGGAAGCCCCCACCTCCTAGATGTTGCATGCTCCTAGGTGGCCTGGCCATGGCACTGTTGGCCAGGGTGACCTGGAGTGGACTCCCCCAATTCAACTTTCGGCTCACACCCAAGGAGACATCTGCTCTCTGGAATTCACACTGCTGGAAAGCCACCCTTGAAATTGTTCTGGGACTGGGCGGTGGTGTCTTGGAACAACTTGACTGGGGGCTGAATCTCATTACTGACAGAATTGTGACCTTTCAGCAGAATATGGAAAATGCCATGGATAGAATATGCAAAAATGATGTCAGTGCTGTGATATGGGAGGGAAGGGGATGGCCCATGTGGGATATTTATTTTAATGATATCACCACCATTTGTTATGTGGTTTGAATTAAATAGAAGTCTTTGAGTCTCAGCTCCACCAATGATCTCTCAAAACATTCCCTTGTTTTGTCTGGTGTCATTTAGCACTCACTCCGCTGCGTTTCTTGGATGAACAGAGCCCTTGATATGATTTTTTTGTTCTGATGTCTTAAACCCAGAAATAATGGGGCCTTTATTTTCAACCTAATTGTACCCATATTGATCCAAAATACAGGCATTCTTTAATGAGAGTAGGAAGGAATGTGATGGTTTAAATTAAGGAGACAGGCAAAATAGACCCCAAATTATAGATGAGTTCACTTGGCCTGCTTAGGGCTGGGACACACATACAGCTCTGTCTCTCTCTCATGCGCTCTGAAGTCAAGATGAACATGTGTAGCGACAAAAGATTGCAAAAATATAAATGTGTTTACATGACCCTTTGGAAAGTTTCCAAATGTACGGCTGCCAGTTTGAAGCTGAGGGCCCTTCAATTCTACCAGGAGACAGAGCTGAATGAGGGAGGTGCTCCAGTGTGGGCTCCCAGCTGTTGTTCTGTCTCAGCTGTAGAACCAGAGAAGGTTTGCTAATAACAGTCCTAATGGTGAAGTGAAAACAATAGTATGCACCTCCTCCTTTCATTTACAATGCATTTTAATGCTTTGTGTATATTACTTCATTAGAGCTTTTCAATACAGGAGAGAGAGAGTGAGAGAGAGAGAGAAATGTCAATGTGGAGCTCACTAATGACTCCATTTAACATATTAAGAAACAAACCCAGAGTGAGGACATTTTCCCACAGACACACATGTGGCTAGTGGTAGATGCCGGAAGCCTGGGCTCCTCCGTGTTAGGCTGCTGCTGCTTCCTGGCCTACGGAACCCCGTCAGGTGGGACATCCGGGCACTGATGACCACATTCTCACCAGAGTGAGAACTGGGCTCAGGTGCTCTGCACAAGTGGCCCATCACAGAAAATCTCATGAGCATGTCCACTCCAATGGCCAGTGACATGCCACAGGAACTGCCTGTTACCCTGGGCGGAGCTCTGTGTAAAACATTGCAGGTGTGTGAGGGTGAGGCGGGGTAATGTGCTGGTGTGCTAGGGCTGCCATAGCAGTTAAACAATAGTAACTTATTCCTTACAGCTTTGGAGGCTAGAAGTCCAAGATCAAGGTGTTGGCAGGGTTGGTTTCTTCCGAGGCCTCTTTCTTGGATTGGAGATGGTCCCTCTGTCTTCACATGGTCTTTTCTTTGTGTGTGTCTGTGTCCTAATCTCCTCTTCTTATAAGGATCCAGTCATACTGGCTTCGGGGCCCACCCTAATGACCTCATTTTAATTTAACTACCTTAAAGACCCTATTTCCAAATACAATCCCAATCAGAGATGCTAGGGGTTAGGACTTTAACATATGAATCTGTGGGGGACACGATTCAGCCCATAGCAGGTAATAGGAAGCATATAGGGTGCAAGGAGAAGCAGAAGGTACCCAGGGGCTGTGCCAGATTCACTCACTCCACAGTTCCCGAGTGTCTGCTCTGTGCCCTGCCCTAAGCTCAGACGCCCATCAGCCCCTCACAGCCGGGTGGGGCACCTCTGGGGGCTATGCAACCTCTACACATCCCATCAGACTGCCACCAATGCTGGCTCTGCAGAGCTGAGAGAAGGAAGACAAGTTCTTGTTCTCTCTGGTGTGCAGGAAAATCACTTGGAAAACTTGTTAAAGCCAGATATTTGGACCTCATCTCAGGTCCAATCAGAAATCCTGATTCTCAGTGGGCCCAAGAATCTGCGTTTCCAGCAACCTCCTAGGTGAGGCTGAGGCTATAAGCATTTGGACCACACTTTGAGTAGCACTGCTCTATGACACGCTGGGAATTTATCCTCCTTAAATCTGGCCCCACTTCTATTATTTAGCAGCCTCTGAATTATGAACGATATGTATTCTAAAAGCTGTCTCCTTCAGGTTAGGCCAAGAGTGCAAACCAAGACATTATGGTTCATTTTACAGACTTGAGAGCTGTGGCTGTAGACAAAGTGTGTCCAGTCTATTCTCAGTTCTCCTAAAATGTTTTAAATCCTCTCGCCCTTGTAGGGGAGCAGACCGTGAGGGGCAGAAGAGCACTTGTCTCTGTGAAGACAAAGAGCATGTGACCCCCACAGCTCTACTGCCCAGTCCTGCCATACTCACCCTTTTGCATATACACAATAACAGGACAATCAACATTGCTGTAGAAGGAAAACATCATGGCGCTGGCAGGACACACTCTTGAGTGATTGGTCTTGAGTATTTGCAGCTAAAAGAGGAGTGTGTGTTCTGAAATTTCATTTGAAAGCAGGTCATTTTGTATTCAGAACAGCTCTTCCAAAGAAATAGTTATAAATAGTCATTTCACAATAGCCCATTTAACCTGTAACGTGACTGAAGTATTTACATCATTCCCAACCACTGTGTCTTAGAGGAAAATGAGTGCCAAGTTCCAACTGAGAATACCCAAAGCGAACATTTCTCTCAAAGACCGAGGTGGGGGAGGAGAAGAATGAGCCAGTTAATAGGGCTGAGATGACAGGGAGGAACCTCTGAGAAAGCAGGAGCAATTACAAAACAGAAATTGGGACTGAGGACATCAGACTTACATACTCTTGAACTTGTTCACTTCTTGGAGCCATTTATTGTGTGTTGATTATTTGCAAACAGATTATATGAATATAATCATTTACTGTTCGCAAATTCATGCATGTTAATCTCGCCTCCACAACTAGATTATGAAGTCATTAAGGTCTAGCGCTGTGTCAGATATCTCTCCTGTCTTTTGAGGTTGCCTCTTGAACATCAGTTACTTACACTCCTTTATGCCCACTGGGTCCAAGCAGGGCTCAGAAACCCAGTTATAAGGAGTAGTGGAGTCAGATTGTGAGATTGGGTTGAGGTTTACCAGGCAGGGGCCGGTGGGAAGGCCAGGAAATAAATGAATTGAAGGTGCTGGCAATGGCAAGAGGACAGACAAAAGGTTCACTGCTCATGCTCTGCCAGTAGTTTAACTCCAAAGAGAAAAGAGGAAAGGACAAAATCATTTCCTATGATCTCACAGGAAACTGGGCTAAAGGAGGGGGATCTAGAAATAACTTTATTCACCACCACCTGTTTTTATGGTGCTAGGTTAGGTTGACATAGGATTATGGAGAAAGGTCAGTGAAATTACTAGGGATTCCCAAATTGAATAGGGCCAGTGTCTGTCTGGGAGCTCCCTAAAGCTCTTAGTGGAAGGAGCTGGGTTTGCCCAATAGGGCCTCCCTGTTTCTGGCCTGGCTGTGGTAGCCTTGTTACTGGCATAGCCCGAAAGTTGTTGAACTCCAAAACTTCCAAACTTCAAGCACTCCTTAACTGCTGGAGATAATAAGAAGTTGCCTTAATTGTATTCCTTCCTTGGAAAGACTTTTTGCTATAGGAAAAAGAGCACTAAACTAGTAGTCAGAGTATGTGGGTTCTGAAATCTGTTTTCACTTTCAATGTGCAGCATTGAAGAATTCAATTCACGTTTTGGTATCTCAACCAATGACCCTCCAAGTTTCTTCCAGCTCTAATATTCTATCATTCTATTATTACACTTTGGAGTTAACTAGAGAAATAATTATAATACGCAAATAACATTGGGGAAAGAGACAAGTATGCCTATTGTCACCATTTCTAGTCAACATTATACTGGAGGTTCAAGCCAATACTTTAAAGGAAGGTAAAGAAACAAAACGTACAAATATTGAAAAAGTAGAAATAAAACTGATGACATAATTATATGCTGATATATGTAGACATCCAAGAATATTCCACAAATGTTAGAATTAATAAAGTCAGTTTAGCATGAGCTGGGCCTAGTGATAAAATACAAAAATCAATTTCATTTCTAAATACCAGCAATAAATAGAAAATGTAATTTAAAAGATACTATTTAAATCATATCAAAAATATAAAATGTTTAGGAATAAGTATAACAAAGATGTATAAGACTTTCAACCTAATTGTACCCATATTGATCCAAGATACAGGCATTCTTTAATGAGAGTAAGAAGGAATGTGATGGTTTAAATTAAGGAGACAGGCAAAATAGACCCCAAATTATAGATGAGTTCACTTGGCCTGCTTAGAGCTGGGACACCCATACGGCTCTGTCTCTCTCTCATATGCTCTGAAGTCGAGATGAACATGTATAGCAACAAAAGATTGCAAAAATGCAAATGTGTTTACATGACCCTTTGGAAAGTTTCCAAATGTATGGCTGCCAGTTTGAAGCTGAGGGCCCTTCAGTTCTACCAGGAGACAGAGCTGAATGAGGGAGGTGCTCCAGTGTGGGCTCCCAGCTGTTGTTCTGTCTCAGCTGTAGAACCAGAGAAGGCAAAGGAAGGGCTCCTGGGAGGGGAACCAATACAGTTCAAAGAAACTACTTAGTGCTGCCTCTTGATAATTATATTGCTAATTATTCATTTTCTGATTTTTTTTAAAAGAAGAAAAGAATGTGCTCTTTTTTTTCTGTTTTCTTTTTTATTATCCTCATGGTCTCTAACAAAGAATGTGCTCTTCTGTTTTATTATTATTTTTATCCTCATGGTCTATAACAAAGAATGTGCTCTTCTTTAGAATTACCCTTGGAGAAAAGGCTAGAGGGAGATCCCGCCTCCCAGGTTGTCTTTTGAAATGGGTAGGTAAACAGGATATGAGAGACCCCCAAACTGCAGAGGTGAAGCCAAGCCATTAGAAATGGGCAGAATGCAATTGTGGACTTTTTGACCAAATTATGCACCTTTAATTTTATAGGACACTGTGTTTCATAGAGAACTGCTGAACTGTCAGTGTCATTTATATCCCTAGCAGGCACTCGGGGCACCGTGTGAGCCAACAGCTATGACTCAAACTTCCAGTCTCCCCAGGCTGGTCAGACATAAATATTCTCCCAATCTCTACAATCCCCTGCACTTCAATACACATTCTCAATAACTCCAGTTGACTCACTGGTTGACCAAATGACTGGAATCTTTCCCACGCATAGGCTAGATTTTAAAAATTGAAACAAGATTGGAACAACCTAAGACATTTTCATACACAAGGAAAATGCTCCATGAATTTTTACGTGTGTAGAAGGTACTAATCTTGTTTATAGAGTCAAATGTTGATCAGATGTTAATGAACCAGAAGATCATCTGGGACTCACAGAGTGGCCACAATAGTAGTGTTGAGTTTGTATTGGTTAAATGCAAGGGAATTCATGTGGGGGAAATGAACCTAATTGTCTCATAGGTGACCAGTGCTGAAATAATTGTCACAACCAATTGTCACAACATTATTAGGAAGGATGCTGAAAAACAGGAAGATTGTTCTATCCTACGAAATTTCCTATACACTTGAAATTCTGCAATGAATAAGTTGTACTCATTACCTCCAGAAAGATCAGAATGAGCATATAAGTACATTTTTATAATTTTTGTGGACTTATTTTTGCCAGAAGAGCAATAATACATCTGGGATAAGAAGGTCTCAAGCAGGGACAGCTTGGGAGGGTTTCTTGAGGGAGGACAGCTAAGAGGGAGAAACAGAATCTGTTGAAAAGAGACAAGACATGGAGAAGAAAAATTTTTCAGAGGGTTAAATAGAAAGGATAAAGTCAAAATGAAACTGGGAAAACTCAATCAACCCTAGGGGATGAGAGAAGGTTGGGATGCTTTGGATCAAAGAAAATGGTTCAGAACTAAGGACATGGACTCCAGTTCTTTTTTATGATCCAGATGTGGCTAAAAGGACAGGTGCATGACAATGTTAGGACCATGTTGGGTTGTTAAGGAAAATGAATACTTTCAGTTTATATTCCTAACCTTTGAGTGATGACAACCATTTCTTTCTACAAGACGTGACTTGTAGCCTTGGTCAGACACCAAGCTCTGTACAGGATGAAATGAGGCTCTGTGAAAGTATGAAAATTAGTGTGGCAATGCAAAATGTGGATTTCTAGAACCTAAGGCACATCCTTATTCAAATACAGACAGCAAACATCTTCAAAATCATTGGAAATTATCTGGCTCTGCATTTGTGTAGATTTCTTATACTAATGCTTCCTTCATAGGAGGAACAGAAAAAAACTGTAAATCATTTTTCCTTCAGAATGATCACATGTTTTTGCCATCTCACTTGAAGAGAGAAATATTTTCTCTTTTCTATGGTAGTAAAGAGTTGTGCAGTTTTTCCATCTGTCCAGTTTGTGAATTGCGTGTAAAGTGAACTTATGAAAATGGCCAAATTGGCCTCTGAAACCCCACCCACGCAAAATCCCTTAGATGTTCTCAGCTGGAGAAGCTGCTAGGTTATAATTGCTACATTAAGACTTTTCTTTCTTGTTTTATGCCTGCTAACCAAGATAATCATAAAATAATGTGACATTTAAAATCTTCTATGAAATAACTAAAATATTATAGTTTTAAATGATTTGGTAAAGGTCTCTCGGCCCATATGAAAAATTTCTTCTACACATTTGTCTTTGTAAACATTGCCCATTGTCAAACATTGTAGGGAAACAGTCCTGCTCTTTTTGAAATTTTCCAATTTTATTCTTATCTCTTAATTGTACTTGGGAGTCAGAGACTATTTAGTGTCTCTTCTGTTTCAGAATAGCAGCTATTTCAGGATTATATTTTCTGTGTCATTTTATTAATAGAGTAGGGAGAATATTGGATGGTTCTTGTTTTTACAGAAAGAAACGATCTTAATATTTTCTTCGAAACACGAAGATGACTTCTCTTAGAATGCACATCTACTCCTCAAATTTTGGGGATCTCATGCCTCAAATTTTAAAAAAAAACTTTGTTAAAACAACTAAGTACAAAGTTTGATAAGTTTTTAAATTATTATATTTAGCTAATGATCCATGTATAGACAAATTTTAAGACATACCCGTCAAAGATGAGTTATGATTTAACCTTCTAATTTTCTGCTGTTATCAGTTACTGCTCAATAGAACCACTCTTAAGTGTGTTTAATGGGTTCTAGAATGCCCTGGGATTTGTTCCTAGCTCCTGAATTTGTGGGACCTCCAAGCAATTTTGCTCCCAAAGCACTCACAGAAGGCTTCCATCTGGCCTGTGTGTGCCACGGGGCAGGTAAGACCACAGGTGTGAACTTGTCAGAGGAGAGCTTTCATCCACTCTCAGGTGTCTGTTCCTCCATCTTTTTTGGCCTAAGAGGAAGAGAAAGGAGAATACTAGCCTTAGACAAAATATCTTTTCTTTTGTTGTAGTTACTGCTGCTTAAACCAAACATTTTACCTCTTAATTCACTGTAAGTCTCTTCCATCTCATTAGCTTATCTGGAAACCCTGCTCATGTCCTTAACCCTGGCTCTTAGAGAGTCCTAGTACATAAAGAACTGTTCAGATTAGCCTGATTATATTGGAGTTTTAAAATTTTTATTGTTAAATCACCTTTATTTAGGTATAAATTACTTAAAATAAAATGCACCTATTTAAAATGTACAGCTTGATGAGTTTTGACAAAGGTAGACCCAGGTCACTCACACTTTTATCAAGTTACAGATCATTGCCATTATCCCAAAATGTTTCATATGTCCCTTGCAATTATTCCCCTGCCCCCAGAAAAGCAATGCTTTCTGTCACTGGTTTGCCTTTTCTAGAAGTTCATAGAAGTGCAATTGTGCAGTATTTATTCTTTTGTGTCTGGCTTCTTTTGTTCAGTATGCACTTTTTGAGATTCATCTGTGCTGTGTGCATTAGTAGTTCATTCCTTTTTATGGATTTTTATATATGTATGGGGGAATGAAGTTACCTTATGCAGCCATGTACTTACTATTAAGGAGATTTTACTAAAGATCTGACTTTTATTCTTCCAGGGCACTCTTGTGCATTCTATTAAGACAGAATAAAATTCTATAACATCTTTGGCTGAAATAAATGGAGATATCTACGTGGCTTAAGTTACAATGAAAAACAAATTAAAGTATTGGCTTAAAAACAAAACATATGTGTTGAATTGTAATGCACTGACTGATTTTAGAGCATATTTTTATTGTCAGTTAAGGTTATGTATGACTTGACTCTTTCGTGTGAGATCTTTTGATCCCAGAAGAATAACCAAATGCTAGAATTTGTGGGTGTGATCTAACAATCTTTCTCTTCAAGTCCTGAGGCTTTGTGTAAGAGTATCTGGCCCCAAGATTTTCGTCAGTCTTAAAAGTTCTTGTGTTTTCTGATCAATTATAAGGCTTTATAATGCAATTTTAATTTTAGTTATTAGGATACTATTGAGAAGGAATTAGGAAAAATTTGACAATTATTTATTAATCATTTGGTTGGAATGTGATAGGGAAGCTATTATTTTTTTCTCCACAATTTTTTTAATCTAGTAGGGACTAAAGACATTTCCAGAAATAACTGCAACACAGAGTAATAGCAACTACAGGAAACATTAAGAAAACAGAAGTCACAGTTCACAAGGGAGAAGAGTTGGCATTTGATCGGGATCCTAAGAGAAAAACCAGGGCTTTCTATAAATAAAAGGATTAAGGACATTCCAAGCAGAATGAAGCTGTTTTTTATGTCACACTAGGGTCTCATCCTCATGCTCACCCTAACAGGGTGTATTATTGTCCTGACTTTGTGCATGAGGAAACTAAGGACCGCAAGGCTGTGTAACTTGGCCCAAGTCTCACAACTTATAAGTGGCAGAACTGGGACTTGTTTGTTAAGCTCCAAAACCTATGCCCTTGACTACAACGCTGTTCTGCTAGACTTGCACATGTCCCACAGCGAAGGTGTCTCCTTGGTAGCTCATGACTACTGTCTGCTGACATCCTGGTCACTCCCACCCTCCCACAAGACTTACACACAAAGACTACAGGCTTCCCCTCTGGCCCATGTCTTGCCACCCATTCCTGGGTCACTGCAGTGTCCTTGTGGACAGCACACACAGAATGACATCCTTGGGTCTCGATACACTTGTCTTTCTTGTCTCTGGTGGTTTCTTCTCCTTTCCATTTCTGCCCCCCAGACCTTGTCAACACCCAGAGTGGTTTCCCTCTGAAATCTGAAGCTCTAATGTCCCCATTTCTGGCCATAATCTCTCATTCTCTCAGCTTTGTCCCTCCAGAGCCTGCTCTTGGACACATCTGTTACACACTTTCCACCTCTCCCTTCTCCCAACCTAGTAGCCCCTTCCTTGTCTAACTTCTTAACTCAACTTGGGCCACAGGACAGATCCCCCAAACCATGTCTTTATGGCAAACATTCTCAACTCTTTATCCTCTTTACTCCCCCTGCCTTGCCCAGTCCAGCGAAAACCCTCAGTCAGTCTGGCAATCTGTCACTGAGTGTCACTGCAGCAAATCACACAACAGGATTTCTGGTCTCCTGCCTCAGTTGGACCCTCAACACCTGAAAAAATCCTTTTTATTGTCATTTTTCAGCCTATTGTCCCTTACTACTTGGCAACTCTTTCAAAACTTTATTTCTCTCCTCAAATTCCCTACCCAACCCTACAGTCACTACCGTTGGCCACAGACTTGTCCTATTTCACTAAGAAAACAGAAGTCATCAGGTGAGAATGACATGAGCTTTCCAGAAAGCACAGCAACATGCCTCCTTCCCACATCCTCTAGGCATGCGGGGCGAGACATGCCACCCCAGGTCCAAGGGCCACACGGCCCCCACACTCTTAATCCCATATCCTCCAATCGGAAGATCTGGTCTTTGTTCTTTTATCTCTTATATCTTCAATCCTTTCTCCTTATTTCTCTGTCTCTTTCTTTTCAGCCTCTAAATAGGCACAGGGACCTTATCTTAGTCATTTAGTGTTGCTATAAAGGAATACCTGAGGCTGGGTAATTTATAAGGAAAAGAGGTTGATTTGGCTCATGGTTCTGCAGGCTGTGCAAGAAGAAGCACGGTGCTGGCATCGACTTCAGGCTGCTTCCACGCATGGCAGAAGGCAAAGGGAGCTGGCGTGTGCAGAGATCACATGGCAAGACTGGAAGTGCGGGTGGGGGGAAGGTGGCGGGAGAGGTGGCAGGTTCTTTTTAACAACCAGCTTTCATGGGCACTAATAGAGCAATAACTCACTCCCCCCACAGGGAGGGCAGTAATACATGCACGAGGGATCCTCCCCCATGACCCAAACACCTCCAACATGGGGGTCAAATTTCAACATGAGGTTTTGGGGGCAAACCTCCCGACCATAGCAGACCTCCTATTCTTAGAAGACATTGGTTGACCTTTGGTCTCCCTCTAGCCCATCTCTCCCAACTCCTTCTCAGTCATGTTTCTTGAAAGACTCTGTATGCTACACTCCTTTCATATCCTCATCTCCTTGATCCCCAGCCCTCTGTAGTCTGGCTTCCACCCCCATCACTTTATGCAAGTTTCTTTGCTGAAAGGCATCAATGATTTCCAAAACCAATGGATATTTGTCTTCTCCTGTCATCGTGGCTTTCTCTGCCACCTTTTATCCTGCTGGCCACTCTTTTCTTGAGCTCTGTGTCCCCTGAGTCCCGTGACACTGTTCTCTCCTCTTAGAGTGTCTCCTCTGGGCCCCTGAGCTCCTCTGCTCACCCTGCCCTCCAATGCCAGCTAAAGGTCTGTCACCATCATAGAGCATCCCCAGACAAGTTCTCCTCCACCCCAGTCACCAACTCCAATTGATCCTTCCTAGGAAACAACTCTTGACCCTGTTCTCTCCTCTCCAGCCAATTCCCTGGCCTGGTCTTCATGATCTCTCACCTGGACTTTTGCAGGAGCCTCTAGACTCCTGTGCTGTCTCCTCTCCTTTTAATGCTTCCTCCACACAACAGAAAGCATGTTAGGAAGCAAGTCTGACCACCCTCTAAAGGCTCCCCATCACTGTGTGATGTGGTGCCAGCTTCCTACGGCTTGGCACAAGGTTCACCACCTACTACTGCTTCTGTGCTCCCACCTGACCTCCCACCGCAGCCCCTTCCTCACCGTATGCTCACAACAGCCCACTGACCACAGGTCCTGCAAACACCAAGCTGGTTCAAATCCTGTGCCTCTGCTCAGGTGTCTACTCTGCCCCAAGGTGAGTCTCACCTTTCTCCAACTAGTAAGTCCCTATCAATTCTTCATGGATTGGCTCAGGTGTCCTCTTCTTAAGGGGCATTCTTGACCCCTAACTTGACCTTCAAGCATCTTCTCTGTAGGTGACACACTCTGCACATACCCCACTTATCAGTTACCACCTTATGCTGAAGTGTCAGTTTCTCCCTTGAGGTACAGTTTCCATAAGAGCAAGGTTTCCTCCGTCTTCTTCATTGCTGCATGCCTACACCCAGACAGAGCAATTGTTGACTTGACCTGAACAGTCCCCAAGTCACATGGTTGGCCTGATCCTCCGCTGCTGCTCTGCTCACACAATGGGCAGAGCTGGGCAGTCACACACAGGCTCACTGGCCCTGAGTGGCCCTTGGACTCGTAGTGCATGCTGATGCCTGCAAAGGCAGCTACGGCTGAATTCCGGAAAGAGGAAATATCTCCTTCTTCCTAGCAACTAAACCTCCCTGAGTCAGAGGGAGCCACGTTCAAACCAACTTGAACAAACTGCAGTTCTCAAGATGTAGGAGTTAGTGACAAAGATTGAAGAAGACGGTCATTCTTTCAAGGATTTTTTTCTTACAAATGTGAACAGCCTCTTACCTGACCTCTGCATTTAGCTTCGTTGTGTCTCCTCCAGGATGGGAGAATTAATGTTCCCTTTCCTCTGTGCATGTAAATGTTCCTTAATAAATTATACTGCTGACAGTCTGGGAGAAAGCCTGTCCTCACCCCACACAGGTCTGCCTAGGATAAAGCCACTAAACCAGTTCATGCAGAGCCACTGTAGAGAGAGGTGCAAGTTTGCTGGTTACAGGTTGAAATACCATCTCCAGGCTGATGATGCCCAGACTTCTACCTTCAGCTAAGACTTCTGCTCTGGACTCTGGATCATATATCTAACTGCTATTTGACACCTCTGCTTGGGCATTTCACGCTGCCTCAAACATGGTGTGTTCAAGATGGAACTTCTGGTTTCGTTCTTCCTTCTCCATAAATGGGATCCTCCCCATTTCTTCTCATTTCAGCAGATGGTCCACCACATGCCAAGGAAACATTGAAGTGTTTTTATCAGAGAACAGCATGACCAGATTTATTTATCATCCTGGCAACAGCGTGGGGTTAGGATTTTTACAGCTGAGAAGAGAGAATTGAGTTGGTAGCTCTTAAGAGAGTTCATCTGGTCTGGGCACGGTGGCTCACACCTGTAATCCAGCACTTTGGAAGTCTGAGGCAGGAGGATCACTTGAAGACAGGGATTCAAGACCAGCTTGAGAAACATAGTGAGACCCTGTCTCTACAAAAAAAATAAAAAATTCGCCACGTATGGTGGCCTACACTTGTACTCCCAGCTGCTAGGGAGGCTGAGGTTGAAGGATCACTTCAGCCTCGGAGTCTGAGGACACAATGAGTTATGATGATACCACTGCACTGCAGCTGGGATGACAGAGTGCGATTTTGTCTCTCTCTAAAAAAAAAAAAAAAAAAAAAAAGGTTGATCTATAAAACTTCATGATTGATTGAATGATTTCTTTTTAACAAAATATAATATGTAAGAATAAGATAATGAAATGTGCTTAGATATTTCTACTAGGTTTATTCATATGAAATGTTCATTTATAGGTCAACAAATATTGAATAGTGGCAATTTTATGACTCACTTAATATGTCATTACACAATAGACAGGCATTCCTGTGTATCAAAAATATTAAAATACCTAGTTTTGGTAAAAGTGTTAGAAAACAAATATAATCACATACTGCTAGTATAAGCAATAATTGTGGAAAACTTTCTGGAAGGCAACTGTATGCAAAGTCTTACAACAGTAAAATTTTACAGTCTAATTTTTCTTCAGAGAATAAGAAAATAACAGTGTAAAAGAATATTCATTGCATTGTTGCTTATAGTAGGAAAAAAAATGAAATTAGCCCAATGTTCATGTATAAAAGACTTTAAACGAGGGTAGACCACTCCATGAAACAGAATATAACTATTAAGATAATGATGTAGAATTAGATTTAATGTCATGAAAAGATATCCACCACACGTTGTTGAGCAAAAGGGCAAAATATAAAGAGATACAAAGTAGCATGTATAACATGATACTATTTTTATTAAAAAATAATATTCTACATATAATTATCACAATATACAGAGAATATTACCTAGAAGAAGGTGTTCCTAAATGTTAACTACCAACAATTTTCTCAGCTGAGATTTGATGTCCTTTTTGCTGGCCAGGCGGTATATGTGGTGATGAGTGGCACGATCTCCGTAACAGTTCTGTCCAGAGGAAAATCAAAGCCACCTGTGCCATCTAAATTTTCTAGTAACCACATTGCAATAAATAAATAAAAAGAAATGGGTGGAATTAACTTTAATAATATATTTTATTTAACCGAATATATCCAAAACATTAACATTTCAACATGTAATCGATATAAAAAATTAACAACTATTTAGCTTCCCTCTTTTTTTTAGAGATGGGGTCTTGTCCAAGCTAGAGTGCCATGGCTATTCTCAGGTGCTGTTCCACTACTGAGCAGCATGGGAGTTTTAACCTGCTGTTTCTAACCTGGGCCAGTTCACCCCTCCCTTAGGCAACCTGGTAGACCCCAGCTCCCAGAAGGTCACTATATTGATGCTGAACTTAGCGAGGACACCACATAGGCATGGTGCAGCAGTCCCCAACCTTTCTGGTACCAGGGACTGGTTTCACGGAAGTCAGTTTTTCCACGGACCAGGAGCAGGGGGATGGTTTCAAGATGATTCAAGCACATTACATTTATTGTGCAGTCAAACCTCTCTGCTAATGATAATCTGTATTTGCAGCCGCTCCCCAGTGCTAGCATCATCACCTCAGCTCCACCTCAGATCATCAGGCACTAGATTCTCATAAGGAGTGTGCAACCTAGATCCCTCACATGTGCAGTTTACGGGGTGGGGGGGGAGGTGTTGCACTCCTATCTAATGCTGCCGCTGATCTGACAGGAGGCAGAGCTTATGTGGTGATGTGAGTGATGGGGAGTAGCTGTCAGTACAGACGAAGCTTTGCTCACTCACCTGCCGCTCACCTCCTGCTGTGCAGCTGTGTTCCTAACAGGCCACGGACTGGTACTGGTCTGCAGCCCATGGGTTGGGGACCATAGGCATAGGACACTACAAGCCAGAACTCCTGGGCTCAAGCCATCCTCCCGCCTCAGCCTCTCAAGTAGCTGGGACTATAGGCACCACCGTGCTTCGCCCCCCTCTTCTTAAATAAATGGTGGCATGCTAACATATTGTTCTGCACCTGGCTTTTTAATTTAATATAGGTGGAGGTCACTATATAGATATTTTCATCCTTTTTAAATAGCTGCATAGTACTCCACTGTGTGGGTGTCCCATTTAACCAGCTTCCTATTAATGGGACTTAGGTGGTTTTCAGTCTGTCATTATTATAGGCAATTTTATAATGAATAGCTTTATACAGATGTCATTTATGTTTTTGTCAGTATATAATAAAGACTCTTTAGAATTTAAAACTCTTGAGATCCTATACCTACTATGTAAGGGATGTGAGAGAAATTTAGTATGTGACCTTGGCTTTCAAGCAGCTTACGAAAAAAATAAAAAGGAATAAAATGATGACAATTACACCTGTATTTTGCAAGAATATCTACCATTGTTTCTCACCATTCAGAACAATCTTAATAGGCTGACATCATTCCTAAACAAACTGTGGGAGGACCAGGCTAGATTTGCCTCTGAGAAGCTGGTAGGTCCTGGCCAGGCCTTCTGAGCTCAGTCCCTTCTTTGCCTTGAATGTATTGCCCTGTCACAGATGGGCTACCATGATGTCATTGCAAGGGGACTGTGTGTGGGTAAAGACAAGTTATTCTTTTATAACATGTGGCCGTATAGTGCTGTGGCAGAGAAAAAATTGTCACCAAACAGCACCAAACTGGCTTGCCTCAAGGCAGATTGTTTCGCAAGCATATGAAGTAAGTACACTGGAGGTTCAGGAGATGTGGTTGGGAATATTAGAATTTTGGACCTTCCTGAGTTTGGGCAAGACCCCCCTACCTCATGGCCATCACCACTATCCAAGCAAATGGTGGGAGACTCAGCTGGGAAGATGGATAAGTTGTCTCACTGCCTGTTCCTCGGCCTCTTCTTGGCAGGCTCTGCAGAGACTGTCTCCTTTCAGACTGGTGGAGTGGAATCTAACTGCTCATTTTCACCACTAAGCCTTAAATCCAGTACACTGGGACCACTGCAGAAATCTCAACACATCACTGGTGCTGGAAACTTAATAACTAAATTGCGAGCAATATCTTCCTTCAGACAGATTATAACTTTGCACTAAGCAGAAATTAAATTGGCATAATGCATCCTAAACAATAGCAAATTTTTTGTTGCACATCTTTCTATATTGAAAAACATTCGAGTATCTCCAAAATTTTACAATCACAGGCCGAGGACGCTGGCAGGGGAAGAAATTTTGTGCCAAGTGTTTCTCTCTTAGTGTAACATCCATTAGAAGACGTGGACCTCCCTCCCAGAAGGTCACACCACTGCAAAGGGAGCCAGGGTTTGCTTTCAGCCAATAAGAGGATAATTCTCCTTCCATCTGATTTATCTTTACTCTAAACCTTTGAAGGGTAAGGAATTGTTATGACCTGGAAAAGGGCCACTTACAACTACTTTTTAATTCTTTAGAACTGTTTGAAATAAGACCTCAAGGGGAAAAGTAGCTGCCTCTATAAGCTGACCGTAGTTAATAGTCGAAGGGAGATTGGCTGTAAAAGCAATGGAAGCTGGAAGACAGCCCACAAAGTAAATTTTAAGAGTTATTCATTGACTCGTGGATAGGTGGGGCTTTTTTCTTTTTTAGTGTCCCCGGAAAGTCCTGAGCTCAGATTGAAAATGAAAGCTTCGGGCCTATCCCAGCTAGTCCAGCTCTTTGCTTGTAAAGCTAACATGGCCTTGAACAAAGTCTTGGTACTGGAGTTGGCTGGGAAATTTCCCTTTTCCATCTGTGGGATGACGCTTGCCAACTGTGGAACCCAGGTGGTTGCTGTGGATTGGGACCAAAAGGACATGTTTGAGTTTGTGAACCGAAGTGAGCAGGCATTGGCTTTAAACCTGAAAACTCCAGAAGGTGCAGCCGTCCTTGAGAAAATCTATCTTCAGACCAATGTGCTGATCAATCTTTTCCCAAAAGCAGCGCTGGCTCTGAACCACGGGCTATGTCTGCCAGAAGAGATGTTACAGAAGAACCTGAGAGTTATCTATTAGAGGGCTGCTGCTGGAATGCACTTATCCAGTAAGTATTCCCCAAAGCAAAGGGCATGATATGAACTTGTTGGCTTTATTTAGTGTATTGTCAAAATTTGGCTGAAAACATGAGAAACCATATGCACCACCAGAGTTCCCAGCATCCTCAGTTGGAGGGATTCTCGGGACAATAGGTATCATGATGGCTCTTTCTAAATGTGTCCAGCCTGGCAAAGGACAAACAACTGATGCTAATGTGGTGCAATATACAGCACATGTCAGTTCTGTCCTGCAGTACATGCAGGATGTGGACAATTTTAAGGCGGACAAAGGGGGAAAAAATCTATTAATACATGATGGTGGTGCACCCTTCTAGGATACAGGACATTCCTGATGGGAAGTTCATGGCTGTGGAGGCCTTTGAAGCCCCTATTTAGGAGAAATTTCTGGAAGGATTGCATCTCAACCCCTCAAAACTTCCCGTGCACCTGAGTTCACTGGGCTGGCTGAGGCTGAAGAAGGTTTTTGCAGATACACTCTCTAAGAAGACACGAGCAGAATAGTGCGAGATCTTTGCTGAATTGGATGCACGTGTGATGCCTGTTCTGTCTTTTGGTGGTGGTTTTCAACTTCTGAGAATAAGGAGCACACTTCTTTGATCTTGGATTGGCAGGATGTGATAACCACAATGCCAGTTCCATTTCTTTGAAAAACTCCAGCTTCCGGCCAACCCGGATGGAGTCTACTCCTAGGAGAACACTCAGAAGAAATTCTCAGAAAATATGAATTTGCCAAAGAGAAAATAGCCCAATTCGGCGCCTCAAGAGTCATTAAAAGCAGTAAGCCAACAGTTCACATGTAATATTTAACTGTAAAAGAACTTGTTCTATAAGTAATCTTATGGTTTTTACTTGATGTGTAAAATCTGGGGGAAAGTATGAGTGCTTGCATTTGGGGAGAGTTCATTTCTATGTTACGATGAATCTCATGCTTTCAGAAAGTTGATGAAATGTTGGCATGTTTTAGTTTTTAGCCTTCAATAGTTCTTATACCAGATAAAGACTTAGAGTTTATATGTATTGTCGTGATTTCCATTGTCATCCAAACCAGTTCTACATTTGGTAGCTATTATACCTGAAGTGGTTTTAAAATATTGTCTGGGGACTGGAAATTGACACAAGTTCCTACATGGTCACACTTTTAAAAAATATCACTTAATTCCTTTTTTTTTTTTTTTTTTTTGGCTTTTTTCTGGGGGAACAGAGAGAGAGAGAGAGAGAGAGAGAGGGAAGGATACAATGGTTTAAAATTTAGTCATTATATACAATGTGTTTCATGGTGAAGTGATATGGTGATATGGAAAGACTATACTAGATGGTTACGCTTTAACAAAATGTAAATAAACATACTTTAAGACTCAAAATCCAGACAAGCATGTACATTGCAATGCTGCAATGCTGCCACAATGTATATTGTGCTGGGAATTCTGCACTTTAACACATAATGAGCAATATGCAGTTTTTTTCTTCCTTAGAGATTAAATGGCCTCCTTTTTTTCCCTTTTCCTTTTTATTTATTTATTTTGTCAGACAAAACGATTTCACCTCCCAACACTAATCTCTTCTTTCCAAATCAGGTTTTCTTGTGGTGTGCCCTTCCTTTATTCTCTCTGTCTTTACGGAAGTTTAACTTCCGTAAAGTGGCCATGACACTTTTCTGGGCATAGTTCAAGCAAATAGACTTCTTTTTTCTCAAAATCTGAGTGCCTTCCTTTTTTTTTAATGAATTATAGGAATTTAAATAAAGCTTCAGTAGATTAACTCATATAAATTTTTTAATAAATCAAGTTCGTATACCAGGTGAACCTATTTCTTTGTTCCTCACTGGACACACTGCAGGGGCACAGGCCTGACTTTTGCAGACTAATATGCTGACATGTTTCCATCATCCTTGCAGGCCTTGAGCTGGGAAGGGTTTTCCACAGCGCTGGCCTAGGGTGTTGCTCCCCCATCAAATGAACAAACAAACGAAGGCATTCCCCGTTCATCCTCGTTTCTCTTAATGTTAATCAGCCCCCCAAATACTAACATTATTAACCCAGTCTTCTCTATTGACACAATTCCTATTTAGTTTTCTTTCTATTTCTTAAGCCAACTGCTGTGTGTGTGTGTGTGTGTGTGTGTGTGACAGAGAGAGAGAGAGAGAGAGAGAAAGAGAGAGAGAGAGAGAGAGAGATCTTAGTCAGTAGAAAAAATAAACACAGAAATGTGCGTGTAGAATTGTATACAGGTCCAGGGAGTACAAGGGAGGAAGTCGTCAATTCTCCTGGCAGGGAAAGGTGCGTCAACGGGGGGCTGTTCAGAATGGACTCTCATGTTGTGTTTTGGAAAATAGATGGTTAAGAAGAGTATTTCCAGTCAAAAGGAATAACATGGGTTAACTCTTGGAGGTTGAAACAAGGTGGCCTTCACCAAAATAAAATCATATGATACATATTGTCACTTTTTTACTGAACAATATGTCATGCTGTCTTTCTCCAAGAGTTTGAATAAATCTGTCTCATTTTTTTTTTTTAATAGAGATGAGATTTCGCAATGTTTCCCAGACTGGCCCTGAACTCCTGGGCTCAAGGGGATCCTCCCTCCTTAGCCTCCCAAGCAGCTGGGATTACAGGCAGGAGCCACTGCTCCTGGTTTCTTTCTTCTTAATGGTTGCACATCATCACATCGTATGGATATGCCATAATTTGGGTGTCCAATTACTCATTGCTAGACATTTGGGTTGTTTTCAATTGATATGAATAATTGCCAATTGTTTCTTTAAGAAATATCCCTGGAGGACAAATTCCTGAGGCACGGGTTCCCACATGCTAAATACATTTTGAGATCTCTCTCTCTCTCTCTCTCTCTCCATATATATGTTGCTGATTGGTGTCCAGAAAGAAGGGCAGATTTATACCTCCCCCAATAGTATGTGAAAGTCTGTTTCTTTGCATGCCTCTAACTCTGAATATTATGAATCACTTTCATCTCTGCCAATCACTCCAATGATGATCTTTATTTCACTTTTCTTTAAGTTTGCTTTTCTAGATTGCTATTGAGATTGAGCACGTGTTCATATGTCTATTGGACGTTTGTGCACTTGTTTTAGAGAATTAACCATGTTAGACCTTTGCCTATTTTTAAATTAGAATCTTGTCTTTTTATTGTTTAATGGAAACATTTTGTCTGCCATATATGCTGCTCATATTTTTTGCAATTTGATGTTTCTCTTCTAACTTTGTTTATAAAATCTGTTACTGTGCTTAAGTTTTAAGTGTTTATGGCATCAATCCTGAAAGGGTTAAAATTAAAAAAAAATCACTTCCTAGTGTGGGAGGTTGCAAAAATGGCCATAGTTTTTCACTCTCTGTGTCCATGCCCTTTGCGATCCGACTTTGCTGCTTTGCCCATCAAGAGATGGCACTTATTTCCCCTCTTGTGCCTGCATCGGCCAACTGAATGTGGTAGAAGTGACAATCTGCACCATTTGCTCTTTTTCTTGAAACCCTACCTCTGCCTTGTGAAAAATCCAGACTGGCTTACTGGAAGACAGGAGTCATGTGGCCCAGTCACCCTCACCTCTGCCAGTATCCAGCTGACCAGAAGGACACGCTGGGTTAGGCCATCCCAGACACCCAGCCCTCAGCCCACCCACCAGCTGACCACAGCCTCGGGAGCAAGCCCAGTCGGGATCAGCCCCACCTGGCCCCAGTCAGCAGAACTGCCCAGGTGACCTGTGGACTTGTAGCAACAATAAATGATTATAGCTGTAGAACATTAAGTTTTGGGGTGGTTTACTATGAAGTAGTGAATAACTGATATAGCTATATTTTCTTCTAACGTGAGTTTTTATTTTGGGATTTTTTTTGTTCTTAATTCTTTAACCCATATAAAGTTTATTTTTTTGCATGTGTGAGGTGGTGAAGAGGTATTTATTTCTTTTGCTAAATAGATAGCCAATTTTCTAAACACGATTTATTGAGGTTTCCTTTGCCACTGATTTGTGATGTCATGGTTTTCATTAGCTAAATTCCCAAATGCACAAGGGTTTGCTTCTGGGCTCTCTAATATATTCCACTGATTTATTTTCTCCCTTCTGTGCCAATAACATCATGTTTAATTACTTAATTTTAGAGTATGACTTGATATCTGGAGTCCTCCTAGGGAATAACATAGGAGCCAATTGTTAGAATTCAAGGGGAGGGACATGGTCTTAAATACTTTTGTATTCCCCACAGAATCCAGCTAATTTTTGTGGACCCGGTGGTGATTGTCAAATGTTTTTGAAAGAGGAAACATTTCATCTTCTATACTGTAAAACTGTGGCATTCGATATCCTAGAAATAAATTTGAGAGCCTTGGGATTTACAAGGATGATGTTTATGGTTGTTATCTCTTGTTACTCTCACGACAGCTCTGTAAGTGTAAGGTGAGCGGTCTGAGAAGGGCTACATCACCACGGTGATGAAAGAGGAAGCGGAGAGGCAGGGGAAAGCTCACATTTGCTGAATGTGTACTCTTTGTTAGGCTCCAAACACTGCGTATGCCTTACCCTAGTTAACCCATAACTATGAGGTTAGTACTATTTGTATACCATTTTTCAGAACAGAAGGTGAGATACAGGAGAAGTTAAGTAACTAGGCCAAAGTCATAAAGTAAATGAGAAAGTCAAAATTCTAAATGCATGTGAGCACAGAAACACACACACACACACACACACACACACACACACACACACACACACACACAGTGCTGAAAGAAAGTACCTCTAAAAGTTAGCAATGGCTTTCTCTGGATAGTGGGACAATGGTAATCTATGTTTTTTTTTTTTCTTTACACTTTCTCTGTTGTCCAAATTTGCTGCATAGTTGTCTTCCTCACACTTAGCCTGGGTTGGTCAGGTTACCCAGCCAGCAGAAGGGAGTGAGAAGCCAAGTGAGTGGTTGGTCTCTATCCTGACGTGTCACTACCTGGCCGGCATCTTCATTTTCTCCTATGTGCACTTGTCATTGAAACATTCCATTCCTGCCTGGAATCCTACTTTTGGATAATTCTCTGGTCCTTACTTTTAAAAGAACAGAATCAGATAAATGAAGAAATTTTATCCAAAGGAGCACTAGGCAATAAGTAGCAGACAAAGAAGTTTATAAAATGCAGAAAGGATTCACTTTTACACCTTTTTCTTTTTCTGCTCCTCAGGCCCCTCTCTACTGCATGAGTCTGAAGCAGTGCTGGGCATCAGTGCTTTCTGGCCACATTCATTTTATTGTAATGGTAGAAAATAAAGGTTGGATTATGAATATAGGGACAAGGAAGGTAACCTCTAGTCAAATGGTAAGACAGAATAGAACTTCTAAAAATAGGGGGAAATAGGGAAGAGACAATAACTTGTCTGATCTAGGAAAGAAAAATGGAAAGGAAAGAAAGAAATCATAAATTAATGAAAGGAATAAAATTAAGTTTATTGGAATTTTCATTAAACGTGACTGGGCCAAATTCTTCTATTAAAAGACAGATCGAGATGGAATTTTTTGTTTATAAAGACCATATATGAATTTTAAGGAAAGGCAGAAAATAAAGGAATGGATATATTATATATGGTAAATACTAAAATCATCACTCCTACTCAGTGCTGAGGAGGATCAGGAAGGGATCACTATGGAACATAGCTAGTGAAAGTGTAAATTGTTAGATCTCTTCTATAATGCAAGCTGGCAAGATGTGCAAATATAATTAATATAATTGACCCATGAAATAATACTTATGAATCTAGCCTATAGAATATAAACATAAGGACTCCAGGATATATGTGCAAATATGTTGAAGCATTATCTATAGTAGCAAGAGAGTGCAAAAAGCTGAAGTCCCCATCAGTAGGGAAACGATTGAATAAACAGTGACATATTCATGCCATAGAATATTATGCAGCTATTAAAAATGCTGCCTTTTTAAAGTAGAAAGACTGGGAAACAAATGGGCATTTCAAGTATATTTATTATGATGGTGTTCCTAACGGTACACTTTTGAAAATGATCTAAAACACAGAAGAAATATGTAGACCACATATTTTAGTAAGAATTTTATCATTGCTTTGAGGCTTTAATTCAATGTTATCATTCTTACTGGGAAATATTATATACCATCCACAATTCTCCATTTTGGTTACCTTCTCCAGCACATAGAGATTTTTTATGGAGCTGTTTTTTCATCACTCCTTTTTACAAAATCATCTTGAGAGGTTGCTAGCTCACCAGGAAAAGAATGTGCTATTTTCAATCCAATATAATTTGCTTAACTCTACATTTCACATATAAGGTTCATACTCTCACTAAATTCATACATTTTATGTGCTTGCTTAAGGCAAAACATCGGGGTCATCCCCTCGAAACACGTATCTCATCTTGTCTGATGAAATCCGGAAGGCACTTCTGGTGTCAAAGGGATGAAGTGTCTCATCTACTGGGTGGGACTCAGGCTCCTTGGCCAGGGAGAGCAAGAACATCTGTTTCAGTCATGATCCATCCTGTTGGCCGAGCTGTCGGCGGGGGCGTTTAGGATAAAGCACTGGATCTTCATCGGAAGACATTGCTGTGGTCATCAAAGGACATTTACGATGGAATCCAGGACGCACCCACAGGGAATAAATACACGGTTATGAAAAAATAATTACCAATAAAATAGTGAGCTAGAAAGGCCCACAGGCTGGCTCAGGCCCTGGCTTTGGCTTTTTCTTTTTTTCTCATTTATTTTTACTCATTGGAAAGAGACTTAAGAATATTTCAGAAAGAACATTTTCATCGTCTGAAATAATCTGGACAAATAAACAGAGCAATTCAGTTCCAAAGGCATGTGGATGCTTTGTGTGTATTTTAATTAGCCGGTTAACAATTTCTTTAAAAACCCCATCTTAAATTCTCCTCTCTCTCACCTAATAGATTATAGGGAACACCCACAAGGCTGCAGGGGGGAGCAGAGATAGAGGCCACGATGGCTCAGTGTTACTGGGTTCTGAGCCACCTACTCATGTAACTTACTTCAGGAGACTCCACCCCACACACACCTGCTCAAACTTATCCCAAATGCAGCATTTCCATAGCACAATCTATTGCTGCTGCGCCCCTGGGACCATGGGAATCAGGGGACCTGACAATGCCCAGCTCATGGTCAGGGACTCCTCTCTACTAGGGCCCTTCTCTCTCCACTGACGTTTTTGTATCCAACATGAATCTATTTTCTAAACAAATATAGCCATTGGCCTTTTCTACTAGGAAAGAACAATAAAAAACCACATAAATCTGGCCAAGATTGTTCTTATTAGGTGGGAGGTCACAAAAGTAGTTTATTGAGCTATGAGCTAGTCATGGACGGGTTATAATTGGCAGAGCCCCAGCTTTGTGGCAGGCTGGGAGCCCCAGGCAGGGAATGGAGAGGGTCTCAGGGTAACAGAGAATGAGGACGGGGTGGGGAGCAGGGCGAGGGGTGCAGGAGGAGGGGGACACTAGGCGGAACAGAAAGGCAGGCACTGTCCAGGAGGGGCTCACCACCCAAACGATCAGTTCCAGGGGAGATGGTGACCTCCATTCTGGTCATCCAAGCGGTTGAGTCTAAGTCTATTCTCTATGTTTATTCCATTCACTCTTTAGTATTCACGTGGTTCAGACAATTTTAAGCATCAAGTAGCGTATAATTTTTAAGTCAAAATTTTTATATAATTTTTAAAAGCAACTAATTCTGGCAAAAAAGAATCCAGAGCCTAGCTGGACAATCTTGAGCCAGGAGTTCCCAGACCACCAGGCAGAGCTTCCAGGGAGCTACGAATAGCCAGGTGTGACTACAGATAAAGATATGTGATCTATAGTCTCTAAATATGAGGGAGGAAACAACCGATTTTTAAATTACTAACAATCATCCTTATAGCCAACCCATTCACAGAAGTGGAGGGACTTACCTCTCCAGGCTGAATGGAGCAATTTCTGTGATGTCTCTTCAGGATCTTAGAGATTAGCAATCGCATCCACGAAGGGGTCACAAACCTAGATTCCACTGGAGTCTTGGAGTGCTTGGCTACTCCAAAACAAACAAACAAACAAAAAAACCCAAAAGGAAAACAGACCATAGGAAGTCAAGGAACCTGTCAGCAAGAAGGGTATACACTCAGTGTGCATGGGACAGTCCCATGGGTCAAGAGCTTTGCCCAGTGCACACCCAGTCACTTGTGCTTGCTTTGCAGGGATTGACAATGGAAAGACAACTTTCCCCAGGAACCTGTTTTACTTTCAGCTGACATGTTATCAGCACAAGGGAGTGAAGGAGAGTCAGGGAGGTGAGGCCAGGGGCTGCATGGCTGAGCCACACTGTGGGTCTGGTGTGCCAGTCCAGCAAGCTCCATGCAGTTCACTTGCGTCTGTGTGTGTCCACAGCCAGAAGCCGGACTTCCAGCAGATGACCCTGGAAGTGGGCTAGTCTGAGCTTCTCATTTCACAGAGGAGGAAGGGGAAGCTCAGGGGGCTCACAGCGTTCACCCCCGGCACCCAGTGGTAATAATGGAACTCTAGCCCTGCCCAGCAGCTCCCTCAGGAGAGGGCACATGGGAGCCAAGCCAGAGCTCAGAGGGAGGCTGGAAGGAACTGGGAGGCCAGCGAGAGGGTGGGGCCAGAGAGGGGTGGGGATGCGGGTGGGGCCACAGAGGGGGCGGGGCCACAGAGGGACTGAGCCAGCAAGATTGGGCCAGTGGGAGGGCGAGGGGGGCCGGGAAGCCCTTTATCTGAAAATGTATGAAGAACCATTGAATTTTGAACAGGAGTGTGAGATTTGAAGCACATCCCCTAACGTCTCCAGTGTTACCTGGAGGAGACAACATTTTTCCAACTGCTGAAGAACTTGGAACTTCTCGAGTACGATTATTAGTCACAGAAAGCCATAAATGTCCACATACAAGATGACCACAGCAGTCTGCCCTCACATCAGCAGGGTCGAGTCCCATCACTCGCCGCAGGTCACCTTTCTGGTGCCGTTGCTTCCCCTCCGTACAGTAAGGGTTTGATTACATGAATCACGAGATCCTTTCCTATCCTAAAAATTTCTGATCCTGAGGTAAGGTAAAACAATTTATTCTTAATTATTATGCATTAAAAACAGAAACAAAACTTTTTGCTCTTCAACAGAGGAATCAGGCCAGACAGCTGCACAGGAAAAACAGATGTTTAAAAATACATTTTGTGGCTAAAGTGTATTTTCTTTTCCTTTTCCTGATTCCTTTCGACCTGTGGTTTTTTGGTTTGACCCCTGACGTGAAAACAGAGCTGGATACACATTTACTTCTTAGGCTCCCTAAACACCTCGGAGACACCAGTGCCCAGAACACCTGCTGGAAACCTGGGGTGGGGGTGGGGGTGGGGCGCCCGGCCTTTTGCACCCGGAGGAAACAGGCCCGAGTTTCTGCTCTTGAGCCGTCAGTGGCGTGACCTCAGCTACACGTGTGAAGTACTTTTTCAAAAATCACATATGCCCCCCCACACACCAAAAGAGATTAGGGGTCTTCAAAGGTTCAGGAAAAGTCCAGGTTAGAGTTCAAATACACACATTTGCTCAGGGCTGGCACATGGTCCATATCATTTCTATTAAGGAGGTAGTGCAAGCTCATTTGGCAAACTGGGTTAATGACTAACTGGGTTAAGTGACTCAGATAAAATCCCCACATCCTGATTTGTGGTTAAGTTAGCGGTGTTGTTCTGAGGGATGTGTTTGGTCTTAAAATGGTACTTTTAGACTTTTGACTAGGTTTATCTCAGAGAGTTCAAATCATCTTTTATTTCTTGTTGAGGGCTTTGTAAAATAAGGAGCAGACAAAGCACTATTTTACCCATTTTAGAGACAGTGAAAGAGTCTCTAGAAGCTACTATAAGTGGTACATTGAGTGAGCTGAGTTCAGCAGGGTGTGGGCCAAGCCCCTGGGCCTTGGAAACTCAGTCTGTGCGGGTTGCTGTACCTGCGCCTGGTGAATCCTGCCGTTACCACCTGGGGAAGGGAAGGGAGGGCGGGGAGGAAGTGACACTGAGCTTCAGTCCTGCTGGGGCCTCAGCTGACTCCAGAGGGTTTTGAAGCTGGAGTGACCCTTCTGAATTGTCCCCAGTTGTGGCAAGGGGGCCAGGCCTTTCTTCTCCCACATCCATCAGCCAGTGGCTCCGGCCACCCCAACAGGGGCGGGTGGCCTCTAGGCAACTGACAGCTGAGGGCTCTCTGCAGGCAGCAGTCCCAGCAGCAGGGGACTAAGCCTCTCACGCTGTGTCAGGGCATCCCAGTGTCTACCACAGGGGACTGCAGGATGAGGGCACAAATCCTCCTTAGCTGGTGCAGCTGTGACCTGCTGTCGGCACCTCCTGGCAGATTCCATATCTTTGGTCTTCGGTAGGGAGCTTCTGGGGCTTCCTTGAAGGTCCCCCGAGGACCACTGATTGCAGTGCTTTGCCTGGCAGTGCTCTCAGGCTGGCTGCTGTGGTCCTGTGCAGGCCTGGGATTTTGGCTACACTCCTCTGGGGGAGCCCTTCCAGGTGATCTTTCATGTGGGAATTCTTTGAAGATGACTCATGTCTAGACAATGTCTCCAGTGTCCACATCCTGTTCCTCAGAAAAAGGTACCTTTGCCTCACTCCTAGTGATCAACCATGCTGGTTTACCCAGGACTGTCCTGGTTTTAGCAAGAAAGTCTCACATCCCAGGAGAACTTTCAGTCCTGGGCATTCTGCGGCTGGTGGTTGGTGGTTGGTGGTTGGTCACCCTAGAACATAGAGACCCAAAGCAACCACATCTCTGCACAACCACCTTTAGGCTTTTCAGGTGAGAATCAAATGCCAGTCCTCATGCCTGTCAAACTCCAGGGACTTTTGGCAAGCCTTCCAAGTGGCCTGTGAAGCCCCTTCTGAGGCTGGAGTGGTGGAGGAAGTGTGCACACCATTGCCCTCGAAGTGGGGAGAACAGAACAGGACAGCTGATGCTCTAAAGCAAGCCTGTCTTCTCCAAGAGCCTTCAGTGTCTCCTGACATCTTCTTATTTAGCCTGGAAGTGGATAATGAAACCTGTTTCAAAACATGTTAGTCCATCTGCTTAGACTAGAGTACGGTGAACTCTCTGCGTGTGACGCCCCATGGGGAGTAGCCCCAGAGGGAGATGCTTCTTTGGGGGCTGCTAGTGATCTTTAGGGGGGAAGCTGGACAGGAAGCTGCTTCTTAACACTAGCATTCCCTGAACTGTGTTTTCCTTCAAATTCCTTGGCTATGGAAAGCAGTAGGGAGATTTCTCAGAGAACTGCAAATAAAACTATCATTTGATCCAGCAATTCTACTACTGGGTATTTACCCAAAGGACAAGAAATCATTGTATTAATATTAAAAAGATAGCTGCACTCATTTGTCTATTGCAGCACTACTCACAATAGCAAAGATATGGAATCAGCCTAAGTGTCCATCAACTGATGAGTGGAGAAAGAAAGTCTGTGTGTGTGTGTGTATGATGGAATACTATTCATTGTAGTACGATGAATAGTAGAAAAGAATGAAATCATGTCTTTTACAGCAACATGGGTGGAACTGGAGGCCATTATCTTAAGTGAAATAACTCAGACACAGAAAGTAAAATGCTGCATGTTCTCACTTGTGGGTGGGAGCTAAATGCTGTGTACACATGGACATAGAGTGAGGAATGATGGACACTGAGGTGTGGAAGGGCTGGGAGGGTGTGAGAGGTGGGTGAGGGATGAGAAATTACTTAATGGGCACAGTGTATGTTATTCAGGTGATGGCTACACTAAAAGACCAGACTTCACTCCATGCATGTATCCATGTCACAGAGTAGCACACGTGCCCTTTCAATTTATACAAATAAAAAAAATTATTTGGCTTTAGGTTAGAAACTTTAAGAGACCTATGTTGGCCAGGCGCAGTGGCTCACACCTGTAATCCCAGCACTCTGGGAGGCTGAGGCTGGAGGATCGCTTGAGGCCAGGAGTTGATAGCCCATCCTGGGAAACAGAGTGAGATGCCATCTTTACAAAAAACTTTAAAAAAATTATCCGGGTGTGCTAGCATATGTCTGTAGTCCCATCTACTCAGAAGGCTGAGGCAGGAGGATCACTTAAGCCCGGGAGTTTGAGGCTGCAGTGAGCTGTGATGGTGCCACTGCCCTCCAACTCGGGTGACAGAGAGTGAATTCTGTCTCTGAAAAAAAAAAGCATAAAAGTCATCAAAGGATTTTGTTAAAAATGTAGCTTATCTGCCCTTAAACATGAAAAAATACTCAGCCTCCTATATAAGAGAAACACAAATTAAAACTATAGCAAGATCCCATTTCTAACCTGTCAAATTAGCAAACACCTGGCTCTGTCTGTCGGTAACACTACGGGGGAAATAAACTCTCATACATTGTTGACACAGTCCCTGTGGAGAGGCAGCTGGCAGTACCCATCAGAATTACAGATGCGTTTGCCCTTTGATCCAGAAATCCACTTCCAATAATCTATCCCACAGACACACCTGTACACATAGTCAATGACACACGCAGACAATCATGATGGCCTCATTGTTTGTAATAGCACAAAGATTGGAACTAGCCCAAGTATAAAGCAATAGGATACTAGTTATTTCACTATCTAGTAGACCCACACGATGGAACTTTATGTGGTACCAAAAAGAATGATGAGAATATCTATCTACATACTCCTAAACATGAAGGGATCTTTAGGACTTAGTGTGAAATAAAAACAATTAAATAACAGATTGCATATATCCAAATATATTTGAATTTTGCAGGAAAGAAGGAAACGTGTATTTCCATAAAGGGAAAATAAAAAACAATGAATAATCTGGGGGACAGGGGCAAGGACAGTGGCTGACGACAGGCCCTTGGAGGAGCAGTCTGAGTGCTTTGCTGTCCGTATGCTCTTACACACGGATTTCCAGACCATGTAAACTATCACCTATGCAATAAAATAATTTAGAGTCAAGTAGATTTCTGAATCCCCTTTCACCAATTCTAATTTACTGCTTCTGGGATGGGACTCAGAATTCTGTATTTTTATAGAGATTTGGATGAAAGTTTCTGTCACCCAAGCTGACCACTTCCTAGACACCCAAGTGACCACTTCCTAGACAGGTTTCTGATCTGACTTTTGTACCACTCCATGCAGCCACAGGTGGAGTAGGGTTTTTCAATCAGCTTTATCTGGTCCCCTTCCAGTGGACTTTCCTAGAACATGATGTCTCACAAAATATTAATTAATTTAGCCAAACAAAATGGTCAAGTGAAAGAAAAGAGCTAGAGGAATAAAGTCCTTTCCTCAGGAAATTTACGTAATATAATTGAGACATGGGGCCTGTGTATGTGAAGAATAACTAATCTGGAAAGGAATCGATACATTGCAAATGGATATAAGTTTAAATTTTTAGAAGACAGTATTGTGCTGCTAGGTGTTTCTTTCCAAAAAGAGAGCCCTGATTTGTACTGATTGCCAATTTCTGCAGCGTAAATATTCCCTGCACAGCCAATTCCAAGCTCCCAACACGGTGCCACTGGACATGGAGCAGGAAGAGATGCCACAGTGCGCTCTTGGGAGGCGGCGTGAGCAGGTACAAGCCAGTTCCAGCACCCACCAAGGGGGAGGGCTCTGAGGGCTGGGGAAATGAGGGTTTCCACAAGAAGCTGAATCTCCATGGGTTCTAAAAACAGGCAGTCAGGGGCAAGGGGAAGAGCCTCTACAAGGAAGCAGCCTGCATAAGAAGCAGGAGAAGAGACAGGGAGAAAGGCCGTGGAGCCAGATGGAGCTGAGCTCACCTCTCAGCTCAGACACTTACTTGCTGTGTGAACTGAGCCTCAGTTTACTCATCTGTAAAATAGCACCTATCATGCGGGATTACATGACACAAGCATGTTAGTGCATAGCAGACAGTCAGAAATCAGTGGCCCTCAGCACTGAGCTGAATAATTTTGTTGCAGTGTTTGTGTAGGGCTGTAGTGGTAGATAAAGCTCCAAAGACACACACGCACACACAGGTTTATATGTGTACATATACATGTAAATATACACATGTATGAATATATATACACATATACACACACATATATATAGTTCTAAGACAAAGGTACATGGCCGGGCATAGGGAGGTATTGTATTCTCCTTGAGCATAGCTAGGAGGCTTCTAGAGCATTACATCATTCCTGTTTAGCTGTTCAAGGACATCGGAGGGATGAGCAGTCCTCAGAGACTCGGGAGAGAAACATCCTGCCGTGGCTTTGAGGCTACAAACAACCGCAGCAGGGCCGGAAAGAGCACGCACGTGAGGACGGGTTCCTTCCAGACTTATTGACAAAAAGGATTTTAGGTCAATGTTTGTCCTGCAGGAAGCAACAGGGAAACAGGAATCATTCTGCCTTCTGTCACGGAGGTGAGCAACCATTTCAGACAATGGAGCAAATTCCTGATGTCGAACAAAAGAGAGCGTCTCTGAGGATGTGACCGAATCAGGCAGGGGCATCTTGAACCTGTCCTTTCATTCTGGCTGAGTCCCTGGGTAGAGAGAAAGAGCTGTCCCGTGGTTTGGTGGTTTCTCATTTAGCAGCTCAATTCAAAACCAAATTCTTTGGCTACAAACTCAAGTGGATGGGTAGATGGCCCCGGACCACTTATCACCACTAGAAATCACTGTTAGAAAAACAATGATAGTGATCTTATGCTTGTAATTTTATCCATTTATAGTCACCTTGTGAGTTCAAGGAATTTAGAGGTTTCTCACATTTGCATGGCTATTTATGTCAAAATTTGTAAAGATTGGTTGTCCCTGAAAGGGAGCCAGCGTTGCTACAAGCCAAGAATGACCTGTGACAAGAACAAGGATGACTCTAGTTAACAGTAATGTACAGTTTCAGATTGCTAGAAGGAGGATATTAAATGTTCCCAACACAAAGCAATGATGAATATTTGAGATGATGGATATGCTAATTACCCTGATCTGATCACTGTATATGTGTCAAAACATTGCTATTTAGCCCATGAATATGTACAGTATTATCTGTCAACTAAAAAAAAATAAAACAGGCTGGGCATGGTGGCCCACATCTGTCATCCTAGCACTTTGGGAAGCCAAGGCAGGAGGGTGACTTGAAGCTGGGAGTTTGAGACCAGCCTGGGCAACATAGTGAGACCCCATCTCTACAAAAATAGAAAAAGTAGCCAAGTGTGGTAGCACGTGCCTGTTGTCTCAGCTTATCGGAAGGCTGAGGCAGGAGGATCACTTGAACCCAGGAGTTGGAGGCTTCAGTGAGCTATAATCACACCATTGCACTCCAGCCTGGATGACGGAGCAAAACCTTGTCTCTAAAAAAAAAGGAAAGAAAGAAAGAAAACAAACAAACAAGCAAATAAACAAAAAAGTTATTGTGGGCGTCCAAGGTGCCTATTTTAATGGCTCAATTTCTACACAAGGTTATTTGAAGACAAAATAATTGAAGCCCTTTCTTTGGGAGAAACAATTTAGAAGGGGAGGGGAAATTGGACTGATAAAAAAGTAAAGGCTTTGAAGTCATATTGAAGGCTAATATAATTTAGGTACAGTCATGGGTTGCTTAGCCATTGGATGCATTCTGAAAAATGCCACGTCAGGCAATTTTCTCATGGTGGGAACAGCATACAGTATACTTAACTCAAACTTAGAAGGTGTAGCCTACTACACACCTAGGCTACAAACCTGTACAGCATGGTACTGCACTGAGTACTGTAGGCAATGGTAACACAATGGATATTTGTGTATCTAAACATATCTAAACATAGACAAGGTACAGTAAAAATACAATGTTATAATCTTATGGGACCACTGTTGTGCATGTCGCCCATCCTTGACCAAAATGTTATTATGCAGTGCATGACCATACTCAATTTTTTATTTTTATATTATTTTATTTTTTAGAGACAGAATCTTGCTCTGTTGTCCAGGCTGGAGTGAGTGCCATAGTGTGATCATAGCTCACTGCAGCCACAAACTCCTGGGCTCAAGCGATCCTCCTGCCTCAGACACCTGAGTAGCTGGGACTATAGGCGAGCACCACCATGACCGGCTAATTTTTGAAAATATTTAAAATTTTTTTGTAAAGATGGGATCTCACTATATTGACCAGGCTGGTCTCAAACTTTGCCAGGTATTGTGGAAGACACTAGACTGCTCTGTCGCCCCAGCTAGTGTGCAGTGGCACCATGATAGCTTACTGCAATCTCAACCTCCTGGGCTCAGGCAATCCTCCTGCCTCAGCCTCCTGAGTAGCTGGGACTACAGGCATGGGACTACAGGCTGGGACTACAGGTGGACTACGTGCCACCATGCCCAGCTAATTTTTTCTATTTTTAATAGAGATGGGTCTCACTCTTGCTCAGGCTGGTCTTGAACGCCTGAGTTCAAGCAATCCTCCCACCTCTGCCTCCTAGAGGATTACAGGCATGAGCCACCATGCCCAGCCTCAAAGAGATATCCTTGGTACTGCAGGAGATAAAAAAGAAATTTACGTACACTCATGTTCATAGCAGTACTGTTCACAGTAGCCAAAAGGTGAAAGCAGCCCAGGTGTCCGTCAATGGATGAATGGATAAGCAAAATGTGGCAGATACAGTCAATGCAATGTTATTCAGCCTTTAAGGGAAAGGGAATCCTGACACATGCTACAACATGGATGATCCTTGAAGACATTATTCTATGTGAAATAAGTCAGTTACAGAAGGACAAATACTGTATGATTCCACCTACATGGGATATCTAGAGAAGTCAAACTCATAGACACATAAAGTAGAATGAATGGTGATTTCAGGGGCTGGGGGAGGGAGATTGGAATGGTTTGATGGGTAGAGTCTCAGCTTTGCAAGATGAAAAGAGTTCTGGAGATTGGTTGCACAACAGTGTGAATGTACTTAACACTATTGAACAGTACACTTAAGAATGGTTAAGATAGTAAATTTTTGTCATGTATATTTTGCCATAATTTAAAAAAATCATTTGGGAAGAGAATATAAAATGAATGTTCCAAGGTCCAGCCCTGAGATTCCTATTTCAGACATGTTGTCTGAGTGGAAGGGGAGAGAACTCCCAGGTGCTGTGGCAGCAGATAGCCTTCAGGACAAATTTGGAGATGCTTCTAGTTTTTGCAGGTATATTAAGTACTGTCTCTAAGACTGTGGGTGCCTCTAAGTAAAAGGAAGGAAATTACATTTCATGAACACCTAGATGCTGAGTACTTAACTTTTACCCACTCAGTTATTATATATATATTAGATATAAGACAACTGAGGCTGAAAAACTGTGTAAAGTTCCCATGATCATAAAGACAAAAAAGCAAAGTGCTGGGAGTCAAACCCAGGTGTGGTGGAGATGCCACACGTGTTCACTACACCTTTCCTGTCCTTGTGCACGCAGGGAGACTAGGCTTCTAGCCTCAGACCACCTTGCAATTCGGTTCTTGCCATATGACTGAACTCTGGTCTATGCAAAAGAAACTTCCAGGCCTGGGCCTTAAAATCATCCTGCCTAGTCCTGCCTGTCCTTGCATGGCAATTTCAGAGGACACGAGTTCCAGACGGCAGTACTATAAGACAGATAGTGGCTGTCAGACCTGCCTCAGACTGAAAGGTGGGTAAGAAATGAATGTTTATTGTGTTAAATCACTGAGACCTCACAATTTGTTTGTTACTGCAGCAGAGCCTACCTGATCCTACCTAATTCCATATCCTTGCCTACTTCCTATCATAGTAAGCTATGCCCCTGAAGTCCCAGACATAAATTTCTTTATCTCCTGCAGCACCAAGGGTAATATCAAGCTCATAGCAGTCTTTCCTACAAAAAAAAACTTTTGGCTTTGATGTGGTTTATGAGAGTGACGAACATTCCATGTTAAAGGAGAATTAGATGGGAAATTCCACCACTCTGGGCAGTTGAAGCAACGCCAAGAGAACCATTTAACTAATTTTTAACTTCCATTTTCTACTCCCACCTTATGTCCCTTATTCTTTTTCTCAACTTAATAGTGTTATTTTTCTAAATGCTCAGAAAATCCATGTTTTAATTTTAGCAAACAAAGTGCAAAACAAAACATGTAAGAAAAGGTTAATGATTATTTACAAATAAATTATCATTGCCAAATGAGTCCAATGCTCAGAGTTGAGCTCATGCCGGGCAAATTAGATACATTCCTGAATAAGCAAAGCCAGTGCGGGGGCCCTCTGTGGAGCGAGCCTGCCAAGCCGTAGAGGCTCTGAGGAACACATGGTTTCAGGCACGAAAACAGGAAATGGAAGGGAGAGACTTACTGGGGCAAGTGGAAGAAATGAAGACAAAGACAGCTTCCCCAAAGCTGGAATCGTCCAATTTATTATTTTGCAAAATGTCATCTGAGCATTGTGTTTTCTCTTTGGTATGTATGCATGTGGCAGAGATGTCAATGGTCCCCAGTGTATGTTTTCTCCTTTTTCTTCAGTAATAGCACCATCAGTACTTAGCTGGGCACATGGCCATTCTAAATATAGACTCTATTTCCTGGAGTCAGTTGTAGCTGTCTGTGGCCACAGGACTAAGTTCTGAACCATGGAATATGAGAGGAAGTAATATCCACAAGTTCCAGGACAGGTCTCTAAAGGGGGCTGGGGAGGATGGAGTCCCCTTTTCTCCCCTTTATCCATGGGCATTGTCATGTAGATACGATGGCTGTGCTCCATGCTGGACCATAAGAACGAGCACCAGCCCCTCAGACTGGTGGAACAGAAAGCTGGAGGCACCTGGACCCGGGTGATCGTGGGGCTGCTGTGAAAGCCCGGAACTGCTCTGCACCCAGACTCTGGCATGACAGGGACGTGACGCTATGCTCTTCTGCCATGTTTAAGCCACTGTGATTGGGATGGTAAAGTTAGTGGTGGGTTGGGTCTAACTAATACAGTGTGCAATTTTCTAGGTTGGATAAATATCTCATTTCTTGTCTAAAATGCACGTGGTTGGTCCATAATGCAGACATAGGCAGATGATGTGCATACGTCCAGCTGGGGTTCACATTAAAAAAATGGCCAAGTGCTGGGAACTTTGCATTGGGAATCTGTCCCCAGAATATGTGCACCTAAAAAGGTGTAAACACATGTCAAACTCATAGTCTTTCACGGCAGTATATAATTTATTCCCCAATGAAAACTTAAAAAGAATTAAGGTTTGTAGTTAAACGATACTACAAACCAGGTTGTAATTAAAGAAAAGCATCTTTGCTCTCAGTACTATTTGGTTGCTTTAATTGTTATGAGATTAATGCTTTGAAGACAAAAGATTAATGAATGGAAAAGTGCCTGGGAGTTTCCAAACACAAATTCACACCTACACACATGCATGTGCACGCACACACACACACACACACACACACACACACACACACACAGTTAAACAGTTTGTAAAGCTATTGGAGTCGTGTGCATTCCTGGTTAAATGGTTCCAATTGGGATGGAAGGAAAAAGAAAAGGTTTAGATTTACGACAGTTTCATTTTTCAAAATTCGGAATGACAAGTGATAGCAGCACAGAAGTACTCTTTCGGCCCAGTGTTATGTGACAGCAAACATGTTTTATGAAAAAATAAATGCATGCAGCTCAGCCTGGGTTGTTTTTTCCTTTCTTTACATCAGTAAGATTCAATTAAATACTAAATGTAATTCAATAATCATTCCTTGAATTCCTACCTGTGTTGGGCTTGATGCAAACCTCTGGCGACATGAAGACAAATGAGACACGGCCTGAACATGAAGCAGTGCGCAGTCTGGCAGGGAGCTGAGGACGTGAACAGCCAGGAGATGCTACACAAGACTCTTTACATCCTAAACTCACGTTAGGAACAAAACGCTCTGGACACACAGAAGGAAGCGGTTGGTCCTACCTGCGGTGAGAGGAGACATCTAAGGGAGTCTTGCAGCGTGAATAGACTTTCTCCGGGCATAGGAAGAGGAGGAAATATCCCAGAGAAAGAATAGAAAGCGCAAAGGAGTAAAGGGTTGAGAGTGCACACAACAGTCTGGAAATAATGGTGGTTGGACCTGGCTGTGAGACTTCAGCAGCCCACACTTCTGGCAGCCACGGGGATGAGACCTTCAGGCCTGCAGTTGGCTCTGGGCAGCTCATTCCAGCACGCAACACCCACTCCACCTAATGAGACAGTCATTTGGAAGCTCCTAAAATGGCAATCCACTGTAGGACAGAGTAGTACACTCAGGGCGGGGATCAGCAGGGCCAAAGGGTGTGAGGAAGCTGCACGAGCAGACAGCCCAGACCCCCTACCACCCACTGCTGTCACACACGTGTCTCTCCCTGAGCTCGGGCTTATGGCCCTGTGGGTGCGTGTGCAGAGGGAGGGGTCCTTATGGCCAGGTGGTGAAGGAGAAAACTCCTGAGTTTTATTTAGAGATGTGCTAGCTTGGCACGTCATGGGTGCCAGCCACAATTGCACAGTGGATGCACCTTTGCCCCACTCAGGGTAGCCCTGAAAAACAGGAGTGAGGGGAAGTCCTCCCAACTGGCAGATTCTTGAAATTTGTGTGAAAGGGAAGTGGCCTGAGATGCGAAGATAAATGGACTCTTGAGCAGTGGAAAATGCATCTGCTGGTTGATCCGAGGTCCAGAAAGTGAAAGTTTAGAAGACCCTGGTGTCCTGGGAGAGGTATGTGGGTGGACCTATGGGAGTGAGCCCACCGTGGAAAAGGCCCTACGCGACCACACAGACAAAATGACTAAGCCAGCTGGTGTCAGTCAGGCCTGAGATCGCCAATCCTGGCATTGGGATAATGGGTCTGTGGACATAGTCACTGTGGTGGCCGGATGGAAAATATGCATCGGCATGTTAGCACAGGCTCACCACCGAGGCTGATCTGGCTAGTGGACTGCTGGGCATCCAGCCTGCCAGCAAGAGAGCCACACTGAGTCTCTGAGGTAATATTATCCCTCAACCTGGTGACAAGTCGATTACACTGGAAGGGGCGATAATTCATCTTGACTGGGATTTACACACAGCCCATGTGTGAGTTTGCCTTTCTACCCCCAGGATTTCTACCTGTACTGCTAACAGAGGACATGCATACCACAGGATCTCACAGAACTTCACCTGACACCAAAGGACACGCTCTACAGTGAAGAAAGTGGGATAGCGGATGCGAGACCGTAGGATCCACTGGTCCCATCACATAACACCACCCGGAAGCTGCTGGTCTGATATAATGATGGAACATGCTCTAAGGCAGAGCTGCCGTGCCAACTTAGAGATGACACTCTGAAAGAATGAAGCGCCATCCTCTAAGATTCCTTATCACATCCTAAATCAACAACCCTTACATGCTGCTGTCTCCCCAGAAGTTTAAATAAAAGATCGAGAAACCAACAGGTAGATGTAGGAGTGGCCCATTCATCATTATCTTGGGAACCCATCAGGAGTTTGTGCTTCCCATTACAAAAACTTTAGGCTCTGTGTTCTAGGGGTCTTGGCTATTAGAAGGAGAACATTTCCATCAGGGGACCAGTGAGAGTCCCTTTACATTTTATATGGGGGCAATCAACCTGCTGTTGTGGGTTCCTTGTTCCCAGAGATCAGACGACAAGAACAGGAGTCAGCACTTTAGCAGAGTTAATTGGTCCCGATCACCAGGAGGAGCTGGGGCAGGGAAAAAACACATAACCATCAGGTGATCCTCTGGGGTGTCTCTTGCTTCTGCTATTCCCAGTTTGGGGGTAAATTGATACAAACATTATTCATGGGCTGAGAAAGACATGGGGACCACATACGTGCTCAACTGCTTTTCAACAAAGGTACCAAGGTGGGAGAGGGGCCAATGGAGGAAGTGATCATTTTTCCAAAATTAGTCCTGAAACAACTGGAAATCCATATTTTTAAAAAGTCAAAAGAATAACCCCACATGGATGGGGTGTGTCAAAGGGACACAGGAGCGAATTGAAAGAGTTTCCAGTGGCCAAAGTTAAGCAAGAAAACAAATGAGGTAGCATCGGATTATAATCGAAAGCATAAATGTGCATAAGTCCATCTTGATGTAAATAAATGATTGAATGAATTAACAAATGGGGGAGAGAAGAGACAAATTTCCTATGCAGAAGAATTACAAACAAGTTACAAGGATACTCCAGGCTAAGGAGAGGAAGAATAACCCTCCACTCCTCAAGTGTGGGCTGTGCACAGCGACCACCTTCCAAAGACACAGTGTGGAAAGGGAGGGAGGGAGCATCCTGCACAGGGCAGAAACTGACAGGCAATTTCAGCCACGCAACCCAGGTACCAGCAACAGTCATAAATCACACGGATAATGTCACCTTGATATGGATGACATTTTACTTCTGTGGTCTTCCTCCACAAAACACATTAACTCCAGTCTTACCATGAGAAAAACATCACTCAAATCCAAATTTAGGGGCAGTCTACAAAATACCTGACTAGTTACTCCTCAAAACTGTCAAGGCTATCAAAAACACTGGAAAATGATCATAGCCAAGGGGAGACTAAGGAGACGTGACAAGGACATGTAATGGGGTGGATTGGATCCTGGAGCAGAAAAAGGACATTAGGTAAAAATTCAGGACATCTGAATGAACTCTGGACTTGAGTTAATAGCAATATGCCAATATTGATTTATTAACTATAACAAATGTACATACTAATGTAAGATGTTAATTACAGGGGAAACTGGGTGTGAAATATTACTATATGAAGACTCTCTTTACTATTTGCTTAAATTTTCTGTAAATCTAAAACTGTTCTTTAAAAAGTCTATTAATAAAAAATGGTACAACTACAAGAAATTGAACTTTGACTATTATTTCACACCATATACAAAAATCAAATCAAAGTGGATCATAGAACTAAATGTAAAACCAAATGAAAACCTGTATCCACACAAAGACTTGTACACAAACATTCACAGCAGCCCTGTTGGTAACATTCAAAGACTGGACACAGCCCAGTGTCCCCCAGCAGGTGAGTGGAGAAACACACTGATGTCCCTATGCAACAGGCTACTGCTCACCAGGAGAAGGAGTGAACCACTGACACACACAGCAACATGAATGAATCTCAAACACGTGACAGTGAGATGCTGAGTGAAAACAGCCAGACACAGAAGAATATGTACATATGATTCCACTTATATGCAATTCTAGAAAACATAGATTTACTCTACGGTGACAAAAAACAGATTAATGGTTGCCTGGGGTGGAGAAGATTGGGGAAAATACCCACTAAATAGAATGGGAGACAAGGAATATTTGGGGAGTGACAGGAACGTTCTCCATGACTGTGGTGATTCATGGGTGTATATAAGTCAAACTCGTCTAACTCATCAAACTGGACACTTTGAATGGGTACATTTTATCATAAGTGAACCCACCTCAATAAAAAACTTTACTTAAAAAAATGGTAGCAGTTCATACTCTTACCAACAACATTTAAATGTCCATTTCCTGATGGCCTCCATATCACCAATTATTGCATTTTTAAATTTTTTGCCATTCTAGTGGCTGAAAAGTATAATTTCCAACTTTTAAGATAAACTTCTATTGATTATATAGTAGGTATTCATGAAAGAAGACCGAACTCCAGAGTTACTACCTAAGTCATTGCCAGTGAAGCTGAGCTAATGAGAATGTTGTTGGAACGATCACTTATGCTCCTTCATGTTTTCATTTCTCAACCGGGACCTTAATGCTCCACTTTTCTCTAAGAATTTTGACACTGTAGTTCCAATTTTATAGATAATGTTCATCTTTCATTTTTTTGTCACTGTGCTTATTCATACCAAATCCTAGGCTCATGTATTAATTACTTCAGAGCTGAATCATGGAAACAGCCCTGCATTTTCTATCTGCACCCCTCCTCATCTTTAGACATGGATAATTGCTGTTTCCTCAATTTTATGAAATCAGATTACACAATTATGATTATGTAAATCAGGAGAATTGCAGCTCAGTCGAAGCATCCAGATGTGGGTGCCCAAAATTGCAGTTCTTCATGTGGCAAAGCTTTAGAAAATGCCGAAAATGCATATCCAAAAGGCTTTGTCTAGAGAAAAAAAATGCGCTTGTGATTTTTAAGATTTGACAATGAGACAAAGCACTGGACGATTCCTCAATGACAGCTGTAAGTAGGGTAAAATTACACATTTGTGTGTATGGTACAATGATTTTATGTTTGCTTAGAACAACCCTGGATTCTGACTTTGTCCTGGCATAATTTTTAGTAGTGCCTTCTTTTACTCTGTAACATGTGCTAGTTTGAAGGATAAACTATATTACCACTGTAATTACAAGGGATTTCTAGCTAATAAGCAGTACTGTCCCATCTGCTTATTTTTTTATTACTAGAAATAAATGGGGAGTATTTGGGGGCAATGGCTTATAATCAACTTCAAAATCATGCAAGATTAGGGAAAATAGCTCAATGTTCTCTTTTATTGTTTCAGAAAGAAATCTCAGCTGACTTAGCTATTCAGTTTGCTCAAGGATTACCTCACAAACACTGCTTTAGCAAACTTCTAAGATTCCAAGCGCTCATTCATCTGCTCTTCATAAGTAAATTATAGTCCTACTCTGGAAGAAAATATTTTGACAGAATGTGATATTAAAGCTCATCAGCCCAATTTAACTTGTGTGCACATTGCAGGGTTTGGAATCCTTCTCCACATGAAATCCCAAGTCTGACGTACACATGTGCTGTGCCTATGCATTTGGAAAGCTCTTCTTGTTATAACTTTTGGCCAAGTATGTGCTCAGAGGAAACCCATGTGTTTTGCATTCTAGATATTGCATGGTGCCAGGAGGCCAGGTCTGCTGGGAGACGTCCCCTCTCTATGTGCTGCTTCAGGTCACAGAGCTCTTTAAGACAAGGAACCGTGACAGTCTTTTCTCTGAATCCCCCACTTGCCAGCCTTGGCCCTATCAAGCAGGTGTTTCTCTCCAGACATTGATCCGCTGAAGGACACGTTTGTTCAGCACAAGCTAGTAAGGGTAAGACTGTGGTTGAGTTTCCCAGGACTGCCACAACCAATAACACAGACTGGATGGTTTGAACAACAGAAACTTATTCATTCATACCACTGGAGGCTGGAAGTCCAAGACCAAAGTGTTGGCAGGGTTGGTTTCATTCCGATTGCCTGTGCCCCGCTTGGCTTGCAGATGGCTGTCTTCTTCCTGTGTTTTCATGTGTTCTTCCCTCTGTATGTGTCTGTATCCTAATCTCTTCTTATAAGGAACCCAATCGTACTGGATTAGGGCCCACCCTAATGGCCTCATTTCAATTTAATTACCTCTTTAAAGACCCTATATCCAAATACAGTCCCATATTGTGGTACCGGGTGTTAGCACTTCAACATATGAATTTGGGGGGATATAATTTAGTCCATAACAGGCGTCACTAGGATTTTCTCATTAGCTAACATTGGAAAGCATTGCACAACGCTGCCCCATACACTTTGATCTTGCCACATTGGGGGGTTTGCATCAGATGAGAAAAATTAACGCATCAATTAACCCATGGTGCAGACAACAAGAGAGGAAGGACGAGATCAATTACACGTGTGCCCAGAGGCTTCACTAACCAATGCCTGCTCATCCTCTAGGATGAGTTGCAAATACCATCTCCTCCCCAAAAAGGCCCTGATATCTTCCTTTCCCAGCTCAGCTGTGTCCTGCTGGAGAGGTGGGAGAGATTCTCATAGCATCTTTCCTATATAGAGCTTATCTTGTTTTAGGTTCTTCTTACACTTCACGTTTACTTGGTTGTCTTCTCAACCAGACCAAATTTTTCCTTTTTTGCATCCTTACTGTCTGGCCCAGCATCTGACCTGTTGGAGACAATTAATAAACAGTTGAATAAATGAATAAGTAACTTGCTTTTCCAGTATTCTTGCTCATCTAAGGCTAGCAGACCACCCAGAGGAAATACACGTGTAGACAAAATGTGTTCACCAACACAGGCATGCATCCAGCCACATGATCCCGTGTGAAGTTGTCAGAAGAATTAGAGAACATCGAAATCCTGTTGTGCACCACTACTGACTATGTTACACACAAACACTCACATGGAAAAGACATGACAATTTGTTCAGGTTGTTTTTTTTTTTTTTCCCCATCATTAAATGAGGCATAAGAATGAGCTCTTAAAACTGCAGCTCAAACTCTGGCCAGATTGCCTGAGTTTGAGTCCCAGCTCTGTTACTTATTGGCTGTGTGGCGTTGGGCAAGTTACATAACCTCTCTGTGTCTTTGTTTCCTCATTTGTAAAATAGTTAATGATAACAATAATATATACATACATACATACTTCAAAGGGCTGTTATGAGGAGAAAAAGAGTTAATATATATAAAGGATTTAGGCCAGTACCTGGAATGGAGTAAGCACTACATAAGTGTTTGCTACTATTGCATTATTATCACTGTTGCTATTAATGAAAACGGAATCATTTTGTTCGGTTCCATGTTGCATTAGGATTCCAATCCACCCAGGAGTGTGCTGCCCTGCAAGGAGCTTCCCTTCACCCTCTGCCCCCATTGCCCGGGTGGCAACCCCCTCACTGGGCCTCCCCTCCGGGGTCCCAGCCCTGCAGCCCGGCCATCCACCGTGGCTCCCCCAGATGGAGATCGCAGGTGGCCGCCGTCCAGGCCTAGACTCCGCAGGCCACAGAGCCCACTCCTCGCTGCGTGTGTGTCCTGGGGGGGGGGGAGGTTGAGGCAAACATGGCAGTCACAGCCACCACCTCCAAAAAAAGGAGAGGGAGACGAGGGAGGGAGTTTGGGAAGGAAGACTTAATGTTTCTCAACATGGAAGCACAAGCAGAGGAGGGAGTGAAACGGAGGGAGGAGGGAGGGGAGGCCACAGATCCCGCAGGAGCCGGAGGGGGACACTCCAGGCCGGTTACAGCCCAGGCCGGCCGCCAGCCTCCCCAGCACCAGCTGTTTCCACTTCCTTAACATATGTTCCTTCACCTAAATTGTTTACTAACTTCACATCCAGAATCTTTTAAATAGAGGAAAACCTGGGGCTTGTCTACACCAACCAGAGAACAGAGATAAGGGGGGAAAAATTCAACAACAAACAAAATGAAAAGGCAGAATACCAGAGAACCTAAATGTGACCAGAACAACACATTTCCCTTCGCTTTTATGGCTTCCTGAATTACTGAGGGAACTGTCTCCCCGGCGCTGCCGCACCGGGCTGCAGAAGCGTGTGGCTTCTGGACCCAACTGGATAACCGCAAGCATGACAGGAACGGCACCAGCACACAGCAACCCACTGCGAGACAGGAAGTGCCACACTGGAAAGCCTGACTCACGGTCAGTAGACAGTGTCATCCGTGACGTGTGGCGTTAAAGGGCGCGGGCTCCTGAGCCAGATCTACAGGTTTGAATCCCAGCCGGGCCACCTGGGAGCTGTGTGACTCGGGACGAGTTACTCACCTCTCTGTGCCTCAGTTTTATCACCTGTCAAGTGGAGAGAATTGTGTTTACCTCATAGAGCTATTGTGGGGTTAAAGGAGTTAATATAAAGCATTTAGAATAGTGCCTGGCGTTTACTAAATACTATGCATTTGCTATTTTTATTATATATTTGTGTGGGTTTTAACTAGTTTGAAGCCTAGAATTTATTATTTCTCTTTGATGTGCATGGCATGGGATTTTGGTTTAATATGTCAGGCCTGACATTCCTGATGTATGTCAGCCAGCTTCCCTGACAATGCTACCGCTTTGTCCTCGAACCTCACAAATAACACAAACTTGGGAATTTCCTAAATATTAAGTAGAAGAAAAGGCCACATGCCAAAAGCAGATGGAATATCTATAAACAACATCATCAATATGAATGAATGGAGAAGTTCCTTCTTGAATCTTCCACCCTTACGCTGTGGTGGTGAGGAGTGGGATGGATCCAGGCAAGCAAATAAAAGAAAGTTTACAGCACGTATGCACTAATTTTAAAATGAGAAAAAAAATATTATGAACAATAGTGCAATCGGACAATTAGGATAGAATTCATATTTTGGTGGTAAAGGTAAAATGTGGGTAAATTTTACTAAGATTTTCCCACAGTGGGGACTAAGATTGACGGAAATAATCACCCTGTTTTCCTTGGTGTGTCTCCCGAGGGATCCACAGACAGGTGTGGCTAATAAACTGCCACCAAAGTCCCCAGGGCACCAATCTATAGCCTAAGCAGCAGTGCTTCTGACAGACTTTTAGTGTTTTGGCTATGTAAGGACTGAAGAAATGTGGCTAGAAATGCATTTTCTGTTCATTTTGGGAAAAGACATGTTCTTTTGGGGTTTTAGACCAACTGGTATAGTGTACCTCAACATTTAACTTCTGTTTGATTTTGAAAGTCAGACATACAATTGATCTTGTATGTTTTCCCACAGGCACCTCGGCAGAGCATGTCTCCTGCTAGGAGCTTCAAATAGGAGCCTCATGCACAACCATTTTGACGATTTTGGTGAATTTGATGTTTCTTTGAGAACAAATCTATGTTGCAATCGTAACTGAGAATGGCTCAAATCTGGCCACCAAGGGCATTGGATAAGAGAGGGCAATTTTGCCTATAAACATATTGCTCATAAAAAAAAAAATCACCCTTTCAAGATGGATACTTTCAGAGGGCAAACCAGAGTGTGCCTGGCGCCGGGGAGTCCTGCTGTCTCCAAGTCACAAGGGGGAAAGAGCTCCCAGGCCACTGGCTACTGGTCCTCGTAGGGGTGGGGGTGGGCGGGGGCAGTCCAGACAGATCCCTGGATCTGACACCGGTTCCACCCATTCATTAGCTTTAACCAAAATTCATTAAGACCCCACTACGCACCAGGTACTGTCCTCAGCATTGAAAGTATAGAAATGAACACAGCATAAAAAGCTCCCGTCCTCATGAAGCCTGTATCCTCATTAGAAAATGGGAAAACAAACAAGCCAGAAGTAAGTGCTGTGAAGATAAAGCAGGTGGGGAGATGGCGAGGAGGAGAGGTGAGATGCAGATTCAGTCCTCTGCTCCACATTTTGCTCAGGGCCAAATACTTTAGATATTCCCCACAGTCCTACCTCATCTGGCCACCCTCCCTATAACCACCGTGACCCCAACTCCTACTTCTCCTTCCTTCTCTGACTTCTCCAGCTACACCGGCCAAAATGCTCCACGTGGAACCTGCTGGGGCTAAACCAGGAAAGTCCCAGGCAAACCGGTGAGCCGGTCACCCTATCGCCAGGCACGTTGCTGCCTGCAGGGTTCGGCTCTAGCGGTCCCCTCTGCCTGAGCCTCTCGCCCCAGGTACCGTCCGCACTAGCTCCTTCGCCTCATTCGTGTCTTCACCCAGATTTCACCTTCTTAATGAGGCCTCTCCTGAACACCCTGCCCTCCTCTCCCAAGCCCCACACCTCCAGTTTCTCCTCCTTTACTTTTTTTTCCATAACTTATCGTGCTACAGCATATTCCATAATCTAATTATCACACATCGCTATACTTTTGGTGCTTTTCCTTCCGAAGGCCCCTGCCTACCATCCTTCAGATCCTGCCCTCCAGCTCTGAAGCCCCCATGCTGCACCTACAGAGTTGTGAACACCAGGGAGTTTGCCTGCGCCTGGGTGGCCCTTGACAGGGCCTGGTAAGTACAGGACAGTGGCAGTCCGGGTCCTTGGCCTGCAGCAGGACAAATCCCAGGTGTAAGTGTCACTCCAGAGTTCTGCAAGATCAAACTAAAGCTATGCTCCGAGGGGTTTTGTCTGAACTTCCACGCTTGCTTGGCAGCTTCTCTTTCCCTGCTCACCCTCTCTGCTCCTTTCCTGGTTTCTCCGGGGAGCATTTCCTTAAACATCACCTTACCCAAACCCTCATCTCAGGACCTGCTTCTGAGGGACCCAGCCTAGGACTGAGGAGCCAGCTTTAGTGAGTTCGTCCACTGAAATAGGGGAGGCAGGGTGAGCGGCTAGTTTGGTGAGTCTGCGGGTGGAAGATGAGACGATGCCTTCTGGGTATTTCTAGGATCTCAGTCAAATAAGAAACAAGGTGTGCAGCTGGCAGGGCAGGGATGCTGGGGGACTGGAGAAGGGAGAGGCTGTGAGAGTGTCGGGGAGAGTCAGGGAATGGGTTTTCTAAGGAAATATGGGAAGACCGCTGGACAGTATGTGTGTGTCTCCAGTCGCATCAGCAGCTTGGGTGCAGGCTTAGAGAGGGGAGGGGGAGGGATTCAACCGGGGTCAGGGCGTTTGCAGGTGAGTAAGCTGGAGAGAGGCGAGAGGGTGTCTGGGGTGCAAGATAGGGATAATCACAGTGGGGAGCGATGGGGTCTTTGCTGGGGACAGAAGGTTGTGAGGTTGCTGGAGGGGTGAGCTGGAAAAGAGGGCAAAGACTGTGGATTGTGGATCCTGATAAAGCGCAAGACTTGTCCTGTCACGGTCATATTGTCACACAGTGGTCACATTGTCACACAGTGGTCACAGCTGGTGAAGCTGGGAAGTGGTGATCGACAGTGGGAGCCCAGACCTCAGGTCATGGAGCTGAGGCCGTGGTGGCAGTGTCAGGTGGGAGGTGTGAGCAGGGAGTGGGTGGCTGACAAGGGCAGAGTGCAGGGTCCCTGGCTATTGATAGAGCTCCACATATGCCAAGCTTGACAACTGATTCTTGAAATACTCTATATAGATTTCCTTTTCTTTTTTTGGCCTTGTCTCTTGTTTTTTGAGACCCTAGTGAGAAAATGTGGAGGAGGGACTAGAGCAAAACTCAGAAGGTCTCCCCCAGCCTGGCCTCCCTGGCCTGCTGATCTGTGTCCTCTGAGCCCCGGCATGGCCAATGCCCAGTCACGGCAGATTTCGGTCCACCCAAGAATTTTGCTTGGTTTGTATGTCAGTTCCTCAGATCTGTGATCCCCAGTTTCCATAGTTTTCTTCCATGTTGGCCTAGGTGAAGGAGCCACAGTCTGTTCCTTGTTCTGAACTTAAATAGACTCTGATCAATTGCTCTCCAGGCGCCCTTGGAATACTAGGGCGTGTGTCTATACTCGCCCTTTGGTCCGAGACAGTCCAGTCTGCTAGGAGGAAATTCGTCTTTCTCCTACAGGCAGCCTGGCCCTGCCGGGCCTCCGCCTCTCCAGGCTCTGACTAGTTCTTTCCAGCAGCAAGACACCAGGGAGGGATTAGAGCACCCTCTCCTCAGCACCGCTATGGCCAACTTGCTCCGCAACACACTCGCAAGTGTGGGAAAACAGGTGAACCCACAAACAGGCATGTGCCTACACACACACACAATGCACACACAAGTACACACATGCACACACACATGCAACCACACACATGCACGTGTGTGTACACACATATACACACACACACACATATACACAAACACAGGCACATACACATACAGACACACACACATGTCCTTTGAGTATCTAGTGCAATCCAGGGAATCCATTTCCGACGCAGAAGCCTGGAGCAGGATGACTACAAGGTCGAGCACAGACTCAGAAGTGAAGGGAAATGACACACACCCGGACTCTCTGTCCTGGTTTTCCCAGCACAGTGTGCTCTAGGCCATGCACCCTCAAACTGCCGTGCGGTAGGAACACATAATTTCTACTTTTTCCCCGAAGTCTTGCGAGTACTAGCTTGGGGTGGGGGAGGGATGCTGGCAGGAAGTGCTTTCCTGGGTTGGCTTGTGTGTAGGCCCCAAGACTGAGTGTGCCGGTTTCCACTGCGCCAGGTGGAAGGGCCACCGGGAGGTCACAGCAGCCGACCTCAAGGGGTCTGGTAGAGCTCTGGGCTTCTCGCCAGCAGTTGAGGTTGGATGTATTCTCCCTGCCCTCCTACCGAGCACGTGTTGGGGATTACCAGGACACCAACTGTAATGACCTGTCTCTCCCTTTGTGCATGCAGCTATCTAATCTGGCTTGGACTGAAGATTTATGTCTAAGTGGCTAAACTGTTTGAGAATCTAGTGAATGTTGCCAATCCCGCTGCCAAAGCACCAGTTTCATCAGCAGGGAGATTTAACGTGGATTATAAAAGGGTTGAAAGAGTTTCTGAGGTTAACTTTGCCTTGTGCCTCCAGACAGAGCAGTTGACACCCCGCGAGTTAAGTTTTTCTCCAGTGATATCATCAGAGCTTACATCATAGGCGGGAAAAGGCAGGAAAAAACCACTTTTCTCTTAAATGAAAAAGGCTTCTCCCAATCGTGTCTTGTCTAAACATACAATACACAGGTTCTTTACTAACCACTCACAGCATGGACTCATCCCGTTCCCCATATCAATCTTAAATATTTAATCAAACTCAATGTATTTTCCAATATTTATCCAGTTGTCTGTGCAGCCAACTCGCCATTAGCCCTGGTTCAGGTTAACCATGCTCTGCAGTGCACCTCTCCACACCCCAGCCTGCCCCGAGCCCCCTGCCAGCCTCCACAGTGCCATGGGCTGGGTGTCTAATTGCACATCCTGTCCCATCCGCCAGAGAGGCAGGTGGCCAGTGTCCCCTGGAGAGAAGCTGGCCAGAGGGTTGGGATGGGGGAAGGGAGGAAGAGGCTGACACTGTTAGCTCCCACCTTGGCACAGGTTCATTTCTCTCGTCCCTCACTGTGGGTCACTAGATGTGAACACATGTTCTTAACATGTTGCCTCCAATCTTGCTGAAATTACCTAGACTATATATTGTGCCCAAATTATTTTCTTCCCCAAACCAGACATAGTACGTGAACTGAGAGATACGTAGTATGTCTTGTGGTTTATGGTAACGTTCAGTAAAATCAGGCAAACTTGTCTGAATAGCACCAAAAGGTTCATTTCAAGTGGTGCTAATTGAAGGCCAGTTGACTCATTTATACAGAACAATCCCCTCATTTCCCTTTGAGCAATTGTCAAGTGTGCTTGACGCAGAGCGAGTGACCTTCAAATACGGAGGGGGTTTGGCCTGGACTGTCAGTGTGGATTTGGCAGCATGAATTGCTCCAAAGAATCCTGATTTCTTATGCATGAACTGCTGACCCCGGCACTGGGGCCTGGCCAGCGGGCCGGGAAGGAAGGTGAACTCCTGCTGATTCAGGGGCCCTCCCGGCCCTTTCCGCCGTGTCAGCAGTATTCACATCACTTTCCTCTCCTCCCTCTTCCGCCCCACCGTGAGTCCTGACCCTGGAAGCACTTGTCAGTTGCCAGGAATCATGAACACTAGGAAACAATCCAAAAAAGTGGGTGGCTGCTTAACTTTCCACAGCCCACATGGCGACACACGGGCCCAGCGTTAGCCCCGAGTCATAGGTGTGCAAACAGCCTGGCCTAAAGGAAGGAACCTTGGACCAGCAAGAGAGGCCTTCAGGGACCCAGTACCGAGCAGGCGTGTGGCTTGGAGCCTGGCCTTGCTTCAGGGCCTGTCCTGGTAGAGACAGAGGAATGTTCTACCGAGTTTCCAGAGTTCTCCCCAGCTCCGTTATTGGGAGTGATGCTTGTCCATGTTGAAGTTACTCGTCTGAGGCCCATTCTTTCAGTAGCAAAGACAACCAGGCCCCAAGGTCATTTCCGGGAGATGGTAATGAAACAAGGAGGAAAAGGCCCACAGAGGATCACAGGAAGCAGCCTTACTGCCAGTATGGGGCTCTGAGCTGGAGAAACATCTTTCTTTGGTTTCAAAACATTATCAGCGTTCCACGGTGCAAGAAATATTTGAAATGCTTCAGTGGGGAAAACAGGCTCCAAAGGCTTCACGGGGCACCTGTTGTTCTTCTCTGTGCTGAGCGGCAGCACCGGGACCTGCTGCCACACTTCATTAGCTCTCTGATGACAGGTATATCGGCAACTCTATGTCAGGCAATGAGGGACTCAGCTGTGCGAGCAAACGTCCCTCATTCACCTTGCACAAAGCCTTCCTAAGGTGATACAGCTCTGAAACCTTCCTCACCCCTGTCTAGCTGGACATCTCCCCCCGCTGGCTGCCTCTGAACCTCTCATCCTCCCAACCCGGTTTGAGGATGCAGAAGCTGTTTGCTGATTCCGTGTTAGCGTCCTGCCCCCATAGTTGGCCCACAAAGAGCCCAGTGTGCGCGCACGTGCGGCTGTCGCTGGCAAGGCCGGTGGGTGCTGAGCAGTTCTTTTCACACTTCACATCCGGAGGCTTATCCTGTGATCTGTGTGTGTGGCACCTGTTTGCACGATCCACCGTTATCTAAGATTCTGCCTCTTAGACAGCTGGGCAGGTTGAAGCCCTTTTTCCCCCCTCATAAAGCAAGAGCTCATTCCTGAGTGCCGTGTGTCAAGCCAGTATGGCGACTGTGCTTATGGGAACTGAGCAGTGAGCTCACTGACTTAAATGTTTTCTGCATTCTACTTTCAGAAGAAAGAAGTCAGGCAACCTAAAGGAGACAAACTCATAGCATGGCTTTTGAAAAAAATTGACAAACAATAAAGCATCTTCCAGAATGTGTTGGGTCCAATACACATTGAACCCAGTTTCTCACACTTTCTATACTAACATATGCCCAATAATCCTACCTGAAATTTACAATGAACAATCACTCTGGGGCTCCTCATCAAACATCGGGAAGAAACCATTGGGTTCGATATTTTACCCTAAAGCAGGAAATTGAGCTAAGTTTTCAGAAATAAGAATCAACTAACAGAGAGAATAAAAAAGAAAGAGAGGAGTTGATCAGTGTTGTTAGGGAAAAACTCATTTTCTGATGATTATGGCCAAGACTTTATCTTATAATCCTCATAATCAAAGCTGCCTTTTCTTTGCACTGGGCACGCAGCATCCATTATCACTGTTCTTCCCAGCAGCCCAGAGAGTAGGTCTTGTTCTCATTTCCTCCTCCAGAAGACTGGAGATGATCCGATAAGTAAGCTGCCCAGTCGTATGCAAATAAGCAAAAGAGACGTATTTGGAACCGAGGCATGCTTGACTTCAAAGTCTGTGTGCTTGCTTTTAGGCCAAGCCTCCAACACAAGCATTTCATCAATTCTTAACAGTCGATTTAGCTCAATAGTTACCAAGCACCTATCATGTCGATGTGATGGGGAATGCAGACCTGAAAAAGTTACAGCCCCTACCTTCATTTGAGCAAAAAATACCTTCTTTAGGGAACACTTTCAGAAAATTTTCCTACTTGAGCTTAAGATGTTAATTTGATCTTTCATTTACTATTTTTTTAACCAACTGATTAGCTATCAAAATGACAATGCCCACATGATTATGTTTTCTGTATTTGTTCATGCATTTAACCCCTTGACTAATGAAAAAGTTGAAGATATTTTCTCCCAAAGGAGGAGAGGGAAGTATCTTTTCTTCTCACACCATGAAGATGAGTCAACATGTTATCATCTGAGTACAGAGTTGTATTAGCTTTAGGTTACAAAGAGTTATTGCCACACACCAGACCATAAAAAAGAAGCAAAACTAAACATTAGTCTGAGATATTTTATGTAACAGCGTTGGAGTGTGGGTTTTAAAAGTCATAATTTCATATGTATAATGGCGATTGCCAGACAGGAATTCTACAACTGGAGCTAGTCATGTGAGCAAAACTCCTTCACATTTCAGGTTGCAAAGTGGGCAGCACATTATAGCCCAGAAGCAGTTCCCAAAGGAAATTAGAGAGCTGAATTTGTATATTTATGAACATTTTTGGTGTTTTTAGTCCTTCTGAAGAGCCTGGTAATGGCCTCTGTGGAAGATTACATGGAGCATGGAAAGCTCATTGTTTGTAAGCACTCACTAGGACGCTTCTAGAATATGCTTCTGCAGTGAATAAAGGTGGTTACTGTTGAATCTTTCTTCACCAAAAAATAATAAAACTGATTTAGTAGGCTGATCTGGAAAAGAGCCTGGTAAAATCTGTTGCAGAGTTAGGCTTTGCTTTGAAAAGTGTCTCTGTCCGTACAGGTATATCGCTGGAGTATTTTCTTTCCTTATGTGGTATTTGTCAAGCCACTTCAAATCTGCTTTCAAACAAAACCGGGAACTAAAAAAAATTCATATAATAATTAAATTTAATAAAATGTACCTTAGTAATATCTGTGTTCTCTAGTATCCAAGGTATTTGGTGTATTATAACTTTACCAATAGTAATCATTTCTTAAGCTAATTTCTTATCTGTTATGAATTCATCCAGAGATTGTACTTTTCATAATAATAGTATAAATGTGCTTTCGATGGCACTTATAAAACTGCATTTGACCAAAGTGAAACTTCGAGTGTAACGGCAAGTGTGTGAATGGGTGAGGAACTGATTTAGCAACCCCCGAGTCGTTAGCCGTCTGGCCTCAATTGCTGCAAGCCCTCAGCCTGGGCCCTGTTTCATAGCAGCATGAGGGTAGGATGGGCTGGAGGTGTCTGAATCAGTGTGTGGCAGGTTGAGAGTAGATTATATTTATTTTGCAAATACTTAACATAGACTCTGTGCCAGCACATAAGTGCATTGTCTTTATCTGTATTTATCAGTGTTAAATGCTTTGTAGTTATAATGCATTTAATCTTCATAACTCTATCTAGTTTGGAGATGAGGAAACTGAGGCATAAGGTTGCCCAAGGTCACACACAGCTAGTGCTGGAGCCAGGATTCAAACCCAGGCAGCTGGGCTCTAGACTCTACCCTGCACCACTGTGCCCTGCAGCTTCCCAGGTCAGCCAGCTGTGTGTGTTTGTGAACACATGTAAAACTGGCTCTGTTTCTAGGCAACTGACTCAAAACATCTGGCCTAAGACACCTCACCTGCCCACCCAACTCTCACTTTCAAAAGGCTCCTGTCTGTAGGTGAAGCACTGGTTCTAGAAGGATCCTACTGCAATGGAAACATATTATCAACCGGGAGAGTAAACTCCAAAACCATCCGTGCCCAGTGACATTCAGCAGCGAATTGTTTTCTTCTGAGCTAGGAGTCATCAGAGAGGTGTCAGGTCCTTAAGAGATGAAACATAAGATAACTTTGGTGAAGGTGAAGATAGAAAACATGTGAGCTGACATCAGCTCCGCTAACAAGAGGAGGTTCTTGAGATGGCTGAAAAGAACTTTGTAAAGTGTTAAAATTTTGCCTATGAAAACTTCATTGAAGTTTTAATGATAAAAATGGAAATACCCAAATACCCATCAATAGGGGTTGATCAAGTAAGTATTTTACACTCACAAGATAAGCTAGTCCATAGTCATTTAAAGATGAGGTTCTACACATTAGCTAGGGTATGATCCCATTTTGTAAATATGCCTGTTAATTGGTGCTGCGTACATATCCAAAAGTAGAATATACTGAAACTGATATCAGTGGTTATCTTTGAGGCATCGGGTTAGTGGAAATTATACTTTTTGTGTTTATAATTTTCAGAATTATTGGCATTTTTATGATGAATGTAAATTGTTTTTGTACAAATGAAAAATTATAAAGAAATGTGCTTTTTTTTTTGCTCCAGAGAAGGAAAGCACATGTGTTATGGGAGAGAAAAGGGAGGTTTGCAGTATCGTTTAAGGGCTGTGTCTCGGATCCTCAGAAATTGCTTTGCTCTGTTTGTCACATTACTTAATTTCACAAAAGTTCCTTTTATTAGACTGCACTTTGATGTTATCCTATTAGCCTCTTGAGGAAACTAAGAATCAGGTGCACAGAATTTGTCACTGCATCTATTGAAGAGGATATTGTTGAGGATGTTGTCCATTATATCCCAGTTCCCTCATATGAGAATTCATGAGAGACCTTTGTCTGAGGTCTCGTTATCATGAAAAGCTACTTTCCTAGCCAGACATGGTAGCGCACACCTGTAGTCCCAGCTACTCAGAAGGCTGAGGATCACTTGAGCTCAGGAGTTCAAGGCTGCAGTGAGCTATGATCACGCCACTGCAGCCCAGCCTGGGGGACAGAGCCAGACCCCAGATCTTAAAAAAAAAAAAAACTACTTTCCTGAACAGCTGGGAAACCTACCTTAAAGACACTATGATTCTTGTGAGTAATCCTCTTTGCTTTGGCTACTGGGAAGCTTAGAGACAAAATTTTCACCTGTCTAGCAGCTGCGCACAGAACCCGCTAGTGCAGATTTGAGTATGCTATTCTAAGACTTAACTTTGCACTGATTCCTTCTTCTCTTTTAGTCTTTTGTATTTTATGTATCTTTACAAGTTCCCTCAAATAAATACATTTAAGAAAGAAGTCATTGTTGAACACCCATTTAATAATAGGTGGGCCACCTATCTACAACCTTTGCAAAGACATCGGTTTATACAGGGTAGAGCCTAATACTTCGTGTAGGTGCCAAAAGGCCCACCTCCACTTCACCTGTTTTACAGGTTGGGACTATAAATGGAACTTTCTTTAATAAAAGGATTCAGTTTCCTTAAAAATAAGTTGAAAAAATGCTAAAACAAAAAGGCGGTTGGATGCATTTTAATGCATGTACTTGAATTATTTTACATAACATACTTCAGGTATTTCATGTCGCATGTGATAGTCTTTCCATATCTTCACCTGTCATTATTTAGATGATTTATTGATTGATTTAACCTTGCTCATGTGTATCCCTTTAGCCGACCTCATCTCTTTTCTCTCTTCGGAGCCAGACTTCTGGAGAGCTGTCTGCACCCACTATCTCTCCATTTGCTCACCTTCTGCTCACTCTCAACCCGTGCTGTCTGGCTGTTGCCCTCATCCTATTAAAACCAGCTGCAGTAACCTCCATGTTAGCAAATCGATGTGCATTGTTCAGGCTCTTGACTTCTCAGCAGCATTCAACACAGTTAGTTAAGTGTGAGCTGCCATAAATCTCCTGTGCTCTCTCCCATGCAGCTCTGGCCGCCCTCCTTCCCTGGGAGTGTGTCCTTCTCTCACCAGTCATTAATGCTGAGAGGCCCTCAAGGCACTGCCTAGGGCGTCTCTTCTTCTTACTTTGCACAGGCCCTCTGGATGATTCCACCCGTGCTTATGTTTTCAATTGTAATACACCAGTGTCTCCCAAATTTGTATCTTTAGCCCAGATGCCTCTTCTAACTCCAGACCTATGGGTCTAATTGCTATTTCAACCTCTTCTTTAGAGTGACTTCAAACCCAGCATGATCAAAACTGCATTGCCAATGACCTTGTGACTTTTCTTCATGCCTGTCTCTTGAGCCTTCTCTCAATTCTTTGAACGTGCCACAGGACCTTTGCATGTGCTATTGCCTGGAATATTCACTTGCCCCATGCACCCTTTCCCTGTTAATCTTTACTCTTATCCAGATCTGAACTCAAACATCATTTTCTTAGAAAAACCTTCCCTACTCCCAGATCTCTCATGTCATGGCATTTATCACATTTTGTAATTATACAGTTACTTGTGAGATTATTAATGCTTATATTTATGCCAGACCACAAGCTCCATGATTGTAGGGAAAATGTCAGTTATTTATTGTTCATTATTACATCCCCAGCGACTAGAACAGTATTTGACCTATGCCAGTGCTTGGGAAATATTTGTGGAATGGATCAATGAATGAAATAAACCCCATTTGGCATATACTTATTATGTATTAATATTATTATGTATTATGAGTCTCACTGTATTCTAAATCAGATGGGATGTGTTTAGATTCAGGTTCTAGATTCAGTGTTACTTTGGCCTGCAATGGATTATTAGTAGTTTTGAAAAATAGATAAAAGATATTTTCAAACTTTTAAAATTTTTAACCAAAATACTGGGAGTGAAACTTTAAGAGGATAAAAAGAACTTTACCATACATATATACGAGAAACAAGGCCATATTTCAATGATCACAGCTAATTAGAAAATAAATTAATAGCTCTGTATGAATTATTATGGATACTTACTATTTAAAAATCACTTTATGACCAGTAGGAGTAATGATATGATCTCTTCTGTCCTACATGTCCTAGGCAGATGGCAAATCAGAAGCTCAAGCTCACCTACCGTGGCAAATCCCCTCAGAGCAAAGTGACTTGGCTGCTTCTCCTTACCTCTCTAGGCTTCAGCTTTCACTAGCATTTGGTCTGATCATTCCTTCTTATCTTCTCAATGTTTTGATGCTTTTAAGAGGATATTACCAATTTTGTATCCAGAACTTATAGTTGTCAGCAGAAAGATTGTTCTAAATAACATAGTTCCCTGTATCATCAGGAATAGAAGTAGAGCAACTGTGCTTATGTACAACAGTTAAAGGAAAGGATTGGGGTGGTGGGTTTCAGGCCCCCGGCTAGAGAGTCAGGAGACATGTTCAGGGAAAGGGGGTGCTTTCCCTTTGCTTCTGGGATCTTATCACGGGGGCACGTGCCCACTGGTACACGGGGTTATGGCAAGAGTAATGGCAGTGCCGGAAGGGGTGTCCTTTAGGGAACAGCATCAGAACCATCTACCATGTGAGTCTGATCCTAGAGTTTCTTTTAATTCTCTGCCACTTCCCCCATTCCATGTAGCCAGAACCCTATAAACGGGATTGCGGGGTCCTCTGTGATGGGGACCTGCCCCTTCCAGCACCGCCACCTACATTGCATCATCCCTCCCACTTTGGACTCAGTTTCCTTTACCCCTTCCCCAGCTTCTCTTCACTCTTCACACCTGACGCTGACCACTTTCTCGCTGCTGTGGCTCCCCTGCCCCAGCTCTGTGCTGCCCAAGCTTCCCGGCCCTACCTGGGCCCGGGCCTGCCCACCTGGGTGCAGGGATGTGGCACCTGGCTGCCTTTGCCAGAGCCAGGAGGGGCACCCAGACACTCTGACAAGGGCCTCCTATCAAAATTCAGATAGGAAGGTGAAATAATTCAATCCCCAGCACCTGTCTTCAGTGCCAGGAGATTTGTTTCTAGAGTCAATGGTAATTGAAATGCCCCTGGAAAGTGCAGGTTTCAATTTCTTACATTTTCTATCCTGTATAAATGATGCATTTTAAAAAAATTTCTATTAAAATATATTTATATGCCACTCTGACTTGAATACCTTTTACATGTAGCCTCTATATCACACCAAAAAGGAAATGAGCTCCCTCTGCAGAGAACATGCCACTGTAACCAATGACGCCTTTTTTCCTTTCAGCGATAGCTCACTAAGAGAGATACAAAGATCAGCTTTGGGGACATATAAGGATAAACAATTAGAATCACATTGTATTGGAGCATAACTAACCCTATTTTCCAACTTCTAACATTGGTTTATGCAATAAAGACGTGTAACTATCTCATAAAACGCATAGCCAGAAAGTGGGTGGCTCCGAGGCTGGGTCAGTGTTCTGGCAGCGTCCTGGAGGCCCAGGCCTTTTCTGCTCCGCACGCTTGTGGGAAGCTCTTGTCCTGGGACGTGGCTGGCACAGTCAGGGGGGGCCGCCAAGCTCCGGGCCCCACGGCTTCACACGCCACGGGCAAGGCAGCAGGAAGGCAAAGTGGCTCTCTTCCCACCACCCTCTCTTTTTATTACGGAGCAAATTTCCTCACTGCGCACATGGACCAGAATGCACTGTTACTTTCTTAGGGCAGAGACTGGGTGGCGGAACAACAGAAATTTATCATCTCACAGTTCTGGAGGCTGGACGTCCGCCATCAAGGTGTCAGCAGGGTTGGTTCCTTCTGGCGTCTGCGAGGGGAGCATCCGTTCCAGGCCTCTCTCCTTGGCTTGTACCAATAGGTGGCGTCTTCTCCCTGTGTCTCTTCACGTTGGCTTCCTTCAATGTGGGGCTCTGCGTCCAAATTTCCCCTTTTATAAGAACACCAGTCGTGTTGGATTAGAACCAACCCTAATGACCTCGTGTAAACTCAGTTACCTCTGTAAAGACCCTGTCTCTAATAAGGTCACGTGCTGAGGTGCCAGGGGTTAGGACTCCAGCATATCTTTTGTGTGCAGAGCAGGCGCAATTCAACCCCTAACACAGCCCCCCCACACACAATCACTAGGTGAAGAGACTTTCCAAGCTTGGTTCAGGGCCACCTCCATGAACAAAACTGGTTTTCCGTAGATGCAGGGAACGGAGAGGGTTGGTGGGTGGCAACTGAAAGGTCTGCCCTGGGCTCCTACTCAGTTTACTCATGAGGAAACTGAAGCCCAGACAGGGGAAATGACACATTTTGAGTCACCTAACTAGTGAAAGCAGCCCGGCCCATGTTCCTTCTCTGCCCGCATACTGAGATGGGCTGTCTCAGCGTAGCAATCCCTGGTGCTTGCTTGCCCTGGAAAACAGAGTCCACCTTCCTTTTCCTCCTCTCCTGACTTCTCTTCCCAGGGGGAACAGGGGAAGAAGAGATCCCAGTTATGTCTCAGTCATCTTTGCTTCTGCCCCAAAGCCATATTTTGGTTTCCTTTTTGCTTCACTTAAACCCAGTAAACCCTGAGGTACTACTTTGCTATAAATCCAAGTTTTGAGATAAAACTCACAAGCAAGGCAAACCAATATGACCCTAGACTTTCTATCTGGTGCATAAAGTAAAGATTGAAATGCTCATGGCCTTGATGTCTCATGACGGAAATGAGGCAACAGCCCAGAGGGTAGGAGGGAGAAGTATTGACCAGACTGCAGCATCCTGTGGCCGGGACTTCTTGTGCCGGGACTCGCTAAAACAGGATCACGTAATGGAGCTCTGCAAGTTGTCCTCAAAAACGAAATCTTTAAAATTCAGCCAGACCTTCCAGATTGGTCCTTACTGCACCTGGCAGTACTGTCCACTAATTTCCTCAGCTGTCCTGCCTTTAAATGCTTCCCTCTGCCTAAGCACAGGAAGCACATTCTCATAAAGTGCCCAGGCAGGAAAACCAAACCAACCAGGGGCAAAGGAAGCATAGCAGTATATTTATCTTTACAATTAAGTACAAATACTCAAATAGTGCAAGTCGTTAACGGTTTACTGAGTTGTCTCCTGTATGTGTGGCAATTCTTGACATAATTGGTGATTCGATCCTAGACTATCCTTAAAAAGCCTGTTTAATCTGTAATGTTTCTGAAGTATAAGACTATATGTTTGTGTATATATACAGTTGACCCTTGAACAATGCAGGGTTGGGGGCACCGACCCCCCCATGCAGTCAAAATTTTGCGTATAACTTTTCATTCCCCCCAAATTTAACCATCAATAGCCTACCATTGACCGGAAGCCTTTTAATAACATAACAGTCAAATAACATATGTTTCGTATGTGTATTATATCCTGTATTCATATTATAAAGTAAGCTAGAGGATAGATGTTATTAAGAAAATCACAAGGAGGAGAAAATATATTTACCGTGCATTCAGTGGAAGTGGATCATCATAGAGGTCCTCATCCTTGTCACTTCACATTGAGTAGGCTGAGGAAGAGGAGGAAGAGAAGGGGTTGGTCCTGCTGTCTCAAGGGTGGCAGGAACAGAAGAGGTGGAGGAGGTGGAAGGGGAGGCAGGCACATTGCAGGTAACTTTCCCAAAATTAATAAATTCCTTCCTTCCTCCTTCCTTCCTTCCTACCTTCCTTCCTTCCTTCCTTCCTTCCTTCCTTCCTTCCTTCCTTCCTTCCTTCCTTCCTCTCTTCCTAGATGAGGTCTGTCTCTGTTGCCCAGGCTAGAGTGCAGTGGCATGATCGCAGCTCGCTGCAACCTCAAACTTCTGGACTCAAGTGATCCTCCTGCCTTGGTCTCTTGAGTAGCTGGCACTGCAGGCATGTGCTACCATGCCCAGCTAAATTTTTTTTTTTTTTTTTTTTTTTGAGATGGAGTCTCGCTAAGTTGCCCAGGCTGGTCTTGAATTCCTGGCTTCAAGAGATCCTCCAGCCTCAGCTTCCCAAAGTGCTAGGATTACAGGCATGAGACACTGCACCTGGCCCTGTAATTTCTATCTGACTTTTATGCTGTTTCATTTCTCTAAAGTGTTTCTGTATGGTATCATTCCTTCTTCCACCATTTGCTTTAGTTTCAGTGCCTGTGCCTTAGAAGAGTCCACGTTATAAAAGAAGTCAAAAGCAGTCTTAAATAATTGGAACCCTTCTGCCAGATTGTCAATGTCAGTTTGTTTTCTGGCACTGCTTCTTCTATATTTTCTTCCTCATCTTCTGGCACTGGTTCGGAAGCACTCATCTCCACCAAGTCATCTTCTAATCCCTCTGGTTTGGTGTCTATTAGCTCTTGAATTTCTCCAAGATCCATATCTTGAAACCCTTTACCCCACCTTGTTTGCCATACCCACAGTCTCCTTCATGATTTCTTTGATTGGCTCTGTTGTAAATCCTGTGACGTCATGCACAACATCTGGACACGGTTTTCTCCAGCAGGAATTTATTGTTTCAGGCTTGATGGCTTTCATGGCTTTTCCTATATCAATGATAGTATCTTCAATGGTGTAATCCTTCTAGACTTTCATAAGTGTATTCTAGTGTATTCCACCTAGCATTTTTAATTTAAGCTGCTACTTCAGCATCAGAGTATTACAATCCAATTGTTCGTGCATGCTCAGGGCTAGGAGTTCAGGCAGCGAAGTGCCCACAAGACAGCAGGTGAGAAGTCTAGCCAGTCGGAGAGAAAGGGTTTCTTTTTTTTCTTTTTTGAGACATAGTCTCACTCTGTCTCCCCAGCTAGAGTGCAGTGACATCATCACAGCTCACTACAACCTCAAACTCCTGGGCTCAAGTGATCCTCCTGTGACAGGCTCCAGAGTAACTGGCACTATAGGTATACGCCATCATGTCCAGCTAATTTTTCTATCTTTGTAGAGATGGGGTTTCACTCTTGTTCAGGCTGGTCTCAAACTCCTGACCTCAAGCAATCCTCCTGCCTTGCCCTTCCAAAGCGCTGGGATTACAGGTGTGAGCCACCATGCCAGTCTGAGAGACGTTATTAAATCTCTAAAAAACTGACATGTTGGTAAACCAGAATAATGCCCCAAGTAAAGGAGGCCCTGAAGACCTATTGTGGCTATTTAAGTTCCCTACTTCCTCTGATTCATTCATTCATTCAATATATACTACTGAGTATCTATGTTTTAGGATTTCTTAAAATTAGGCATGACTACTTCATCTGGGCTAGACCAGCAATAAGAGAGAACTTTTAGGACACAGGCACAAGATTGCAGAGAGGTTTGCACATCCTTCCTGATCCCCTCCAAGAGTAACGAAGGCCTGTACTACTGGGAGATGTGGAAAAGACGGGGTTAATGGTGAGGACGAGGGAGGGAATCAAAGCTTCCGGTTTTTCCATCGATTTGCGATGCCTGTTCGACATCCAAAAGAGGTGACGTCAAGTTGGCAGTAATCCAAGATGGGGGGCGGGGGTCAGGACTGGAGCTATACGTTTGGCAACCATCAATGTGCAAATAGCATTTAACTCCGTGACAATGGCCGGACTTGCCTTGGGAAGGCTGAGGACCGAGTCCTGGCGCAGAACAGAGAAGCCTGGGAAGGAGAGTCCAGTGAGATGAAAGGAAAGTAACCCAGTGGGGTGACCTGGAAGTCAAGAGGGAGAAATGGTCAGTTGGTTAAATGCTGCTAAGAGATCAAGTAAGATGTGGGTTGAGAATTGTCCACGGGACTTAATTAGATGAAAATGGTCCAGGAAGGACGTTGTCTAGGGTGGCATCTGTGGGGGGTGCAGGTGCAAGCTCGGTGGGAACAGGCTGAGAAGAGAACAAGAGACGACCTGAAACACCACGTACGGAAAGGGGACAGGTGCTGCCCCGAGGCAGCTCGTCTTCCAGGGAGTGATCTTTGGTTTTCTCTCCTAGCCTGAGTGGCTATTTTCTCTCGCCAGCTTCCTCTTGTTCTGTCTGTACTACGGCACAGATTTTGTAGGTGGGTAGCTTTTGGGCTGGGTCCAAGCTAAACAATCAATTCCTCCCTAGACAGAAATCTGGACTCTGTGACACTCCCTGAAAAAAGCCATTTGCTCATCACCTGCCTGGCTGCAGGTTTGACTTTTGAGCCACTTCATACTTGTTACCACAGGGCCTAAGATAAAATGGGGCTGGGTTTTTTAAAAATATATATTGTTGTTATAAACAAGCCAGAATTCATTTTACGTGAATTTAAATACTTTCCTAAATTCAGTGAGGTAGAAATTTGAGCTTAATATAATGCCTAATCATAAAGCCAGTCTATAGATTTTAACTTCTAGAAAAATAGAAAATTATGGTTGTGTATTCTACTTCAGCCCTAGAGACCCTGTGGATGCTTTTGGGGTGAGTACGGGGTTTTGAAGTGCTGTCGCTCCTGTGGATAAGGCAACACTCCCACGTGAGACCTTTAGGTTTCCAGTGACAAGGCTCCTGGTGCCGGCAGGGGCACTTAGAGGCGACAGACCACCCCCGGGCTCTGCCCCCCAAACCACCCACCCTACACCTTGGCGAACACAAGTGATTAAGCAAACGTAAATGGGACGCCTTTCTGACTGCTGAGTGTTTGGTCCTGTTAGCATAAACTCTTGTGTTATTCTTCAGGAATAAAATAAAAACTCAGCCAGAAAGAGAAACAGACAGACAGAGAGAAAGCTGGAAAGGAGGCCAGGAGTCTAGAATCATAGCTGACTAGAGCTGGAGAGTGGAGCACCCTCAGAGGTCATCCAGCCCAGCCAAGCCCCTTCATTCCGCAGGGGAGAAACTGAGGCTGGAGCAGGAAGCCCCGGGCCCGGCCCACACTGCCTCGTGCCCTGCCCTCCCCAAAAGCAGCATCTGGTGGAGGAAAGTGAGAAACCTGCTCAGAGGGATCTCATGTAAAAACCCCAGGATCATCTTTCCTTTAAACTTTTTTTTAGCTGTGAAAGAGCATATATTCCAAATAATATGCATAGCAGGTAAGTGTAGTTTTCTCCTGCTGCTTTTTCTTCATTTTTACTGTGAAAAAAATCTAGGATGCAAAGAATGAGCCTTTGCACTTTAGTGCTTGGAAGGACATGCAGGTGGCATGACATCATGCAGACACTAATACTGCCCACCTAGTGACTGTGTAGAAGAATCGCCCGGCTCAGACTGTCTCCTGGCCCCTCTGCAGCGCTGCTGGAAGGGCCTATGCAGGCAGGGTCAGGCCCACAGCCGGCTCAGCCAGCCCAGCCAGCCTGAGCCCTATGCCCCCTTGCTGCTGGCAGGAAGGCTGGAGCAGCAGTGGCCTTCTTGTCATTGTCACTGCAGCCTCTTCCTGCAAGAAGTCCCAAAGGGTCACATCCTGCAGGAATGTCTGCTGACTCTGCACAGATTAATCCAAACACTTAAAGGCACCATGTGCATGTTAATTGGTTACTCAAGTGATTGGAATAAATGTAAAAACCCTGGATCCTGACTGTCAGCCTCGAGGTAGAAGCCCTTTATCCAACAGTATTGATAAGGGATCATTATTGACTAACTGGCCGTCGCATTTAAAGATTCCAGTGAGGGGCTTGTAGAATCCTGTTGGCATGACAAAGGTGACCTTTTCATTGACCTTTACTGGTAAAACAGAGCAGTTGTCCACATGGGCAGGGGCCCTTGCAGCTTCCTCTTCCTCCCCAGGTGCTCCCGGGGACCTTCCTGCTCTTGAGTCCCGGGACAGTCTGAGGCCCATCTCTCAAGCCCACTTGCTCCTTCTCTGCTGCCAAATCTTCCCCTCAGCCTTGATGCCTCCGAACCTCCCTTCCTCCCCCGGGCCCCTTTCCACTCCGAGTCCCAGCAGCCAGGCCAAGTCTAGACCCCGACTTCCCTCGATTGGGGGTCAGGCAGACAATCCCATCATATGCTGGACTTTGGGACGCAATATTTTGCCCCCAGACACCCTTACTCAGCTCAGCCTCCCAGGCTCAAGGTTGGCAGTGGCCTGGTCCTGCTGCTCCCTCGGACGCCCTCATGTGCCAGGGCTGAGACCTGCCAGCTGAGTGACAGATGGGTCTTCGTGTCATTCAGGGGTCTAACTACAATGGGAGGAACAATGCGCCCAGGGATCGGACCCCACCAGGACCGTAGCCGCCGGCTCGCCACGGGCAGCTCCTTCAGCCTCCAGCCCAGGGCTGGGCACCACGGCCAAGGCCTTCCTGTCCTTCCTGTCCTTCCTCCTGCTGGTGGGCTTATCTTGGCCACATTCATGTCCGACTTGGGGAGGAAGGGCTGGGGAGGAAGCAGTGCCTCCGGTGGGGAGTCCTCCCCCGAGGGCAGGCGGTGTCCTCCCGGCCACGCTGTCGTCAATGGATTATTCCCATCATTCTCTCTTTTACTGCCTTTGCCATGGGGTGGCGTCACGCAGATAGCTCAGAGTGCACCCTCCCCGTGTCCGACCTTGGGTGTGGCCGAGTGGGACACTGTGGCCAGTGGGACGCTGACAGGCACAATGAGCGCAGAGGCCTGACTTAGACGGGCCCGTGGGGTTTGCCTCTTGCACCTCTCTCTCTCCTGAGTGGCCAGTCTCTTGCAGTGACCTGACCGGGGTGTGGAGCTGGGTGTGGGGACAGCTGCCCATTTAGGACCTCAGCTTATTCCCCGGTGGCTGCCCCGGCCCCTCCTGCCCCGGCTCCTGCCCCTCCGAGAGTGGAGCTCCTTGCCACTGCTCCCTCTTGTGAAATGGCTCCTCTGCAGCTCCCTCCGCACTGTCGGGGCTGCTGCCTTGTCTTTTGGTCTCATCCCACATCCACATTTACCCAGAACTTGCAAGATTTGCCTCATCTACTGAACCTTTGCCTTGCAGCTAAAATCACACTGTTTGCCCTCCTACGGCCTTGTCAAATAACTTCAATGAGACAGTTTTTCAAAGAAACACCTGAACAGACCAAACTTTCCAGTGTGATAGCTGACAGTAGCGAATGAATTTCTATTAAGAGGGAGAGCAAAAAGGAAATGGGATTTCTAAATATGTGTATATTTTCAAAACCCCATATATCTGTTTTTCTACCCAAAGGTAATACAATTCCAAAGAGTATTGAATAGTATTAAATCCTCCTAACCCCAGGACATTTGCACATGTGTGCGGTACCCAAGTAGGCCTCTCGGGAATCTCTTCCTAAGGGTCTCACTGACAAGAATCGGTTTGAACCAATTAGATAGGAACGTCCAAGGCAAATTCACTCCTTTGCAAGCTTAAAGAAAAGCTATGGACAGTTTAATCTTGCTCTACTCAGACAAGACAAATTCTTAGTAGGTAAATCAACTGTCAGTGTAAATTAGACTCATTGTGAAAGTTGCCTTAGACTTTTGTGGGCGTGCCATCTGTATAGTTGCATTAGGCACAGAAGGGTTAATGTTCCAGGTTTAGTGCTCTGCTCTCACAGATGTGGAATTCCTCATTTTTGAACAAGGAGACCTGCATTTTGGTTTTACACCAGGCCCCACAAACTGCTCAGCTGTTCCTGCTTTTAGGTCATTATTAAGAAGACAAAATTTCCAAATGGTAATTTAGTTGCTTTTGCTTTCTGTCTAATCATTTGTTAATTTGTGACTGAAACTCTCTTCTACAGGAGGCTGGGATTTTAAAAACTCTGTTTCATCCCTGTTAATTGTGGTGGGCAGGGTCATGGGAGTCGGTCTAGTCTTGGTGGTTTTCACGGCCAGTGGAAATATAATATAATATTCCCTCTCCCAGCCTCAGTCATTTCAGAACCCAACAGTGGGTTTATGGCCACCTCTCCAAGCCTGCTTTTCTACCTCTGTCCTCTTCCCAGAAATAAAACAAATGGTGGGAAATTCCTCCTTTTGGAGACGTGGCAGGTTCAGCCAATGTAAGCCTGCATTTGTGGCCACAGTTTGGAAAGAAAATCCAAAACAGTGAAGAAATATGAACATGGCAGGCTGTGCTCTGGCCCCAAGGATGGTTGGCTTGAGACATGGGGTGGCTGGGATGGGAGACGGCCACCAGTGGGACTGAGTCCGTGTGAGATGGATGTTCCTCCCTTGGACGTCCGCCCTCCGCATGAGAGACTGCCCGTGAAGGATGTGGGATTGCGCTTATGAATATTTCATTTGTACCTTTTAATGGTTTGGTTTTCATCATCTTTCTTACTTAAAAATAATTCTGACTTCATTCCCTCCCAAAATATAAATAAAGGCAAAGAAGTGCTGAGAGAGCATTTCAGATGGCTTCTTCATCATCTTGCTTGTTTTAAAACCCAACACTAAATGCGCCCTGGGTATCCTTGAGGTTAAGAAGATGCTCTGAAGTGCCTCATCCTTCCTCACCACCATCTCCAGTTCCTGTCCTCTGCGGGGTCCAGGCCTCTCTTACTGGAAGATTGTCTGAGAGATTAATTGCCACAGAAGAACAGGGCTAGTCAGATATCTTTAGTCTTCTCCAAAAATATTGAATGTAATTATCTAGAGAGTTCATCAAGTGGGCAACAGTTATGCTAATTCTCCTGGAACAGGGACAAATGGTGAGAGATAATTATTAGCCTGTCTGCCAAACTAGTGACTTGCGGGCATAAGTCCATGCCCAAAGTCACACGGGAGTGACACAGAACGAATCAAGAATAAGCACCTCTGGAATAAGCCGCAGATGGTGGTAACTATGGAAGAAAAGGCAATATTCAACCATCTAAACGGCCCCCAGTGACCTAGTCCTCCTTTTGCCCCAGTAGATCAATCGCAGTTGACCTTTATATGGTACCGCACTGATTATAAAGTGTCTTGTAGGTACATTATCATATTAATATTCTCAGGTTCCTGATCCGAGAAAATGCAAAAGTGTAACTTGTAACTTCTCACTGGAGATACTCATTATGGACTCAGAAAATAAATAGCGAAGATCAGACCTTTAGTTGTATAAACGGCGCTTGCAAGAATGATGCCGGCGTGACAGCAGCACCCGCAGCCTCTGCAAAATCACCCGACACGCAGAGCTGCAGAGCTGCAGATCTTCCGCCCTTCTAGCTCCCTTTCTGGGTTTTCTGCTCCTCCGCCTCTGGGCCTCCATCCCCGCACACTGTTCCACACCCGCTCACCACCTCTCCCCTCGCAGCCTCAGCATTCCCTTCCTGGTGCTTTGTCCCGGCTTTCCAGAGCTCCCCACTCAAGGGTGTGTCTAAGCAAGGCCAGCACCCACCCTGAGCTGCGGCCCCTCTGCTGCCTCGGCCTCACCTCTAGCCTTCACTACCTGCGCCTCCTTGCCCTGAGCACCTGCTCTGAGGGGCCAGTCTTCCCCACAAACCGTGTGTGTTCTTTTTCCCCACGCTCTGCCCGGAGCACCCCTGCTGCCTGGACTGAAGGGCCGCACACTTGTGCTGTCAAGGACCAGAGTTTAAGTGCGTGAGGCTGTGCAACTTGCAAAACCAGCCACAAACGTACATGCACAGGACAGCATGCTGTTCCAACACAATTCCATGCACACAAACTGACATTGGAATTTCATACCAACCTTCTCTCGGTTGTCTTTTCAATATTTTAAGAATGTGAAAACTGTTCTAAACTCATGGGCTGGATAAGAGCAGGCACGGGCTGGATGTGGCCCATGGGATGTAGTTGGCCAGCCCTGACCTAGACTACAGCTTGTCCTTCACTGCCATGACAAATGTCCCCTTCTTCAGGAAACTTCCCCACATGTTGGGTGTATTGGGCAAAAGGCCCTTCATCTGTGCTCCATGGGACCCAGTTCATGCCTACCAGCAGCTGTGGGAGGCAGGGCTGGTCCCTCCCTCACCTGTGCCCAGGGCCTGGCCCGCTGCTCCCAGCAGCCACTGAGAGGAGTTGAGCATCCGCATGGTGTTGGAGCCATCTCCTCTGATTCCCCCTGGGGCCCTGGAGGATAATAGATCACTTCAAGTGATAAAGGAACATGTGGACCACACTATGGGCCAGACTCAGTCCCCTGATCTGGAGAGAAGGAAGCAGTTGTTATGGGAAGCGTGTGCTGTGGTCTGAATGTCTGGATGTGTGTGTCCCCCCTAAATTCATATGTTGAAACCTAATCCCCAACGGGATAGCATTAGGAGGTGGCCCTTTCGGAGGTGATCAGGTCACGGGTTGGAGCCACCATGAATGGGATTAGAGCTCCAGGGAGCTGCCTTGTGTCTTCTGCCACGTGAGGGCATAGTGAGAAGGTGCCATCCATGAATCAGGAAGTTTCCCTTACCAGACACAGAACTGCCAGCCCCTTGATCTTAGACTTCCCAGCCTCCAGAACAGTGAGCAGTAAATCGCTGTTGTTTATAAGCCATGCAGTCTATGGTGTTACATTCTAGCAGCCAAAACAGAGTACAGCAGCATGAAATGCACCTGGAAACACGTGGACGCTCTGGGAAGGGCATTGGCCCTCCTAGGGTGGGCATATGAAGAGGAGGGCATTCCCTGCTGTAGGTTCTTCTTAGGGTCAGGGCAGTATTCCTGCCTCAGAATAACTAACATTACCCCAAAGCTACAGGCTCAGAATGGCCTGTGGGGCCCGGGGATCTGCATTTTAAGCGGGTAACCCAGGTGGTTCTTCTACTTGTCGCAGCTTAAGAACCCCACTGCCCTGCTTGAACACAGACTACGAAGTGATCTCTTGAGACTGATTCAGGCTGCATCAAAGTTGGGGAGATTGGGGGAAACAGCTGTCCAGCACCCAGATAGCTCTAGCAGGGAGTAAAGATAGCCCAAGGGCTCCCAGAGGTCCCAGACAAGACATTAGCATGTGGGATCAGCAGTGTAGTAGACCAGCGTCCATCAATGCAGGCGAGCTGAGTCACGGTGGCAGTGGCCAGAGCAGTGGCAAGACCCACGTGGAAGGCGAAACCCAAGAAGGTGAGGGGTGGGGTGAGGGGGGGTGGTGACTAGGCCAACAGATATAGCACAGGCCTAATGTGTCAGTTAAGCAGCCTGAAAATGTGCATAGCACAAGGTCAGATGCACAGACTCAGCAGTCAGCCTCTCTGGGTTTGAGTCCCAGCTCTGCCTCTCACTAGCTGGGTGGCCTTGGGCAGGTTACTTGTCTCTCTTTGCCTTGGTGCCTCATCAGTAAAATAGTGGTAATAACATCTCCTACCATTGGGCCGTTAGGAGGATGAAGTGAGTTAATACACGTGCATGAATGAGAACAGTATCTACATCATGATATCATTATCATCATTGTTATTACCATCAAGAATCCATAAGCAAGGGGGACCTAAGGGACGTTTATGTTAACAAGGTAATTAGTAACAAGGTACTTAGTAAACAGTTGTTGAACTGCACCGATTAACTTTAAGCTGCAACCCAAGCCTTCACTGCCCCGCATGTACATGCTCCAAAAACTGACCCTCCCCTCGTCTTGGGATCTCGACTCTTCACACAGCATGGTTGGCTTCAGGGAGGCTTAAGAGCCATCAGGAATGAAACACATCCAGCTTCTAAAATTGTACTACCTTGATTTTAAGTACCGACTCTGCCACGTACAATATGGTCAAGCTGTTTAAACGCTCCAAGGTTTCATTTTCCCATCTGGAAACATGGGAATAACTTCCAGCAGAAGATTTAAATGAGTGACAGTCACTCATTCAAGAGTAAATGATCTCTTCTCCTCAAAAAGAAAAGCAAGCTGGATGAACTTACCTGGTTGGGTTGGTGCATTTTTATGAACATTAAAAAAGCAAAATCTCTGTGAATCAAATATGTTTCTAACTGGTGGGATAGAATCACTGGGTCCCCTCTTCTGCCTTTTGCTTACTGTCAACCCACCAGCCCATACCCCACAACAGAACAGAGTGATGGATATACTGTTTTAGTTTGTTGTTCCTACAGGATAAATTACTCCTGAACTTAGTGGCTTAAAACAATAGCCATTTATTATCTCACATCTTTCTGTGGCTCAGGAATCTGGCAGCAGCGTAGCTGAGTGGTTCTGACTACAGGGTCTCTTAGGTGGTTGTAGTTGAAAGGTCAGGTAAGGCTGCAGTTATCTGAAGGCCTAGCTGGTACTGGAGGACTTGATTCCAAGATGGCGCACGCTTATGGCTGGCAAGTGCTGCCTGTTGGAAGGAGACCTCATTTCCTCATCATGTGGACCTCTCCCTGGGGCTTATTGAGTGTCCTGACAACACAGCAACTGGCTTTCCCCAAGAGCAAGTCACCCAAGAGAGAGCAAGGGAAGCCACAATGGCTTTAATGACCTAGGCTCAGAAATCACACTCCCTCATTTTCACAGTATCCTGTTGGTTACACAAGTCAGCCTTATTCAAGGTGGGAGGGGACTGTGCAGGGTGTGAATACCGGGCACAGGAATTCCTGGGGCCACCTTGTAGGCTGGCTACCACATAAACAAAAGATTTAAAGCCTGGTTTCTTAAGGACTAGATTAAATCAACTTTTAAAATATGCTGTTTTACTGAAAAACTCCCTTGGTTAAGACTTCACCAAGATTCCTTTGTCTAGACAAATGTTGGAGAGAGGAAGCTATTTCCCAAGACCAGATTTTGCTTATTCCTCATGGGGTGTGGTATGCATGGGAAGATTCTGTTGGAGGAGTTTGCTTTCTTCTCAAACTATTGCTGGTATGTGTGTGTATGGTAGATACCAGAATATTTTACACCAGTATCCAGGTCCTCTTCTTCCTGGGACAGGTTCTTGGGACTAGGTCTCACCAATGGAATGTAAGCAGAAATCTCCAGACTGAGAGAATTAAGAAGAGTGTGACTTATTCATCCTCCCTGTTTTTTGTCACCTGTTGATAGGATGCAAAGCATTGGTAGAGGAAGCCAAGGTGCTAGAAGATAACTGAGCAACCGGCTAGAAAGAGCCTGGATCCCTGAAGGGATGTGTGGAGCAGAGTTCCCTCCCTGCCTCCTGAGAGATCCTCATTGAATTGTGAAGAGAATGAGAAATAGACCTGTATTGTGTTAAGCCACTGAAACTTTTGGGGTTTTGTTACTGCAGCTAGCATTACTTGCTATAACTAATGCCAAGTATAAATCATATTTAAATCTTTGCTATCCTGGGATTCAATTTAATTATTACAAAACTGAATCCATGTTTACTTTCTTTAATATTCATGTTTTTTCATAGGACATACCATTTTTTAAAAATAATAAGAGTGCCAAAGCCCTAGAACACAGTTCTAAGGTGCAAATCTATAATGTCACAACTTATTACATGACGTCTGGGTCAAAAGAACAGAGAGGATGGTGCAGTTTAAAAATAAAAAGTTAATGACGGTTATAAAAAATATAATACTGTAAATTGATTCAATGTATTAAAAAATTAAAGGCACTATACCATACCTCTTAATATAATAAATATCAAAGTACCACAAGGTACTTAATTAATAAATATCAAAGTACCACAAGGTTCTTTTTATATTCCAAAGACTGGACCAGGAAAGAAAGAAAGAAAGAAAGAGAGAGAGAGAAAGAAAAAGAAAGAAAGAAAGAAAGAAAGAAAGAAAGAAAGAAAGAAAGAAAGAAAGAAAGAAAGAAAGAAAGAAAGAAAGAGAAAGAAAGAAAGAGAAGGAAGGAAGGAAGGAAGGAAGGAAGGAAGGAAGGAATCATTAACCACATAATTCTAGATTTTAAGGTCATCTCTACCGACCTCAGTAACGTACTTAAAAATAGCTCCTAAAGTCTCATTGGCACATCCAGGGCTGTTTCTCAAACCCTTTCTATAAAAAACCAGATCACGCCCTTGTTTTGTAATTTAGACTAGTTGTTTTTGTCCTTCCCCTGAGGGAACCAAGTGCCATAAGGGAGTTGAGGAAAGCATGGCCAGTGTGTGGGCTCCCACCCTGCTCACCTGCCACACTCAGGTGTGCTGCCCTTTCCTAGGCATCGTGCACTCCAGGGCTGCCACCGCCTCGGTGGGGCCTCTCCATGTTCCCTGAGGCCTCAAACCCAAGCATCTCTTAGGGCAGCTGCAGGGGCCCAGCGCCGGGCAGTTCCCAGCCTCCACCTGGGCTTCGGAGCTCCCTAGTTGTCCTGGCTTCAAGCTTCCGCGCCAGGAGCCCCCTGCTGGCCACACATTTGTGGCATGGTGACCACAGGATAAATCTCATTTCTCTCCTCGCTGCTAAATCTCTTCCACTATTTTCCCTTGTTGATTCTGGACTTGTTCAAAATGATGCCCTACCAAACTTCTGGGGGCCTGAGCGTGTCGTCAGTAGAAGGGATGTTGGTGGGGACCCAGGGCGCACCGGGAGATGGTGTATGGGAAGCGACTGTGGACACAGCGTTATTTACAGCCTCACTAACCTGCCTGGTCTTGCTGCCTCAGCCTCTGGGAATAAAACGTTTCCCCTATTTTTCTAAAAAAGAGAGAGAGAGAGAGAAATGACAAATAAAGCTGAATAAAGAAAATAATTTTTACTTTGTGCCTTGGGACATTTCCTTTCCCTAACATCTTTGCAAAAGCTGGAGTTCCCTAACGCAGTGCAAAAGAAAATGAGTGACATCTTATAGAGGGCTAGGAAATTTATGTGCTGTAAAACAATTTCCTGTGCGTTAGAGATGAGTCATTTTCCTCTCTATCAGTATGTGTACAAAAGAAAAGAGACCCAGGCCACTGATGTAACTGTATGAGAAATAAAGAAATGTGTAGCAAAGGGATAGTCAAAATACTTGAATTGAAAACAAAGAAAAGTGAGCGTTTTTACAGCCTGGCTCCAGTCACCAAGCAGTTGATTTGGATGACTGACTGTAACACATCTGTATTACATGATCTGGAAGACATAAATTACTAACACATAGAAAAATTCTGGGGGTGAAAAAGTAAACTATAGTTCCTTAAGTATCTGATGAAGTTATCTAGCAGGACCCATTTGCCTTCTCTCGGCTGAAGTCTTGATCACATCTAGCATGACTGCGCCATCTAGTGGCTTCCCAATAACTGCCTCGGGTTGGAAGTGAATTCAGTTCGAAAGGGTGGTTTGAATTTCCCAACACCTACAATAAAAGGCGATTCAAAGAGTATTTCCATAGCATCCACACATAGCTATTTCCAAATTACTTATGTCAATCATGGATTGAAAATTTGTGAACTTCACGTGAATGCCTCATTTCAAACCACTGATTTTATCATCTAAAAGCATCCACTCAATGTCAAAATGAGTATCATGGCTGTAGACCAGACTCCAACAGGCTCTGTGGACTCTGCTGTCACTGCCTCCCAGGATTTTGTCAGCAAGGAGAGCAGGTGCAGACCTTTCCTTCCTTTTGTTTATAAGGTGCGAAAAGATAATGAGAATATCAGAAGCAACTTATAAGTTTACGGAAGAAAAACCCCCAAAGTCAATAGCCAGCCTTCAGATAACCAGAGGCTGATGTTCTTCACACAGCAACAACATTGACCTCCCCAAATTTCCTGCTCTGAAATCTTGGTGAAATTTAACAATTTGCTCTAAAGCTGGAGGCGTGCCACACCAGCTGTGCACTCTCTTACTTTACCCCAAATCTCCCACTCTCCGACCTGTGTTCTGGAGGCCACCAGTGCCCGTGTGAGGTTGTCCCCAGGCCACAAAGATCCCCAGTTCCGTGCACTTCCCTTCTCAGCCACCTACATTCTCAACTGGGGGGCTCATCACCAACACAATACAAGAGCCAGCAGAAACTCAGGAAATAAAAATTAAAAACAATCTCCAGATTAGGAAGAGTCATAGTTTATCTCACAAGTTGCTTTGAAATAACTGCGTATTTCATGTAGATCTACACAGACATATGAAAGTAGAGAATAGTAAAATAGTTAGGTCTGGGAGGAAGGATGCCTGGGCCAAAATCTTCCATATCCTTTGGAAAAGTTAGAACAATTGAAATGTGTCATAATTTTTTACAACATATTCTACTTTTGAAACAAGAATATTCCAAGCCATTGGCATTTTGATGGTATTTTTTATTGAGATATAATTTACATAACATAAAATCCACCACTTTAAAGGGTACAGTTGAGTGGTTTTTAGTATATTCACAAAGTTGTGTAACTATCATCTCAAACTAACTTTAGAACATTTTCATTACCCCAAAAGAAAACCCCATATCCGTAGCAGTCACTTCCTACATCCTCTGCCTGCTCCAGCCCCCAGCAACCACAACTCTACTTTCTATCTCTATGGATCTGCTTATTCTGGACAATTTACACAAGGGAATCACAGGGTATGTGGCCTTTCGTGTCTGGCTTCTTTGACGTAGCATAATGTTCTCAAAGTTCATCCATCTTGTAGCATTACAGCACTGATTCCTTTTCATGACTGAATGATATTCCATCGTATGGATATATCACACTTCACACATTCATCACTGGATGGACACTTGGGTTGTTTCTACTTGATCACTCTTATGAATAGTCCTGCTATGAACATTCATGGACAAATTTTTATATAAACATATGTTTTCAAAATGCTCTTGAGTATATATGTAGGAGTGGAATTTCTAGGTCACATGGTAATTCCATGTTTGAATTTCTATGTGATAATTCTTTAACTCTTTGAAGAACTGTCAAGTTGTTTTCAGCAGCGTCTGCACGATTTTGCATTCCCACCAACAATGTACAAGGGCTCTGATTTCTCTATATCCTTGCCAACACTTGTTATTTTCTGGTTTTTTTTTAACAATTACTATTGTAGCCATCTTAGTGGATGTAAAGTGGTCACTGATTTTATTTTAAAGAGCAAGTATTAATGCAAATATTGACTGAAAAACAACTGTATTGTCTTTGGGGATAGAAAAGACCTCTCTCTATCTTCAAACCAACTACGTACTTCTTCCTTACCTCTCCCAGAGGAGAATAATCACACAGCCTGTTTGCTTGTGTATTTTGCTACAGTGGCATTTATAGGATCAGAGAATCTTAGAGATTCCTCCCACTGAGGCAAGAAACTTATCTGCAATTTACCCGACAGTTCATTACTTCATTCAATTTATCCCATGACAGCGAACTCTTCTTCACAAGGCTTACCATTTTATTTGCAATTTCTAGAATGCCCTTCTTGACATTTATAGTTTGTCATCTTATAACTTCCTGTAAGTTAGAAACCATATGACAAATCTTAGACTATACCAAGCTACCTACCATGTCCTTACCCTCAGTGCATCTCTCCATTAAGCAAACTATCTTCAGGCATGTATCTTTTATATACAGTCATGGTTTCCATTCCTTTATCATCTCTGATGCCTTCCTCTAGATATTAAATTGTGTCAGTAGCCTTCTACACAGGTATTCTTCAAATGTTAATATAAGCAAAATGTGAACTGACCAGTGAGGAATACAATGAGACCATTATTTGGCCATGATAATGTATTTCTCTTAATAATACAGTCTAGCACTCTGTGACTTTTTGCAACTATGTAATATATTAGCTCAAATTGTGCTTGCACCAATCAGCTAAAATCTACAACTTTTTCAGATGTTCTGCTGTTACCCTGCTCTTCTTGGGTAGTTGGTTTTTGAAGCTTATGGGACTTTGTATTTATCCCTATTAAATCTCATTTTTAAGATATTAGTCTATAATTCCAGCCTTTTAGAATCTTTTATACTCACCTCACTGTCTCAGCTTTCTGTCAGTCATGAGTTAGAAAGGCATTTTTACCGCTCTTTGACCAATTCATTACTCTGAACTATACAGAACGCCTCCTCACCAGGGTAGAACCTACTGTCATACACACCACCTTAGACAGCAAAGACACAATATCTGTTCACTTGTCTGTCTCTCTATTAGATTGAAATCTCACTGTCCTTGGTAAGTGCTAGTCACTTAATAAATGTTTGTTGAATTGAATTGAATAATCTTCCTTTAAACTGCCAATTTAGAGCTTTGCTGATGTCTGTTGGTAAAAATCCTACTCTTTAGCTATGTTAAGCCACGGTCAACGAAAAAAAACAAAGCCATTCATTGACACTTTCTGCCCAGCTAACAGTTCACTCCCTGATACACCTTCCTTCATCTTCCAATTTCTCATTAAAATAGCTTATATTTTTTCAGACTTTTTTACATGCCAGGATCCATGCTAAACATTTTATGTACATTATCTCATCCCATCCTTACAGCAAACCTGTAAGTACAATTTTTATTCCCATCCTAGGGATGAGAAAACTGGGGCACAGGAAATTTAAGTAAATCGTCCAGGGTCACATGGCTCATCCCTAGCAGAGCCAGAATCTGAACCCAAGTCAGTCTGGTCTAGAGCCAGAAAGCCTTTTATGAAGTCATGACCGTGCCCTAGAAAAAGACATGAAATACTATTTGTGATGTCCCACAGATAGCATCCATTGCGTTAGCCACGTCCCAAAGATTTCTGTTGGTGACTGACACCTTTCATTCAAAAGTGACTCACAGCGGAGTAGTTGCCTTGAGGAAAGAAGGGAATGAGTTAAAAGCAAGAAGGGACTAATGAGGGCTTACCTGTTCATTTATATTCTTTGTTACTTTTATTTTTAAAAGGATGCAATATTACAAAATGTAATTATTCATTAATCCCACGTGCTGGATTCATGTGTGTTGTTATGTTCTCTACATCTGCCTACATTTTTCAAGTTACCAAAATACTATATCAAAAAGCAAATCCACAGATGTGTGAACATTCTGATATGTGTGAAACTGCTGATGTGACCACCCTTTATGACATAGCTAAATTCACATTTTACCACAACCATTTAACATATGGCAGTAAAAATGTAATAAAAATCACTTTGGAACAGTTACAATAGTCTTCATAGTTTCTTCTAGAAGAGCAGTCCCCAGCCTTTTTGGCGCCAGGGACCAGTTTCATGGAAGATAATTTTTCCATGGATTGGGGCAGAGGGGGGATGGTTTCAGGATGATTTGAGTGCATTACACTTATTGTGCAGTCAAACCTCTCTGCTAATGATCATCTGTATTTGCAGCCACTCCCCAGCACTAACATCACCGCCTCAGCTCCATCTCAGATCATCAGGCATTGGATTCTCATAAGGAGCGTGCAACCCAGATCCCTCGCATGAGCCGTTTACAGCATGGTTTGAGCTCCTATGAGAATCTAATGCGGCAGCTGATCTGACAGGAGGTGGAGCTTATGTGGTGATTTGAGTGATGGGGAGCAGCCATAAACACCTCACCTACCGCTCACCTCCTGCTGTGCAGCCCGGTTCCTAACAGACCACGGGCCCATACCAATCCATGGCCCTGGAGTAGGGGACGGCAGTTCTAGAACACCAGTTCACCTCACAACACTAGGGGGAAAACACCCAGAATCCCTTCAGGTCTGGCAATTCTTCTCAATAGCTCCAACAGCTATTATAGCTTCTAATTAAAGAGGGAAGCCGGGCCATTAGGAAATGGACCAATAATAAGATCTTAGTGTATGCAAATTTACGGCATATGGTGACAGCTAGGAGGAAATCAAATTGTATACAATAATTATTTCTAAGTTACAGGATCATGAGAGCTTTATTCTTATTCTTCGTGCATGTTCCAAATTTTCAACAGAAAAAAATAAAAATTTCTTTTAATATATCCTCCTTTGTCTTTCAATGCTTTAAAATTCACCTAGAAGTCTATGTGCTTGAACACAGTGATGGCCTCAAACACTATAAGTAAACACTGCAGGGACTCTAGAAAATTAACTAGAGCCCACATCCCTGTTTGTGCATCTCGGTTCTGTCTTTCTGTGTGTCGCCTACCCAGTAAGCAGACTGCTGGCTTTCACATCTTTCTTAATGTTGTTTCTCCCTGTGTTTTCCCTTTCTCTCACCTCCTAAATTCCTATTTCTATTTTCTATATCCTGGGAAATTAAATAACTATGCCTTTTAGCATTGTTTGTGAAATAAGCAGCCTCAGAGTAAATGTTGAAAACATTTGTTGTGGGGGATGGCTGTGGATCTTTAGGATGGGCTTGGTGACAGATATTCAAGGCTCTGTAGAGAAAAACAATTTCACCTTTGGGTTGGAGTTTATGAACCCGAGGGTTGAGATTTCCACACATCTAAATATCTGTGAAGTCATTGTTATATTGATATAAACACTATACACTTCTCATTTTTACCTTTAGAGAGCATATGAATAAACTCTCTCTCGCTGCTGAAGCTAGTGCCTTGAAAATCAAAACCAGACACAGAAGCCATTGTGAAAACATTATGGTTTTTTTTCTATTTCCATACTTGATTAGATGAAGAAAGTCAACCTTTGGATTTTTTTAATCCAGCAAGTTTTATTTGGAGCAAATTTACTCAAAAATGTCTGCCCCATGGTTAAGTCACCTGGATTAGACCATATAGGTTGGTTTTTTGAAAAGTATTTTGTAGAGTACAATTAATAAGATACACTCTGTGTGATTGCTTTTATTTTCTTCCAAGAAGCCAATGACCAGATTTATTGTGCTTTGAGACTGCAGATCATTGGAAAAAGCTGTCTTTTGATTTTCAGAGATTATTAAATTATTTTTATTTCATTTTAGAGTGGCTATTGATTTCTCTTGTTGTCCTTCAAAATAGAGCACAATGACACTGACTCTATTTTATAGGAACACACTTTGGTTTATTTTTTTAGGAATAAGAATAGTTTGCATTGAATCTCCAATATTTCTGTCCCTACTGTGCCTGTCACATCTAATATATAAGTGGTACTTTATAGCTTCAAAATACAAATGATCTCATTTGATTCTTAAATGAGCAGTAAGAGTAGGCAGAGTTGGTATTACCCAATGGAAAGGAAAACAAAGGTTTTCTTCTGACTCCTGATATGGGAGGCTTTGACCACCCAACCTGGCTGACGGCATCTATCCTTGAGATGGCCGGTTTTTCTGTAATTAAGGAATCCTGGCCCATGTTGGCTCAATAGTTTTTAATTTGTATTTGCTTCCTAATTTTCAGGTATGATAAAGAATCCTCACTTCAAGACTTCATTCTATAAATGAATAATTGCAAATGAGAAACAGTGAACCCCACACATAATTTACTACAGTGAAGAAAGCCAGTGAGCTGTCACAGTCTCTCCTTTCTAACCTTGGCTTTGAAAAAGATAGATCTGGTAATTGGCTGGCACATGTTCCAGTTTACTTTTTGTAATTGATCATAGAAATGTGGCTTATAAAAAGGAAAATGACATTTTAAATCATGTCTATTTGTATGTAAGGCTTGGGGCAGTTCTAATGCCTCGGTATGATTTATCACATTGAAGTGAGCCATTTATCTCAGTGGCTGTGATCTATAGCTTCTTCTACGACTGGAATGCCACATGTCATACTAAAGTTGACTAAGTCCGCAGTTTTACATGATGAAGAACATCGAAGTATTCTTTAGAAAATCCTTTCCATATTCAAATCCAGACTATTGTCAAGAGATCTTATGTTTAGATAACTTAACTACATATTTATACCCAAGAGTGCTAGGAAAGGGGAAATATCTCATTAGAAGTTGCCTTCCTTATTGTCTTTAGCTCTCCTGTTTTTTCTGTTTTTTGTCTTTTAAATAACTTTCAATAGTGTCAGCTGCCTTAAATCTTTATTGAAAGTAGGCATATTAAAAAATAAGAGAGATTTATGTGTTTAACGAATCGCATCAAGTATGGACTTGGCCATTGAAACAAGTATTTGGGTAGGAATTAAGCTACCATCTATTAACTTTGATTTTCATGTCTAATGTTAGTTTTAATTAGTGGACATCCTGCCTCCCTTAAGCTGTATTTTCTCTCTGGCTTCTCCCCCATACTTTTCCCTTTATAAGGTCACTGCCAGAGTTCATGCCTGCTCCGGTTTAGTTTCTGCCTCTGAGCTAGGAAACTCTGAGTTTTGCTTTCAACATGGAAAAAAAATCACGCATGGATGAAAACTGGCATAAGTTAAATCACTTCATTCCCTCAGTCCTTAATTAAGGGAATTGCAGAAGTGTTAATTTAATTACATTTAAACACCTAATTGAAAATCAGAAGTCCCCTAGCTTCTAAGTACACAAAGAGTCTGTGATACAAGTTTTGCAAGGCCCCCTTTCAATTCGATGAACTGAACTCTTAATGCTTGGGAAAGGGGGTCCCATATATTTGATAGAGTCCTTTTCTATTTTAATGGTTAATATGTTGAGTCTAAGGCCATATATCCTTGTGAGATCACTAGCCCAATTTTTATTTTTTCAGAAATTAATACTATAATTTTGAAAGGTAAAGAAGAAAAACCACACAGGAACCGAAGGAAGAGCTGACCTAAGAAACCAATCTGCAGAGGCACAGGCTTTGCATGAGCTGGTCCGACCTGCCGACCAAATGGTGAGGCAGACGCGCTCTGAACTCTTCAGGCACTCTGGCCTGGTGCTGGGTGGCCACGTCCCCAGCCGGTGGCAGGCCCCTGATTCTGCAGGTGTAACACATTGACCCTGATTCTTGCTGGTGCAGCAGCTGAGCTTGGCAGTCTTTGAAATGCCATTTTGAGACAAAAGGGGGGCTTATTTTGTCTTTCCTACTTCCTACTTCTAGTTTAATTGGGTCCTGGCCAGATGACATTTGGCAGGATGCCAAGACAGCACTTGACTCCCACTGGTAGAAATAGTGTGTGTTTGATTAAAGGCTAAAAAGTGATGATATTTGATCTCTGAGTCTAAATATTGCCACAGGAGGAGGATTGCTGAAGCAGGTTTTCTTCATTGGAAGATGGCTGAGTACCCAGGACCACTTGGGAATCTTCTCAGGGTCAGAGCTCTCGTACTGTTTGCCAGACACAGTTCTAAGGCTCGCAAATGCGTTAACTCTATCATCCTCACGCTGGTCCTCTGAAGTAGTCACTGCTGTTATCACCTCCCCCTTTCCACAGACAAGAATACTCAATGGAGGTGTTGAAACACTTGCCAAGGTCACACGGTCAGGAGCAGAGCCCGGTTGTTTGCCCCCGGCCACCACATCCCACCGGTCACCACGCCTTGAGTGAAACGGGACATTCGTTGCAGTTCACGTGGGTGCTTTGAGATAGGGGAGGAAAAAGCTGTCATTTCTTATTGCTGTCAGGACTACCAGGGGCACTGTATTTTTTAATTTTTATTTTAAACGAGCTATTTTCTTTTCTACATATACTAGTAAGCTTCAGAAAAAAATTCCCTTCTTTTAAAAGAAGTTTACCTTAAAAATAGGAAAAGAAGTAAGGAAGGAGGAAGTAAGGAGGAAGGAAAGGAGGGAAGTTGTTTCAGCCAATGGGAAGCATTGGTGGGAGGAAGAGAAATATCGGAGTGTGCCTCCTCCTCTCCCCCTGCCCTGGGCAGTGTCCCTGACTGGGCTTCATCCCCCAGCGCCAGCCCCACCCGGCACGCTGTCTGTGTTCCTCCAGGTGCTCCCAGACCTTGGGCTCTGGCGAGGCCCCTCCTCTCCTGTCCCTCCAGCACTGGGGGAGGACGTGTAAGGCCCAATCACCCCTTGCTTCACTGTCCGGTCTCTGGTTTTTCATTATCCCCATCACCTATGCAATTGATTTCTTGTTTTAAATTATCCTTCTGGAAATACTTAGAATGGCATCTCTTTACCTGGCTAGATCTTGTCTGATACGCCCTATAATCCCTTTCTTAGAGTACAGCAACATGAGGGCCTTCGTTCCTTCTAAGAGCAGAGTCTGGGCTTAGACATAGCCTTTCCACTCCTTTTTCAGACCAAAGCTTTGCAGAAACACAATGTTTAGTCAGCCACATGCTCCTAGTTTGTGACCAAAAATTAAATTATAAGCCCAGAGTGCCAAAGAGGCAAGAGGTTGTACTTACTTTAATCCCTTCCTGCCACCCTACTCTGCACACACATACTGCCCCACTCCCCATAATTATGTGGATGGTGTCGTAGCTTGTTTATCTAGCTTGGGGCGGGGGGTGGGGGGCGACCTGCAGCCTGAAGGCCAGTGGCCTTCTAGGTGCTTAAGTGTGGCCTTTTGACTAAATCCAAATTTTATAGAACAAATCCTAATACATTTTGTTCATCTTTTATATTTTTATTTTATCTTTAAAATGAATCCATTTAAAATACCAAAGAATAAAATAAGTTTCAACAAAATAATCCTCCCAGATTAACCAGCACTATTAGAACATTAGTAAGCCTTAGGGCTAAACTGACAGCTGCTACGCTGAGTCTAGCACGGGGCTTGACCCACAGCAGGCAGCAGGTGCCACAGAGAGGACCCCACGGGTGCTCAGAGGAGAGAGATGAGCCCAGCCTTGGTCTTTCCTTACTCAAGTCTGATTGGAGAACTTGGAGAGACTTCTTTGACAAAGTGACATAAAGTTGGGCTTAAAGGACGGGAACATAAAGCTGGGAGAAGGGCATGGGAGGGTACGCTGGGTCTGAATGGCGGGGGGGGGGGGGGGGGGAGGTAGGGGAACTATGGGACACATGACTGAATGGGCCCCCTGGGGGAGCAGATCGACCAAGTGATGGGTAGCCCCCTGCTCGATTCGTGGGCTTGTTCTCTTTTGCATTCTTTCTGTACACGTGCTCAGTCTAGCTTCTTGTCTCTCCCTCCAGGTATCCGACCTGGCTGAGCTAGTGCTCGGGAATGAGGAGCCATGGTCACAGCCTCTGTGAGCTCACGTCCCAGCTACTCTCTGCTTCCGGCCCACCCGTTCTTTCCTCCTCTCCCCTTTCCCCAACTGCCCTTCCTCAACCCCACTTTGGGGGTTTCACTTTCCACCCCTTTGGTGGCCCTGCTGTGTGCTTGCTGGCTAAATGACTAGTACATTTGGGGCTGGATCCAAGACAGTGTGGGATGAAAACCAAATGCAAATCAGCTAGAAAGAAAGGCCAGGATAAACACAAACTAAAGACCTCAAACCGACAGATTCCAAGCTTGTACATACGTCTGCGCTGTCCCACTGCGGCCCTTCTCGGCTCAAAGGAATCTCCAGGGCTGCTCCCACAAGGATGCGCGGGGAGTTGGGGAAAAGGCCTCTTTGCACTTCCTTCTTTGCTTTTAAATTAAAGTTTGATGTGATCTCAGGGCTTTGTACAGGGAGCCTCTGCCGGGTCCGTGGAGTGGCCGCTTCCCCTGCCATTCCCACTCTGCTGGGGTTCTCCGGCCACCACGGCTCTGTCACCACAGCAGCTCTAGCCCTGCACTCTTGGGTTCAGATCTGCACCTGCTGAAGAAACTTCTGGAATTGCAACTCCCATCTGCATTTGGGAATGTGTGTCTGGCCCACACCAGCTCAGACACCATGGGAAGGGCCCTGGTTACTCAGTGGGAACTCATGCAAGACTTTCTTCCCGGGGACTGGACATTTGGAACCATAGCTCAGGGGATCCTTTCTACAATAATTGCTTCCTCTTGGTCAGGCTTCAGGGAGTCAGCAGCCTGGGCTCAAGTCTTGCTTGGTCACTAAGATAGTTTTGTGACCCTGGACAAGTCACAGCACTCCTGTTGGCCTCCATCTCTTCAGCCGTTCAACAAATGTTCACGTCGCAGCCACTGTTCTGGGTACTAGGAATACAGAGGTGAGCATGGTTGACAAGGGTCTTGGAATTTACCATCTGGTTTTGGGAGATACTGAATAAATGAGTTTTTAAGTATCAGGAGGAAAAAACCTTTGGAGAACAATAAGTCTCTGGCCTTATTCTCCTAAGGTTCCCATTTTCACACCTTGAACTATCTAGTTGGGGGACATTCAAAGATAATCTAATGAAATAAGTGTGATATCTGCTTCATTCAGTAAATCTCTAAACTTAATGATGGACTTCCAGGGCATTTTTAGACAAATTGTTTCTAGAACTGAAGTAAATGCTTATTTACATATGGCATTTGCATTCAGATTTGACTGTGTTCTTTTGCTTCTCCACTTTTTACGTTGAAAAATTTCAAACAAATTTAAAATGAGAGTATAATGAAAATTGTGTATGTTCCACCTGACATTTTACCATGTTAAGGTGCCGTCTCTCTCTGAACACACAGTCACATGCACACACACCTTTTTCTCTGAAGCTGTAGATATGATGTTTCTCCCCTAAATACTTCAGCACGCATCACTCACATAACTATAACATCACCCAACAGCAAATACACATTCAAAGTTCCCTAGTTATCTGTGTTTTTTTGTTTTTTTAGATAGAGTCTCACTCTGTTGCCCAGGCTAGAGTGACGTGGCATCAGCCTAGCTCACAGCAACCTCAAACTCCTGGGCTCCAGGGATCCTCCTGCCTCAGCCTCCCGAGTAGCTGGGACTACAGGTGCTCACCACAGCGCCCAGCTAATTTTTTGTTTCTATTTTTAGTTGCCCGGTTAATTTTTTTTTCTATTTTTAGTAGAGATGGGGTCTTGCTCAGGCTGGTCTTAAACTCCAGAGCTCAAGCAATCTTCCTGCCTCAGCCTCCTAGAGTGCCAGGATTACAGGTATGAGCCACCATGCCTGGCCCCTAGATGTCTTTTATAGTTGTTTTTTCCTAAACCAAAGTCCAATCAAGGATCACACTTCACCTTTGGTTATGTCTCTGGCTACCTGAAGTGGAGCTTCTCAAACTTGAACATGCACGCAAATCACCTGGGGATGTTGTGAAGATGCAGATTTTGATGCCAGAGGTTCAAGTGGGGCCCAAGAGTCTTGATTCTAACAAACTTCCAGCTGACAGCAGTGATGCTCCTGGTGCAGGACCACACCTTGAGCCACAAGGATAGAACAGACAGTCTCCATCCTATTTTTTGCCCCTCATGACACTGACTCCTCAAAGAGTCTGAGACTATTGCTTGTAGAATGACCCATATTCTGCTTATTCCACCATGTCCTTGACTTTTCTCTCTCTTCTGTATTTACTGTGCACTGGAAGTTAGGTCTAGAGACTTACTTCGTTTCAGTTAAGGCATTTTTGGCACGTGTACTTCACAGAGCATCCCAGCAGGGGGCGCTGGATGCTGGTTATCCCATCAAGGCTGTGCTAGGACTGTACCACCTGCTGAAGGTGATGGCCAGATCTTTCCATTGTAACTTTTTAAATAAAAATTTTAAAAATGCCTGGAAACAGAAATAAATAACCTAACTGCATGTCAAATGGATAGCATTAACTACACGGAGGAAAAATGATTTCCAGTTCTCGGCAGTGGTATTTGCTGAGGAGCTCTCTCTGACGGAGTGAGGCCGACTGCCTCTGGGCCATCTCCCCCGAGCCCTGGTCTGGCTGCTCTGAAGAGGAGGGCGTCTCTCGCCTGCCCCTGTTACCTTTGCTCACCTGGATCCCAAAGCGGGGCTGCCTTACAGTGACAATGGTGTCTACACCAACCACCATAATAAGGCACCTTTGGTTTATGAATGCTAACTGTGCACCAAGCAGCATGCCAAACCTGCTAAGGTAAGGGCAATGGATCAGACGTTTGTGTCCCTCAAAATTCATATGTCGAAACCCTAACCCCTAATGTGATGGGAGGTGGGGTCTTTGGAAAGTAATTAGGTCATGAGGATGGAGCCCTCATGAATGGGATTAGTGCCCTTATAAAAGGGACCCCAGAGAGCTCTCTAACCCTTTTCCCACTACATGAGGACACAACAAGGCAGCAATCTGCAACCCACATAAGGGCCTTTGCCAGAACCCAATGAGGCTGGCACCCTGATCTTGAACTTTTGCCCACCAGACCTGTGAAAAATAAATTTCTGTTGTTTATAAGTGTAAAAAGGAAACCAAAGTCTCAGGGCCAACCTCCTCCCACCCCAACTCTTTATGCAGAAGAGAAGGTAAAGCCTCAGTCACCTGTGAAGAATGGGCCCCACAGATCATTCATTAAGAAAACTCCTTGCTGACCTCCCACAAACAAGGACATACAAATTATAACTATGTCGAGCACCTAAAACTAAAGCCTACTCAATGCTACACTAATAATGAAATACACATTTACTTTACAGGTAACAACTGGAGACAAGACAGAATCAGACATTCTTCCACCCACCCAAGGACATCTGCATAACTGATGCTTCCTTCACTCCCCGTTTCTCTTCTAACATTCCCCTTATTTTATGTAAAATGTAGATTTCTTGGGCCTCACAGGAGTGTTACCACTTTGCTTGATCAGCCCCTCCTCCCCACACACCTTTTTCCTTCTCTCTGTTGCCTTTGAAATGCTGAGGTTTCCAACTTCCCCTTGGGAAAAACAGCCAAAGCTTGTCTGCAGTTTGTGTTTATTCTGGGCACTTCCTCAACTTCGACTTAATAAATCTCCATTGATTGACATTTTTGCCTCAGTCATTTACTTGGATCGACACAAGCCACTCAACCTATGGAAATTTGTTATGGCAGCTGGAGTAAGACAGTGAGTATGATTAGCCCTATTTTACACATCGGATAAGAGCCTTAGTTAAGTCACTAGCTCAAGGTCGCCATGGCGTAAGGATTTTTCCCTGTAGGTGCCTGGCAGAGCAGGAATAAAAACCAGGCTGTGTGACTCCAAGGCTCATGTGCAGGGCCACTCCCCCTCCCCCCATGTCTCATGGACGCACCTGGTGAAGGTAACACCCGACAGCTGAGGCTTCACCACCTCTTCTCTCCCTGACCTGCTGCAAGGAAAGGTCTCCCCCACCTGCTGGGATGAGGCCTTTATCACCAGGGTCAGAATAATGTACAAAGGAGGCCTGAAGCTAGAAAGCCCAGCTGGGTTCATAATGAGGAAGGCAAGAGAGAAAAAAAAGGATACAGAAAGTAGAAAGGAGCTGGGAATACAAGAGGGCCGGTGGGATGTCTGTGGCAGAATTTTGAGACGATTAATGAATGGGGACGGCGTACACTTTGCAAGCAGCTGTAGTGCACTGGTAGATACGTATTTAGAGAGAGAAAGATGGAAAGAGGGTTTGGAGTTTTGTGATCTTCCTGGGGTGCATTCTCAAAAGAAAGCAGCAAGGATATTAACTGCTTATCAGTTGTGATTGGATAGGCAAAACTGTCTTATGTCTCTTTGAAGGGAACCCCATACCATAGAACGATTAAATGGCTGAGCTTTAGAGAGATCTGGAGAGATCTTCGGGGAGCAGCTATTGTGTTTGGTCCCAGCCCCCTCTTTCCAGGAACTTTAGTGAGAGTCCATTGACCTGCTGTGTGAGGGGCAGAGTCTAGACCACAGTCAGATTTGCCCCTTTTTCTAACATTGTCCTGTTGTCATTGGATCTTACTTTACATCCTTATATATGTCTTTCAATGAGTTTTTTTTGTTTGTTTATTTTTGTTTTTGAGATGGGGTCTCACTCTCTTGACCAGGCTAGAGTGCAATAGCATCATCATAGCTTACTGTAACCTCAAACTCCTGGGCTCAAGCAATCCTCCTATCTCAGCCTCCCAAGTAGCTGGGACTACAGGCATGTGACACCATGCCCGGCTAATTTTTCTGTTTTTTGTGGAGACTGGGTCTTGCCATGTTGCTCAGACTGGTCTTGAACTCCTGGCCTCAATTGATCCTCCCACCTGAGCCTCCCAAAGTGCTAGAATTACAGATGTGAGCCACCATGCCGGCTTTAATGAGCTTTTTAAATTGTTATTCTGACTAAAGAGACTTCTGTAGAAGGCCCAGGTAGAGGCTCCCAGGACACAACCCGATGCATCTGAAACACAGCTCAGGCGCAAGACAGACAACAGATACATTTTGTTTACATTTAGTGCATTAAGGGCAAGACTCTTAAAGGCCGTCTTTTTGGGGGGGGGGGGCAAATGTGCATAGCATATAGTATCAGTAATAATGGTAATACTACTAGTGCTACTGACAGAACCAACAATAAAAGCTAACCCCAATGTGAACTACCACGTGCTCTGAACTGTATGTGGGTCATCACACCCCATCACCACCACACCCCTGAGGTGAGCTCTACGTTTATGCTCATTTTGCAGAGGAAGGAAATGAGGCTTAGAAAGATAAAACTGTCCACGGCCACCCAGCTGGCGAGTACCGGGAGAGCAACCTCAGTCCAGGTCTGTCTGTGGCTTGTTATCTCAATTCAGAATTACTGTCGCCTGCATCCCCCAACGAGAACGCCAGCTGTGCCCTTCCCACACCTGTGCCTGGACATCTTCGCTCAGCACCTGTGAACAGGCAGGGCTGTGTTTCTGGGTGCAGTGATCTAAAGATGACCAGATCTCACAGTGTGTTGACTGAGGGCACCTAACTCACATGGCAGCCTTGACTCTCTCTTTCCTCTCGAGTGGCTCTGCAGCTGGTGACGGTACCGGGACCCCTACCACCGGCCTGACCCGCTCTCTGCCCCAGGCCCGGCTCCTCTCCCTGGGGCTCCTAAGGAGGTGGCAGGACCTCTTCTCCACCCCAACCCTCCCCAGCAGAGTGGAGTAAAACACTAGCAAAGGATTCCCTGGGCTCAGTTTTTAAACATAAGAAATAGAGAAGTTTATAAATACAGCTTCAATTTCCTTCCACTGCAGTGCCGAAGTGTGTTTATTATTCTGATACTTGGAACTCAGAGCATCTTTGTCCTATGAAACCATATGATGTACCGAGGTCAGGCTCCCACTCCAGCCCACGTAAATAACAAAGCCACAGTGCAGCTAAAACAACACTCATTTACAATGCAAAGCTGGGGACAAATACCACTCCCAATAGTAATTTTTTAAAAAAGAGAATATAAATAAAATGTAAATAAGAAAGTCTGTACTTATTAAAATATGTAGATTTGGAGAAAAGAATGTTTAGAGAAAACCAAAGACATAGATGGAAGGTTTTGGACATTCTGAAAGAGTCTTCTGGGTATCTCAGTGGACCTCGGAGGCTGAAGGCACCGGTTCCTGTAATGTCTAATCACACTTTAAAGCAAAGAAAGGCCTTCTCTTTCTCTGATACAGGGTTGTCACCAGCTCTTGCTGTTATCAATGACACCAAAGGCTTTTCTTGCACTGTGTGACTCACAAATGGAATGAAAAAAGGCAAGAGAGATTTTTCTCAAGGGAACTGAGGGAAAAAAAAAAATAGAAGGAAAAAGAGACAGTGGGAGAGGATGAGGGGGTGAGCAGAGTTGCTGGGCGGAAACTACCCAAGCTGTAACTGTGCCCATGGGTACGACGCCCCCGGGGGGAGAAGAGGTACGATGGCACCTGTGACCCGTCAGTCCCAAAAAGCAGTACTATCATGTGGGGAAAAGCCAAAAGCTTGTTCTGTGTTTCGAGGATAGAGGAGAAAAGAAGGGAGACACAGTCAGCCGTTTGGCAAAAGAGTTGTCTAAGAAAAAGGAAGCGAGCCCTAATTGTAGTGTTTTCCAATTGCTGTGGTGTAAGCTCACACACCATGGGCAATTTCAGGCTATAAATGTTTAATACTTACACTAACTGGCTTGCAAAAATCTCAGATATTTAACAGCGTCCACGAACTGCTGCCAGGCAGCTCCAGCACACCACTGGACGGTGTACATGTGTGTCCATATGCTCAGCTGGTGCCAGCCGGACCCCTGCTGCCCAAGCACGCCCTGTCCTGTGCTGTGAGGGTGACATTTTAGTTACTTTGATGGTTACTTATTCAAAACTGGCAAAACATCCCTGAAGTTCAGTTAAAAATTGTATCTCAAAAGCACACCCTTTCTCTAAAAGCTCCCAGAAATCAGAGGGCAGGAGGCCATTTGGTTAGTCTGAGTTTAAATTCAAGAGTACTCACATAGCTGAATTCTTGGGACCGCATTACATTTTCTGATGACTCCTTCCCGTATGTGAGTTTTAAAAAATAAAATAAAAAAGTCAGCAGTGATGTTCTAGAATGATTTTTAAGACCGGGGCGTGTTCTTTGTAAAGTGTTAACGCATTTCCAAAGTGGGTAAGAAACAGGGCTTATCTGACTTGACACGTAGAGCGGCCACCCCGTGGAGTGGAGGGCGGGGAGACCCCACACCCAGAGAGAGCAGCCGAGGGACCCGAGAGAGGCAGGCAGAGCCACCGGAAGGAGCCTGGGCACCATCCTCGCAGCTCCCTGAAGGGGTCCTGCCTACACTGTCACCATGATCTGGTCCAGAGGTTTCCGTCTGAGGTCGGGCACCGTGGCCTCTTGGCTGGGGTACCCCACGGGGAGCAGCATCAGCAGTTTTTCATGTGCAGGGCGGCCCAGGAGCACTCTCAGACGAGGGCCACAGTTGAGAGGAGTGGTAGTGACAGTCACCAGTCCTGCATTCTAAAACAGGAGAGGAAAGGATGCACTGTAAAGCCAGCTGGCAAAATCACAGCTCTGCCTCCAGCCTGGGGACTTCCATCCTTAGCACACCTGATCAGCTCATCATTTCCCCAAAGTTGGGCAGCAGAGAGGCTGCCAGCTCAGGTGATGGGTACCGTGAACCTCACCTGCGCCCCCAACCTCCCCAGCCACTGACTTCTTTTAACCAAGCAGTGGGAATCTTCTGGAAGCAGAAAAATGCTAGTCTTATTTTTCACTGATGCTTAAGAAATAGAAATGGTTATTTTATGGAAAGAAATTGGGGAAATCCAACTATACCAAAGCAATGGCAAAAACAACAGGCAGTTCCTTTTAGCTATGGGGTCAGCTTGTATCCTGGTACAAGACCCAGATGATAAGAGCAGTTCACCAAAGCAGAGTCCCAGCCAAAATTCTACTATAGTTTTCTTACTAAATATTCTTTCCTGAATTCTGGTTATCTGCCTGGGATCTATGGGTTGTAATCAATATCTATAATATTGGCATTTGAGCCTATATGTGTGTGTGTGTGTGTGTGTGTGTGTGTATACAGTCATGTGTCAGTTAACAATGGGACTATGGTCTAAGAAATACAGCATTAGGTGATTTCTATATTGTGTAAACATAACAGAATATACAAACCCAGAGGGTACAGCCTACTACACACCTATATGGTGTAGTCTGTTGCTCCTAGGCTATACACCTGAACACATGCCATTGTACTGAATACTGTAGGCAATTATACATACAATGGTAAGTATTTGTGTATCTAAACATAGAAAAGGTACAGCAAAAATACTACATAAAAGATTAAAAATGGCCCAACTGTACAGGGCACTCACCATGAATGGTGCTTGCAGGACTGGAAGTTGCTCTGGGTGAGTCAGTGAGTGAGTGGTGAGTGAATGTGAAGGCCTAGGGCATTCCTGTGCACTATAAACACTGTACACTTAGGCTACACAGAATTTATTTTAGAAATTTTTCTTTCTTTCTTCTTTAATTTCTTTAGAAATTAAACAAAAAAATTTTAAAAATCTGACATAAAATTTTTTGTCCTAAAATAACTGCTTATTTAAAAAAATATTAAGATAAAACAACAAATTTGTAAACATATTTTATGAATAAATATATGATACAGACAGATTAAAATAAAGTTTACAAAAAAAGTATTAAAAACTTTTGACTAAAACAAATTTCTATTAATATTAATTTACTCTTAATATAGTGACATGATATACTCATTTTAATTCTATAATATATTTCCTTTTTAATTTAAAAAATAACATACTACAAAAAATTTTTCTTTAATTTTGACACTTGACCTAAAAGAAAAAAAAATTTTATACTGTATCAAATAATCTCTATAGTCTCTTTATTAAATTTTGACTAACTAAAAAAACTAAACTTTAAAAAGGTTAAAATTTACACCCATAAAACTTTATCATCTTTAAAATCTTTTAATAACTATCTCTTGGTTAAATAAATAACCCTTATTTTATAATAATTTATAATTATATATAAAGAAATATTTTAAACCTTTAATATTTGACAACCTTTCTAAAACTTATATTCTAAGTCCAACCTTTTGACCTTAAGCTAACTTTTTATATATTAGGGCCACTAAAAGTCTAAGACAGACATTAAATTTATTTAATATGTCAAAACCATACAAAAAACATTGTCAAATATAAAATAACATTTAACTTTCTTTAGACTATATTATTACTATATATTCCAATATTATAAAATATTGATGTGTCTTTATATATTATCAATAATAATTATGGTTATTATATAAATTACTATATGCCACAAAAATAACCAATTTGTCAATTGTCTCTAACCATGACTAGTCCAAATTCTATCATCTTTAAAAAATTATTATTTTACTTTAATTCATCTCAAAAAATGGTTTTTTCTGGCTAAGTTCAAAGTTGACTTCTTCCAATACAGTCATAAAAAAGACTAACAAATCCACTTATACACTAGTTTCTATTATCTTTAAAAATTACATACCATTAAAATAAAACAAAACAAACTTCCAGGACTTTAATTTTAATTAAAAAACTAATATGACCGTAAATATAACTAACTCAACCTCATAAGACCAAACTAATTTTCACAAAAAGACTCTTTATTTAAACATTACTAATTCTTTTATTGTATTTTCCAAAGTCCTGACAAATTTTAAATAAATAACAAATTTCCCTAATCTCTGGGACCTTAAAACCATAAAATCTACCAAAGCCCTATTCAAATATCCTCCCTCTAGGCCCAGGGACTATCACAAAAAAAGAGACATATAAAATTATAAGGGCCAATTCTAAAAAATAAAATGAAACCCTCCAGATCAAAAAGGGACACACAAAAACCTAAAAAAATACTAACTAAAATACTTTGTCTTTTCAGAACACATACTACAAAAATCCATCCCAATCATAAAATTTTTTCTCCTACTTCCTATAGACTTAAAACTTCCTAAATATAATTTTTCTCAATTATAAATTTATACAAAAATATAATAAATAATTTATCAATCACCTTAATATAAATTACTAAAAAAACTAAAATATTATAACACAATAAGTCTCTAAATTCCCTTACCTTAAATATTAATAATACTTACATTTACTGAAAGTCTACCACTAAACCCCCAAATATAATAATTCAACACTTATAAATAAATTAATTCTATAACTTTGCCTTTGACATTTTAAATTTTACTCTTATGTCACCTAAAAATTTTTGAAATATTAATAAATACCTGTCTACCTCCAATCCTATTTAGCCTAAAATATTTAATTGACTATAAGCCCCCTTTCAACTGTTCAGTCCTCTTAGCCACAAAGGTCCCACCGAGGGACTAAATAGACCCAGGACAGGTAACCACAGTACCCTAACAACAAATAGGACAAAATAAAAGTTTGGCCATCAATGCTGCCTCTGACATATCTTGGCCAACATGGGGGAATTGTGAACTAAAATAAAATTTTAAGACTCACCCCCCTCCACCGACTGACTAAATAAACCCCCTCATAGCCAAAAAAAATATCCTAAAACTAAATTACCTGCCAGAAAAAAGGAGGTCAGACATGCCTTATCATGCCCCCTCCCTTCTTGGGGACATCCTTTATAACCCATTAACAGGCCTAAGGATATACAAAACAAACCTACAATTCCTTAATTTACACAACAAATCTATGTCTGGTGACTTATCTCTGATAAACAACTCCTTATATTAAAACATTACAAACCTTTAGACAAAACTTCGTGTCTTCAACCAATTACAAGCCAAAAAATCTTCAAACCCACCTATAACCTATAAGCTCCTGCTTCGAGATGGCCCACCTTTTTGGGCCAAACCAATACATATCTCCCACATATTAATTTATAACTTTCCCTGTAACCCCTGTCTCCCTAAAATATATAAAACCAAACTATAACCCAGCCACACCAAGTCCACTTACTCAAGACTTCTTGGGCGTGGCTCTGGGTCATAGTCCTCAAATTTGACTCAAAATAAATCTCTTTAAAATTATTTTACAGAGCTTGACTTTTTTCCATTGACATCTTCCTTTATCATATCTTCACATGGTATTTAAATTTGGAATGGATAAATCTTGAACTTTCCATTGAGAAAATATTTACATCTAAATTTGATGTCATTTTATATTTTGGTCCTTTTTTTAGACATAGCTTTTACCCCACACTGAATTTTATATATCTTTGGCAGTAGACATTGCTGAATACACAGAACATATTAAGCAATTTCTCTTAGAAGTATTAAGCTGATTTCTATTAATATTTTATCTTTCAATCTCTCTTGATTTGAGTGCTTTGGTCTCATTATAGGTTGGGAGTTTTTTACCTGAAATTCTCAGACCCCCCAAAGGACCAAAGATTGAATTCAGCAGGTCTGTGAACTTGGATGGGAAAAAAATGCATCTTTATATTCACAAACATCTAACTGAAATTTAGCAGTTTCTTCCATTATAAAGGTAGGCAACAAACCACAGTAGTGTTAGCAATATCTATGACTTTGTCAACAATAAAATTCACAGATATTTTCATATCAGTTCATAGTTGTTATAGGTATCTTAAAATATCATTACATTCATTACTACTTTAAAATAATAGGCCTAAATCTTGGTAATTAAATCTTGCTAGATCTTGCTAGATCTTCCTTATGCTAGATCTTGGTAATTAGTGTATTAATAAAGTCTTGCCTATTTTATTTTCAACAACTACAACCACAGGGAGTTCCTACAACTACAGAATCAACACGGAAGCAGAGCCCGATGCCCAGTGAAAATGCCAGTGCCCAATGATGGGGGACCCATTGGCCAAGGGGTGCCCCACCACCTCTCTTCAAGCCTCCAAACAGTGAACATCTAAGTAAAAACAGTGCATGGCTTCCAGACACTTCCCCAGCTGCCCCTCTTCAACTTTTCCAATGAAGTCACCACCACTAAGCCTGAGAAGAAGTTCTGGAAGTCGCCTCTATCTGTCATGTGTGCCCCGCCGGTCACAAAGCTCGGGATGGGGGCTCCATGAAGATTTCTCTCTCCTCCCTCACAAATCATGAGCTGCCCACAGAATTGCGCCTTGTGGGACGCTAGAGGGCAGCAAACTCAACAGCAAAGCGAGGGGACAGAGGCCCAAGTGGTGCACCGAGCTCGTTCCCGGCTTAAACTGCTTCTTCCATGACCCTAGAACAGATGGGGTGTCCCGAGGCCTCATGCTGCACGGTGACTCCTTTATCCGGTTGCAGATTCAGTAAGGAAATCAAATACCAGCTCCTTCGGGACAATTTTTCATACAATCTGAAAACATTTCTGTTGTGTAACAATGACTGTGTTTTTTGCAAGGTGTTATTCGGCACAGGCATTTTTCTTTGAGATAGTGAATAAGCTCATTAATATTTGAATCAATTGTCCCTTGAAAGTATGATCACTCCCTCTTATTATCTTGTTTGCTGTATGTATTTTATGTGTTTAGTCTCTCACCCCCTAGCCAGACCCCGGCCCCCACCAGAATGTACAGTTCATGAGAGCAACCACCCCCAGTACCTCCCAGGAACTGCCACATAGGAGCTGCTCAGAAAATATTGTTGAGTGAATGAATTGAGTCGTTTGAAAGGTATATACTTCAGGCCCGCTCTGTTTCATGTCAGCGCCCTAGCTGATTTGTGGATGGAATTTTTTTTAAGCCCACTGTCATCTTCCTAACGCAATACCATGCAAACCTCTCAGTATAGGAGCTCTAGGAAAGAGTTCTCCTTGTGGCTTTTTAATCATTCCTTCATCTCACACAGCAACAGCACACACATCCAGGGAGTTAGTCTCTGTGACTTTCAGGCTTGGAAATTTCTCATGTGTGTCTGCCAAAACCCTTGGAATTTGTTGTAACAGATGAAGGCGACCGCAACAACAATTTTTCCAGCCCTGAAACGATGTTACAAGTGCACTTCCAGGAAGAATTCCAGCTTGTTGAACCATCGTGCTCACCAGTGCAGGTTTCCGGAGTCAGTTTTCACATCGGAGTTACCTTACTTAGGAATTCAGGTGTAGATAAAACAATTTCCAAATGTCCCTGCATTTAAAACTTAGCTGAAATGTTCTAACAAGGTCACCCTTTGGCCCTCAAGTCTCACTTCTCTCTTTGGGGCCTGGCGGAAGGACAACGTACCTGCAGGGCGGCTAACAGGATGCCACAGGCGATGGAAACACTGATCTCATTGTAGTAATGGACCTTTTTCTTGCCATTTGCGGCAAAACCATGTACTTGCTTGAAAATGAGAATCAAAACAGGGGCGCTGTCCAAGTACTCTTTAATCCAGTTGGTTCTGGGGACAGAAAAGAGATCCAGCAGAATATTTGTTCTAATTTTTGGTTCTGTTTTTACTGCCTTAGCTTATTTATGATAACAATAAAAACATGTTTACTTGTCTTTTTTACTAAATTGAAAAAATGCAGAATTCTTGTTTGTGCCTTGTTCATCTTTTTCTGTTGAAGGAGCTTAGGAAATTTTACCTCAAAATATGACTCCTTGGTATAAAGTATATTTTGAATTAAAGGCCCTTAGAGATCAACAGCTTTCCCTCTATCTGCAGAACCAGACGGACCCATCAAAAAAACTGTTGACTTCTCTTCCCCTTTCCTGTTATTTCAACACATTGCAGGAAAGAAGATCAAAAACGCAACCAGACCTGGCCCAAACCATTTAAACATAACAGCCGTCTCTCAGGTTAATTTACAAGCCAATCTGTTTCCCCTAGCAACCATTTATTGCCCCTAAACAGAATTACCTATGTTCCTCATCTCCCCTCTCCTCTAAAAGGAGGTTATAAAAATTTCTGGACCCCACTGGGATATTGGGTAATCACTCTGCGATTCGCCCCATGAGTGCAATAAATAAACTTTCTCTTATTAATCTGCCTTAATTGTGAGTTGACCTTTCAGTAAACTTTTGGGGGAAAAGGGAAGTTTCCCCTCACCCTCACACTGTCCAAGATCATTCAATTCAATAAACATGTATTAATAAGTGCCTAGTACAGCAAGGTGTATGAAATGCTGAAAGGTACAAGGATGGATCCTGTAACTCAAAGTGCACTAAGACAATATTCAGTAAAATGAAACCTGGTAAGTGCTATCAAAGAAGTATAAACCAAGTGAATTGGGAGCCCCTCAAAACGGAAATGTTAATTCTGAATAAGAAGATTGGAAGAAAATTCCCAGCAATGGCCTCAAGGCACTGAAGGCCAGGGCAGAAAAGAGGGATTGGGGAATGCGCCCCAGGCAGACCTAAGAGATGAACTGGAGCACAGGAGGTAAACCTGAAATCGCAGGTGGGTGGATGGCAGTGCAGTGTGCCCAGTTATGGAGAAAAGGAAGGGAACTTCAGTGGGAGTGGGAGTGGGTGGCCATTCATGTGACGTATAAATATGGAGTTGAAATTTTCATTTTCCAGCTCAAAATATCTCTTTCTTGATTCCACTACCTTGTCCCATATATTTTGGCAAAAGTTTCTTTCTAGCACAGATATTCAAAAGAGAGATAGTCCTAATCCCATATACTGGAATTTTCCTTAGGGAAATATCATTTCATTCATTAGCAAGAGATGGTCACCATTCACTTCTTTTCTGGCCTAGTTACCGCTTTGCTGTTTTTGAAGTACGGTAAACTCACTGTGTATTTTTCCATGGTTCCTCTTGAACTAGTAACATCCACAGGTTATACTTTCAAACCTACTTTACCGTACTTCAGTCAGCTCAGTCACGTTTGACTGCTACTGATTCTCTCCTGACAAAGAGGGAGAAATGTTCACGGTTTAGAAGATCCACTTGAGCCAGACAAGCCTGGCCATGGTGGGTGAGCCACTTAACCTCCCACGGCTCAGTTTTCTCCCACGTCAAATGTCGTGTCGAATGTGCTGTTGTGCACCCATCCCCTGTGGTCACTGTGAGGGTGAAATAATAACACAAACATTAGAATTCTAAATCATGGAAATATCGGTCCAGAAGAACCCCTTTTAATCCGCCTTCCTGACTCACTGGATGAATGAGCACCCTCCATTCCCTCTGGGACACACAGGCCCAGGGATGCTGCTCTCCAAGGCGCCCAGCAATTCTGCAGCCCACGGTTGAGTCGAATGTTATCAAGAGACTGTTGTGTGTGTTCCCCAAACTTGTGTTCTGTATAGATATATCCATGATTTAAAATTCTGATGTTTGTATTGTAAGGGAAAAATATAAATCTCAGGACTCCACAAAACTCATTATGCCAAAAAGGAGAACTGAGCCTGAGAAGTGGGTGACGCAAGCACTGCCATCCTCTTGAAACTGCCCCTTACAAATTAATAAAGGGGTGCAAGGTGAGAACTGGGGGGAGGGCCTAAACTCTGCAGAGGCACAGGCATAGCTAAAAATAATGATAATAACCAGCCACTGTCCCTGAGCTTGCTTTCCTATAATTGCTACTCAGGAGTCACATAGCTGATGGTCATAAAGATTTTTTAACTTTCTCCATAGATAACATCAGCTTTTCTAAACCTAAGGGTAGTTTTTGAGACATCTTCCAGGCCCTGTATTCAATAGCTGACCAGTGACCCATACCTAGGAATAGACTCAACTGGTCTTGCGACCCCCCACCCAGGAACTGACTCAGCACAAGAAGACAATCTCTACACCCCTGTAATTCCACCCCGAACCCAGCCAATCAGCAAACCCAGCACAAAGGCGAGAGAACAACTAATTCTGCCACTGCTGAGGAAAGTGTGAGAGGGACAATAGTATTTTGTAGGTACTGTACACACCTAGAATATAGCATCTCTCTAAGTATAGAGACTCAACTTTTACCTATCCTGATTTTTCCCATGAATACGCAGTAAGATTTATATACTCACTATTACTACCCCCACACTTGCTCCAGAGCACAGAGATAAGTTACAACTCCATAAGACATCAATCTTGATAAGATTTAAATGTCTTAGCAGAAAATTGTCCTCTGGTGCCAAAGAACTAAAAAAGGAGCAGGGCCAAGAGGCCACCTTCTCATCACATCCACTCTACCTGTCCAGTGAGAAGCGCTCCCAAGCCCCTAAATCAGCAACCCCATCATCCTTTCTTAGGTTTGTGCCACTGTAGGATCTGGGGTGGCTGGTGCCGAACTGGCCACTGAATGCCCACAGCTGAGAGCCAGAGGCATTGGGTATCTCTGCTGAGCATCCTGAGTGCCAAGGACTTGAGCTGGCCCTGCAGGGCTCCTGGAGAAGTCCGGGTCACTGTCACCACCTGCCCTGCCCCCTCACGCTCAGCCTAGGAAGAGAGTGGGCAGGGAAGGACATCGCCTTCGAGCACCACAGTAAAACTAGTTGCACTGAGTTCTCTGCCACTTCTCTCCTGGAGCTGAGGAAACCCACAAAGTTACTAACACCTCACAGATACCACACTTGTGCCAAACTCATCCTAAAACCAGCGCCTGCTTAGTAACGTCATCTGGAACACCTGATCACTTTAGCAAAATGTTATCTGCTTCACTCAACATCTTGAGAAGTATTTCACAACCTTATGTTCCAACATGGGTGAAAAGTGAAGTGGTTTCTCAAAGTTTTATTTACTAAGCAATTATGTGGGTCAGAGCCTATTTATTTACCCAAGAATCACATGGCAATACAGGGGCAGGGCCTGATTTAGGATCCATTATTCCTCATGGAGCCAGAATCAAACTTTTATCACTTACAAGGGAATCAGGAAATGGCAGTGGTAGTTCCTTCATTGTAAGAGGCCAAACCAGACATCCCTAACTAACTTCACCAACTTTTGTACCTCAGTTTCTTCAGGTCCGTAACCCATCGGTGCCCCATTCTCTTCATGTAGTTTATTTCTTCTTCCTCCTCTACGATCTTGCGAATCTCATGTTTCACATCTGGGTCCTTCACAACCACGAAGGTCCAGGGCTCCGTGTGGGCCCCACTTGGGGCTGTCCCTGTCACCCATCAAGTCAAAATGAGAAATTAAAGCTGCAGGGAAGTGTGAGACTGTTAGTTAATAATAAATATAATTAATGCTTGCTCAAAATGAAGTGCTTGGCTGTGGGCTGGGGCAGGTGCTGTGGACTCCGTTTTGTTCAGTATCCTCCGGGAGTCTCCCAGCCAACTTGTCAAGATCAAGACCAGTAGTTCTGGGGCTGTGGGAACCTCTCCCTGCTTCTCCAGTTATGTGGAGAAAAAGTCCCTAACAAACTGCACGACGACCACTCAGGAGAAAAACTCAGAGGGCATACTCTGACTGCCAGAATTCTCCAGACCGGCATTTGTTTTGATATTCCTGAAAAAGGATAATCTCATGAAGCTTATTGGAAAAGGCAAAATGTACATGGTAAAATGGTTTTAAAAACACTCCTTAAAAGGCAACTAAACTATAAATGGTTTCATGACTATATCAAAACTCTGAGCAAGACATTGTGGGTTTGTGGTCTCATTAGGGCCACACAAAAGTTGGGAAACCCTTGGCCTTGGGTGCTCAATATGCACAGCTATGTGTCTTCCACTCCTGGTGCTTCGGGAATCCGTGGCCCACAACGCAATCAGTCCCAGCGTCCTAGGACAAAGCTCCATGGTGTGTCATCTCTGTCCAAGGAGCTTAAATTCCCTTGAGATTCCAGAGAGGGCTTGGGCCAGCTTCTGACCTGGGTGTCACCCCTTGGTCCTAGAGATGGCCTGCAGTTCCCAAAGGCAGGCCACAGCAGTGACCACAGGTGGGCTATATCAGAAATGCCTATTCCTTCCTTCCTTATTCCTTTTTAATGTAATAAATTCTACCTCTGGAGGAAGTAAGGCCTGCAGGCTCTTGACGGGGTTCCTGTTGGCCACACACCACTGCCAACACCAGAAGTCATGATTGGCTCAGCAAATATAAGCCAAAAGCTAAACATGAGGCCCTGATTTCTGCACAGAGTAATTCCAGTTAATTTTGTACCCATTTTATTTGTCTACTAAATATTTGTGTTTCTAAATACAAGAAATAAATTTCTCCCTAATGTTTTAAATTGTGCCAAATTTACCTTAACATCATATATGTACACACATATATACAGATACAGACAAACGGAAAATTTAGTAACTGCTGTTAGTTAAAGGACTCAACAATCTAGTGCATTTATATCCTCAATGGAAATGAAATATTTTATTCTTGCTTTCTTTTAAGTTGGACAATGGATTCACAATGAGAATGCAGTAATTTCTGCAAATAAACTTAAATATGATTTACATTCAGAAGAGACTCTCAAGTACGAGGTTTTCTCTTATATCTCCTCCCCTTTTTTGTAGTTATTTGCTTTTTTCCCCCCTCTGTGGAGGTATTATTTACATTGGCAATGTGTTTGTCTTGCTTTGGTTTACTTTATAAATTCATACAAGTAAATTTTGCTATTCGTTAGAATACTCTAGAGCACCATGGTGTGTAATATAAGAAACTTTCTTCCAAAAAGACAAATGTGTAAGTGTGAGAGTGTGAGAGTCTATGTTTGTGGTGTGTTTTAAGGGGAAGGTAAAGAAAGAGATGTTTCTCTTTGAATATATAATGATGTGTTTAGAAACTTTAGTTTTTAGTAAAAGCTCTTAATACTGGATAATTTCAGAAGTTTTGAACTATTATCACATCTGCTTCCAAGATGTTTATAATAGTCAAAATGTAGAAAGTAGAAATCGTTATGTTTCTGGCAGTCACTCAACACTTGGGTAAGACTTTATAGATAAACATGTCACTCTAGGCTTTATTCACTGTTGGAGCCTCGACATTGTCCCAGTGTTGGAGTCACACCAGCAGGGCAGCTGGCATTCTCAAAGACCCAATGTGCAATTACAAACCTGCTGCCTTGATGACATTATCAATGACTTCCATTGGGATTTGCTCATTACTTATGAACCGGACTGACCGTCTCTTATTGAGAAGTTCATAAAATTCCTGGGATCTCTTAGTCATTTCTTTCTCAGGATAGCGGGTGTGGGAGAATGGAATGTGTTCAACATTTTCCTCTGATTCTTGCCACTCATCAGCATCTGCAAATAAGAATAAGAAAGGTGGCAAATTAAATGACCTCTCTTGGCCAAAAGATGGCCACTGGAGAGGAGACAAAGTTCTCAAAAATGTCTGTAGGGTTATGAGCTAAAAAAATAAAAAATAAATAAAAACCCCAAACTGCCCCCCAAACCAAAAGATCAACATAAAAATTGCATAAAAACAATAAAAATTAAAAAGAATAGATTTATAGAATCCTAATCGCTGATCTTGACTATCCTTCAAACTCTAGATTTGTTATACTTATTATAAATCAAGAAAAAGAAAATTTTTACCTACAAAAAGATGAAGAATTCAAATTTCTGTTAATGGTAGACCAAGTTATTTGAAACAATTTCTCATCAGCAGAAAACCACTCAGATCACTAAATTAGATATTTTTAAAAGTAATTTTAAAATCGTAGTAAGAAATTTCCAGGCCAACCTGAAAGGAAAATACAAACCTACACAGGTCAATAGGCACAGAAGCTATGTTTTCCTTGATTGTATATGCCAGTCCCTACATATTTGAATTTCCATTTTTATATCTTCAGGGATCGAGGGTGACAGAAATCCAAGCCAAGGCCCACATGCAATGGGAAGTCTAATAAGCTGGAGCCCAAGACTATATCCTTAGGGAAAGTGTGAATGATAAATAAATCAGCCCTCAAGGGTTTATATCATTTTGATGGGTCTTGCCTCAAACTTGAACTTGGAATAAGGTTGTCCTGCCTACCCCAGTTGCCTAGCAGAAGCAAATACCAATATACAGATCATTTTTAGTACGATCACCAGCAACCCACCAAATGCAATCAGGTACATAAAGAACCACCTTGAACAAGAAACAGCAGAATCAATTTTTAAAAATAAAGTCAGATGACCAAATACTTCAAATATTGGAATTATCAGACTCAGAAGATTAAACAACTATGATTACTATGTTTAGAGAAAAAAATACAAACTTATATAAATCTGTAGGGTACAGGAAAGGATAAAAATTAACACAGAAAATATGAAAAATAGAACTTCTAGACCTCAAAAATAATAGAATTAAGAACTTAATGGATGGGTTTACTAGCAGGTAAGACTAACTAAAGAAAAATTAATGAACTGGGAGGTAAGTTAGAAGAAAGTACTAGAATAGGGCAAGGAGAGGCCAAAAGATGGAAAACATAGAAGAAAGGACAAGAAAAAATCGCAGAGTGAGAATGTCCAATATGCATTTAATCATTTGATTCAAGGAGAATGTGGCAGAGGCAGTATTTGAAAGGTAGTGTCTGAGATTTTCCCAGAACTGATGAAAAATACCAAATCTGTAGATTTCAGAGGCCCAGGAAATTCTTTTTTTTTTTTTTTTTTGGACAAGAACTTTTATTTATTTTGTAATGACATTAAACACAACTGCTATAAGAGGGGAAAAAAATATTGTAAGCAGGAGGCACCAAATTTTAGTTCCATAATTGACCCTAATAACAATGCAAGTAAATCAAGAGTCAAATTAGATTCAAAACTACAGGTTATTTCAGGCTCCTAACTTACAAGTAAACTATATAAATGGTACATTTTTACTCTGAGGCCCAGTAAACTATAAGCATTATTAAAAGAAGAGACCCATACATTTTATAATCAAATAATAAAGTCTTAAAAGCAACCAAAGGAAAAAAAGACTACTTCCAGAAGAAAAAGAATAACTGAATTTTTAGTAGCAACAAGAATTATTGCATTGAGTATAAATGCTCCTGATAAAGATCAATGATGTTTTTAAGTCCAAATATGTTGTTTATAAGAGACACATCTAAAACATAAGAATATAGAAAGGTTGAGAGTTATACCATGCATCATGGTGGAAAAGTTATTCCATGAATCATGTAGCTATATTAGTATCAGATGAAAGAAAAATTGAGGCAAAACCATTGCTGGGAATAAAAAGGGTCACTTTATAATAATATAATTTAATTTGCTTGGAAAACATAATTTTAAATATGTATGCATTTGTATTACAGGACCATAAGACAGAGTTTCAAGAATAAATGTTAAAATCCACAATCACAGTGAAAGATCTTAACATATCTTTCTCAGTAATGGTAGAATAAGCAGAGGAAAAAATCAGTAAGGATACAGAAGATTTGAATAAGGCAGTTAACAGATGGCCAAATAGCCATATATACAACACTTTATCAAACAACTGCAGAAAACACTTTCTTTTTAAGCAGACTCAAAACATTCATAAAAATTAACCATACATTGGACCCAAAAATAACTCTCAACACATTTTAAAGGTTTGATAGGTAATGATCTCTGACTGCAATCCAATTAAGCTATAAATCAGTAATAAAAAGATGACTTAAAATAAGATATCTTAATGGAAATTAGGAAACATTTCAAAATTAAAATATGAAATTATTACATATTGAAAAATCTATGCAATAACACTAAAGTATTCTATTTACAGGGAGATTTAAATACTTAAATGCATACATTAGATGGAAAGAAACCCTAAAAATTAATGAGCTAAAAATCCATTTCAAGCAATTAGGAAAAGAATAAATAAATAAAACCAAAGATAGTAGAAAGAAGTAAATATTAAATATGACATGTTAAGGAAAATGACAAGAAACCTTCAAGAGGGAGAAATATTAAAGCCAAAGTTGGTTCTCTGAAAAGACTGATTAAACTGACGAGCTCCTGGAAAGATTGATCAAGGAAACGAAAGCACAGATAACAAATATCAGAAATGGAAAAGGTGACATGACTACAGATGTTACTGTCATTTAACCAACAGGATGAGAATATTATTATGCCAATATATTAGAAGATTCATATAAAAAGACAAATGTCTATTAATAGAAAACGTAACCTGCCCAAACTGACTTCAACATATAAAAACTGAAAGGTACCCTAACCATTAAACAAGTTGAATCAGTAGGCAAGGATCTTCCTAAAAGAGAAGGAAGCTCCAGGCCCAGAGAGTTTCTTGAAGGAGTTCTACCAAACATTCACAGGGAAAATATTGCTAAACTTTTTGAAACTCTTCACAACAACAGGAAAAGAAGGAACACTCTCCAGCTCATTTATGAAACTATCACAACCTTGATCCCAAAACATAACTAGGACATTAAAAGAAAGAAAAACTACAGGCTTACTTTCCTCATAAACACAGATTACAAAAATCCTAAATAAAATATTAGTAATAGAATTCAGCAATATATAAAAAACAATGCATCTTGGCCAAGTTTGAATTATCCCAGAAATACAAGGTTAATTTAACATTAGAAAAACAATCAACTTTTTTGTCACATTAACAAGCTAAGGGATATAAACCATAAAATCATTCCAATGCAGGAAAAGCATTTGATGAAATTTGACATTTATCTCTTAGTAAATTTGGAGTTGGAAAAAACTTTCTTAATCTGATAAAGTCTAACTATGGGAAAAAAATACCCACATCCAGGTATATATTAATAGTTAATGGCAAAACTTTGAAACCTTTCCATCAGAGATTGAGAAAGATGTTGAATGTTCTCACCACAATTCTACATATAAAAGATTATTTTAAAATATTTTAGAAAAGAATATAGAAGAATATCTTAATGACCTTAGAGTGGAGAAGGATTTCTTAACAAACAGAAATATTAACCATAAGAAAAAGACTGTTAAATTTAGCTATATAAAATTTACCATTACACTTGCCCGCTTTTGCCACTTCTGGTTTTCCCTATTATTCTCCTATTCAGAGAGTTCTGGAAGCTCATTATATGTAGCTCAAGTTCTTAGAGAAGATGAAGATGCAAGAGAAGATTCAATCATTGAAGCTAAAAATGGTAAAACTGAGGAGGAAGAAAATGAACCCACAGCTATAGAAGCAGATAAAAAGGAAGCTGTGTCTGGTGCACTACGAGCCTCACCAGACCCAATTATCTTATTTTAGAAGGATATTTTCCAATAAATAACATTGTGAAGTTTCTGGTAGGCTTTACAAATAAGTGATCAGAGACCTTATCATCAAATCCTCAGATACATCATTCCAATATTCTCAGAATTGTTGCTTACTTATATTTAATATATCCGAAATTTCATAGCTCTTTCTCTGACTACTGAGTGTTTCTTCATTTCTTTCAAGACTATGAAGAAAAGCAAAGAAATAATCCCCATAAAATTCAAAATAGTAGTTATTTCTATAGAGTAGGAAAAAGGTTGTGACTGAGAAGGGACATGAGGGAGTTCAGGAGTGATAGAAATTTGTATTTCTTGGCCTAGGTGATAATTATATGAGTTTTCGCTTAAAAATTATTTGTTCTATGGTTTATATACTTTTTCAGTAAGTATATTGCATTTCACAGTTAAGAATTTTTTCAATGATTACAAGGTCACAGAGATTAATTACCAAAAGAATCAAGGATAGATCAACTGGCCAGAACTGTCAGATAAGACTTTTGAAAAAGGGGAAAAAGTGCTTGACATTTTCTCAATCCAGTGAAAGTTCAAGTTCAGTGAAAGTAGGTAACATCTAAAGTAGGAACATAGATCCTCAGAGATGAATTTCTTGCCATGTTACCATTTTTCAAAGCACGATAGCAAAACCAGTATTTTTAAATTCCTGTTTCATAGTTAAAATATCAATGCTTTCAAGGAACATTTAGAGTTTAAAACAATGAATGAGAACTTGAAAGTGTAAACAAAACTGGCCATAGATACTTCTGCCTTCTGAGCAAAGCAGCATAATTTGTGCCCGTGGAGAATAAATCTCCCTGTTGTCACCTTCCCTCATAAGGCGGATGAGGGAGGAGAGTGCAAAATGTTTAACCTCTAATGATTCCCTGTGTCCCTGGCTCCCACAGCCCAGTGCTTTTCAGAACATGGGCAGGAGTCTTTGGACAGGACAGGCTGAGCTCCCCTGCACGACACAGTAAGGGTATTAGGTAGAGTTTGGGGAGAAGAGTCCACAGGCAGGACCGTAAAACAGCGACTCAGAGGACCTTCAGAAGGAAGAACAGCTGCCCCAAATGCTAATATGCTACTCGAGTGGTTGGAAAGTAGGGAAATCCCTGAAAGAAAAAAAAAAAAAAAAAACAGACAAAGGCTGATTTCCACACGTAAACTGGTGTGAGGTGGAAAAACAAAACACTTGGAAGAAACAGGAAGTCCATGGGCCTGAAGCCCAGAGCCAGAGGTGGCTTCAAGAGCACAAGTTCCCTGGGAATCCTCAGAAATCCTTGAGAGGGCATTTCCTTATGAAGGCTCCCGTGTCACATAAGAACTCATGTTTAATAAACGTGCACCCTTTCCTGTGGTCAATCTGTCTTTTGTTATAGAGTCCTCAGCCGTGACCCCAGATTGGGTAGAGAAAAAGCTATTTAGCCTCCCCTGCCAAGCAGTGGAGCGAAGCTGGCAGAATTTGCTCTCTGAGCCTCCTGGTCTCGGTGTGCCGCATCCGGTGCTGATGGTGACAGTCCCCCAGCAGCACTCACCAGGCTGGATCTCAGGACAGAACCACGTCTTCTTTCAAGTCCTTTCCCTTTCCTAGTCTCCTCTCTCATCTGAACTGACCTGTTCTTTGTCCTAAGACCCTGAGGTCTTCCAGGGGTCTTAGCAAACCACGCTTCTAAATTATCCATGCACAGATATTGTGGGTGGGTGTGTCAAAGACAAAGCTAAATGTGTTGCTTCCCATGGGCAAGGAGAACTGTGCTGGCCTCCTTGATTGCTCTGAGTAGAGTAGAATGCTGGCTTTATATGGGACTCGTGGCAGCGGTGTGCTGGCAGACCAGCCCTGTGGGGGCGCGGGGAACCCTGATTCATAGCACTTGCCAGTAGCTGTGACCTGAACATTCCCATCATGGCCGACTTCAAGCTACTGACATTTAACGTGTGGCCCACGAAACCCCTGCATATTGAACAATTGGCTCTTTCTAGTTGCCAGAGGCTAGTCCCATTTTAGTGTGACAATTTGAGGTTTTCTATTCGAGATAAACATCAGCAACTTCTCCTTCTTAGACCTGGCTGTCCATAAACAAGGAACTGAAAGTATTAACAAGACACCAAACTTGGCTGGTACCGGAAAGAAGTTTGCATCTTGCATCTAATAAGCCCCATGCTCTCCCACGCCACTGCCCCCCTGCCAACAATGCTCCCACCCACACGGTCTGCTGCTTCCCTGATCCAGGAACACGGAGTAGGAATTCTTTGTGATGCAGAGCAGGACTCAAAATGGTCGGCATCTCGTACCTACGTGCAGGCATCAACATCATCTCCGAGTTTCTTCAGCGCTGGGCTCCTTTCTCTCCTCCAGTTCTCCCCTTGCCCAATCCTTTCCACCTGGAATAAGATCCCCACGTAAACTGTGTCCACCCATCCTGCGGCTGAGAGCAGGGACTTGGGTGACAGAGGAGCCTGAATGTAAGCTGGTTCTCACCCAGCAGCTGTGCAAGCTTAGCATGCGTTGCCTAACTTTTGTAAACAACGATTTCAGCAAGAGATCTGTGCACGCTACACTCAGGCCAGATTTGCCCCAGCCGCCGAGGAGGACACTAAGACTGTCCCCTTCATGCCTCTATGAGGTAAGAGAAGGATGAGGATGGAAGGGAACAGAGGATGAAAAAGCAAAGAGTTTTGCAGAAATGAATAATCAGGCACCAGCCAGACCTTTGCTCCGTGTTCCCAACCCTCAGGTCCAGCCCCAGGCTCTCTTGTACCCTCACACCTCTCGGGTCTTCAGATCCATTGGGCTTCCCTCACTGTGCGCTCTCTGATCTCTCCGGAATGCCTGGCCCTGCTGTTCTGGGTCATTCTCCAAGGGGTGAGGCAGCCCAGCAAACAGCTACCTGCCTGGCCCCTGGAGGCAGGCCGCCTGGTCCTTGCCCTGCCACTGCCTTCTCAGCCAAGTGACTTACCCTGTGTGGGCCTCAGTTTCCTTACCTGTAGTGTGGGAGTTATAATAGTGCCTACTTCATGGTATTGTCATGAAGATTAAATGATTTACTACACATAAAATGTGACACTGGATACAGTAAGTGCCATGTACAGGCTTGTTATTGTTACTTCCTGGAGCCTTTCTCACACCTTCCTCTTTGCCCTCGTACCTTCCTCTGCCACCCACCGCAGTTCCTCTTACCCGCCGGGTCCCCAGTCGCTGTGCTCAGCCTTCTCTCTAGCAACACCCACTTCCCCACTTAGGGACTTCATCAGTTCTCCAAGTTCCAAGCACTTTCCCTCTGCTGGTGACCCTCCCATCAGTGTCTGTGGCCTGGACCCCTCCCTCCCCTTTCTGCTTAGCTGTGTCACTCATCTCAAATTGAACACCCTTGATGGGAACCGTCTTCCCCTGAGGCTGAACCCTCTTCCCTGTGCCCATTTGTGAGATTCTTCCGGCCTCCAACTCTTCCCTCCTACTTCTCCTAATGTCCAGTTCAGGACCAAACCCTGTGGTTCTTCCTTGACCTTCACTCCGATCCACTCTGTGCCCAGCATCCCCACTGCCACGGCCATCTGGGCCATCCCTACCAGAGCAAATCACACAGCTTCATCACAGACGCCCCTTTGTTTAAGGGAAGCTCTTGGCAGCTGGGAAGAACTGGCCGCCGGGCCGGGGTGGCCTTCAACCTGGGAGCGGAGGAGGCTGGAGCCCCGGGCAGGACACTCAGTGTCACTGGCTCCCAGCACCGAGGGCCAGCTGGGCACCCTACCCCAGTCCTGAGATGATATGATCACTCACACACTCTCACACACACTCACACTCACACCCACACACTCACATTCACACACACATGCTCACACGCTGACACATACCACACACTCACACACATTCACACACTCACACACTCACATTTGCACACACTCACACACATCCACACATCCATGCACACTCACACACACTCATCACACACAAATTCACACACACACTCCTCACACACTCTAACACACACATTCACACATTCGCACACACTGATGCGTACTCTCATAACCACACATTCACTCACTCTCACATTCACGCACTCACACTCACACACTCACACTCACACATTCACGCACTCACACTCACACACCCACACTCACACACACCCATTCACATTTCCAGTGGCCTCTGTTGGGGGTGGGCATCACTGGCCCAGCTGAGAATCACAGAGGCTCTTCCAGTTGAAGGCATCCCACAAATCCATCCTAGACCAAACTGCTCAAACACGGATTACCCAAGACTCCTGCACAGGCCCCCTTCCTACCAGCACCCCATCACCCCTTCTTTCCAAGGCCGGCCCTACCCTGCCTGCCCTGGACGCACCGTTCTCAGCCCTCCCGAGGCCTCCCTGCGCCCCACTCTTCCTGTCCCTCCCCCTGACAGCCCCCTCCCCCCACTATCCTATGAATCCTCCCTGGCCTGGTTTGTCCCTTTCCTAACTGCCGTCTCCACCCCCAAGCCTGCTGCAAACCCCTTAGAATCAGGTCCACTGGGTTTGTCTGTGTGTTTCTCTCTTTCCCGTGTCTCGTATTGTCAACCGAATTGGACACTCCACTTGTTGAAGACAGAGGCCACCCTTGTCTCTCTCCTCCAGAGGCTGGCACAGTGAAAAATGGCAAACCCCTAGGTAGATGCCACCTTGCAGATTTCAGAGTTCTTGACCAACGCCTGCCCACTCACCCCTGCCCACTGCCGGCCCGAGGGGAGACCCTCCGGGAGGATTCCAACAGCCAGACAGGATCAGAGCCAGAGAGAACTTTGGCCCCTCAATGGCTTTCACTGTACATCCAAAGTAAAGGGGGTGGTGACAGCAGGTGACAGACTGATCACCTGAGGAGATGATCTGTCTCTGTCACCCGCCAGTTAGTTGGCACCGTAGAGGTCGATGATGAAACTAGCCTCCTCCCTGTAAGCCCAGCCATCACCTCACACCCAGCATCAGCACCGCAGTGGCCAAGATCTGCCGCCGTAGCTCTACCTTCCTCTGCTTGGTGGAGGTCAGTGCTGTCTCTTAAGTCTTCATCCACCCAGGCGCGAGACTCCGTCCTGGCTCCAGCCTCCCCCTTCTTCCTCTGGATGTTTCTATCAGCATTTTTAAAGATCCACACAACCAAAATGCAGAGAACCGCTACCAAGACTGGAGTCAGGAAAAACATGGTTAGGAGTCTGTCCCAAAGCGCTCCCCACACCGGCAGTGAAACAAACAGAGACAGGTTTGGGAAATGCGGGGACACGGAAGAAGGAGAGAGAGGTGTGCCGGGCAGGGAACAAAGTGCAGAACACTCCAGCTCTAGGAGGACTTGCAAAGGAGCAAAGATCACAGTCACATGCGTGTGGGATGTGTTGAGGGTTTGGTCACGCACCCGCGCACTCACTTTTTAAAATTGTGTACTTGATCAATGTATTCTTGGGCAACAATCGCTAGATCTGAGTAAACACCAATGTGCTAGATCTGCCAGCAGGCTAAAAGGCATTGAATCCTCCTGCTGTATCACTTTTCTCTGGCAGCAGTGTGTCTTCAACTTGCGTGAGTCTAGGAGTCGCCTGGAGAACTTGTTTTTAAAAGAGCAGATTTCCAGATACCAACTCAGATCTGCTAAAAGAAAATTTCCAGGAAAGAGGTGTAACCTGCCCTGTAAATGGCATGTTTGTGAAACTCTGCCCTGAGGTTTTACTTGTTTTTTCAATGATGCCTGAGCCAACATATGCAGGAAAAAAAAATCATGGTTTACAGTAAAGAAAAACTTTGATCCAGAAAAAGTGATACAGAAACATTAAAATGACAGTTTGATTAATTGTATAATAACTTAAGTAGGGCTTAGTTTTTTTCACATGTCTTAGTTTGGTATGCTATAACAAAAATACCATAGACTCTGCGGCTTAAACAACAAAAATTTATTTCTTGCAGTTCTGGAGGCTGGGAAGTTCAAGATCCAGGTGCTGGCCAATTTGACCTCTGGTGAGAGCTCTCTTCCTACTTTGCAGACTGGCACCTTCTTGCTGTAACCTCACATGATGGATGCTGGAGAGAGTTCATCTCTCCCTTCCCTCTTCTTATAAGGCCACTAATCTCATTTATGAGGGCTCCACCCTCATCACCTAATCACCTCCTAAAGGCCACACCTCCAAACTCCAAAATACCATCACTCTGGGGGTTAGGGCTGCAACATGAGAATTTGAGGGGGACATAAACATTCAGTTTATAACAGCAAGGGACCAAGTATGTATAATACGATGCCATTTCAGTAAAACAAAGTGGAGAATATTGTACATTTATATGTGCTTATATATTCATAACATTTCATGGAAGAATATACTATAAATTTTAAACAGTAGTTATATCAGGACTTCTCTTTACTAGTTTTGCAATTGCTTATTTATTTCAAAATAAAGAATTAAAAAGAAAACTGGTTACTTGTTTTGGAGGGGGTGTGGGAAGTAGATAAGTGAGGCAAGGGTGGGAGAAAGATTGTTTACTGCTGTGAACATATTACCTATTCAAAAAATTAAATACATGTTATTTACTTCAATGGTCATTTTGAAGATTTTATTATGTTATATATTGAAATATTCTTTTTTGTGGTAGACAACTATTTTTTCAATGTATGTCATAGTGGTTCTAACTCCAGAGAACTGTGTGGAAGATGTAGACTGTTTGTTAGGGAAGAACCGTGGTCCCGCCTGCTGTGCCCACGGCCCTTGTGCAGGGAAGTGCCCCCCAGCCTCCTGCAGAAAGGGCATCAGAGGTGGCACCTCTCGTCCATGGGATCCAACCCCACACCTGACCCTGCGCAGCTGGCCCATATGACAGACAGCAGCCCATGCAGGGGCCCAGGTTATCTTTTCATTCCACTTAAAAAAAAACAAAACAGAATGAATAAGCTACTTGATAGCAAGAGAGGAGCAGAACAAATGTGCAGAGAACAGCAAGACCTTCAAGGCAGCAACACCGCACAGCCCACGGGGAGACACGGGGTGGGGGGCCACGGGCTGCAACTGCCTCGGTTCCTGGTAAGCCCCGGGTTGGCTCAGTCTCAGCCCATGTCTCCTTACCCTCAAAGGATCAGAGGAAGCCTCTGTTCCTGTAACCTCCAGAGTCCAACTCATATCAGTGCCAGCAACAGGACTGGACCCAGAGGAAATGGAGCGCTGGGAGCTGGTTGCAGCACAGTGGTGGCTGGGGGGCGTGGGACACACCCCCATCTCAGGTGGACGCCAACAGCAGTGGTGTGTAGTGGCTGCTTGGCTAATTGGGGTGCTGCTTGGATCTCTTGGGTTTCAGACCATGTGTCCAGCAAAATGAGTCTTTAGGGGATTGTGAAACCATCAATAACCCCAGAGGATAAGAAACATGAGGCAACCGTCCTGGATGGTTTGGCAACTTGCAGTAGGCAAAGAAATGTCTCTTGCTCCGGATTGCTTGGCTGGTTCAAAGCAAAGAGGAAAAGGAAGGTGATCATTTGTTCCCTCCCTCATTCATTCAACATATATTTTTGAGGAGTGGTGTGAAAGGCCTTGCATTAGGGGCTAGAAACAAAATGGGGCAGAACCAACAGCTCGTGCCTTCACGGAGCCACAAGCCAAAGGGGAGACACACTCACACTGAAACATCCTCAGCCTCCCAGTCCTCTGTAGCCGCCGACCCCAGACCACAGGGCCCTTCTGGCTGGCCCAGCCTCAACCGAGCTGCATGCCCTCCATTCTGAAGTCTCTTGAGGTATTTATTCTCCAGTGGTTTTGGAGACTAGAGAAGGGGGAGGGTATTGCCTCTCTTAGTCTTCTCTTTCACTTTTTGCCTTATATGTGTCTCTGTTATTTGGATTTTTTTCAACTAGCATGCACTTATTTTGTATTTTTTTATTGTGGTAAAATACATATAAAACTTATCATTTTAACCATTTTAAGTAGACAATTTGGTGGCATTAATTACAATCACAATGTTGTGCAACCATCACCACTATTTCCAAACCTTCTCCACTACCGCTATGCCAAACAAACTCTGCACCCATTAAACAAATAACTCCCCACTCCCCACTCCCCAGGTAACCTCCAAACTACTTTCTGTCCCTATGAGTCTGATGACCCTAAGTGCCTCATATAACATGGAATCATACAGTATTTGCCCTTTTGTGACTGGTTTATTTCACTTAGCATGATATAGTCAAGTTTAACCCATGTTGTAGCCTATGTCATAACTATTTTTTTATGACTGAACATGTGCTAGTTTTATAACTAAAACCACAGACACCAAATAAATACTCTGTGATGTTTTTTAAAAAGCGTTACAATACAGTGTGGTGAGAACTATGATAACGTGAAAGTTGTCAGAATCAAAATGGAGTTACTTGTGTTGAAAGAAAGAAAAAATCCCTGCAGGCAGAGCTGGGGAAAGGCCTGCAGGGACAGTTCTCATGCACACATGCCTGATAACAAGGACTCGAACAAAGGACTTTGCAAAAACCACAACCTTGCACAAAGGCCATCCCAACTTCACACAAAAGTACTTCTGGGAGGACATCGGCCCAGCAACTGCCTGTCCAACCTCAGACTGGCATCACCCTTGTTACTGATCCTTGTAGCCAAGGATCATTATCTCAAAACAATTATGTCATCATCCTCATTGTGCCTTTAAAAACCTTTCTCTTCCTTTAGCTCGCTAGCTCCCTAAAAATGCACATAGTTTACTATGGCATGTGTATTCCCCCTGGAATGCCCTATCCCCAAATAAACATCATGTTCTTTTAGAGAGCGTCTCTCTATTTGTCACTTAGGTTATTAATAGATGATGTGCACACACAGGGTCCACGATTCAGTCTGAGATGGCACAAGGCCCATGGAGGAAATGAAACTTTTACTGAGTGTTGATGAACTCATTGTCTCCTGGGACAATGATGCTCAATGTGACAGTCCAAAAAGAGCTTGTGCCAGAATGTGATGGACACACTGTTGCCCTCCTCAAGAAAGTTTTGTGCTCCTCCCCTTCCCTACCACACACACACACAAAAAACACCATCAGCTGAAGTAAGCAGTGCAGCGGCATGGCTGGTTTCCCTGAATCTGCCTGTCCTACTGCGGCTCCTGATCTCGCTTTGGAACTAACTGGTGGCAACTACATTGTGAATAGCACTACTCTAGAAGACACATTTCCCCAGGACTCACAGACGATTTTTAACTCTCAATGCTGATGTTAAATCTGATGATCCCTTCATCCATTTTGCTTCCTGCTTTCCTAACATCCTACCTGTGTATTTGCAGCAGTAGCCAAAGGAATTGAAAGAGAAGTTTTCAGGAAAGAGACTTCTTGGGGCATTGAGTGAGCTATAACAGTCCTAACCGTTCACACAAGCAAACCGTTATCAAACATCTCTGTCAAGTGCTCATTCGGTAAGTGCTATATTAAGTGGCCAAGTTCAAAGCTTGAAATAGGATGTGCCTGTATCACACCACACCATCTTATCTCAGTTCAGATGTGCGGCTGGCAAAACACAGAAGGAATTCATAAATTTTTTTAAACCTAGTTGGCCTCCCCTGTACACAGCCCACACTCACTAATAGCAACCCACTGAAGCATTGTCTGATGCTGATTTCCATCACGTACTACCATGGGCCAGCACTGCGTTAACCCTTTATCTACATTACCCCACTGAATTCTCACGATGAGGCACCTTGTAAGAAACTCCACTGCCCTGAAAAGAAAATAAAATGAAGAGCTACCTCCACGGCCAAGGCAGAGTGAAGGAATTAGAGCAGGAGTCCTCACAGTGTGGTCCTGGAATAGCAGCAGCAGCAGCACCTGGGAACTTGATAGAAATGCAAATTCCCAGGTCCCACCCCAGGCCTACTGAATCAGAAACTCTGGTAGCCACGCCCTGCAATCTGTGTTTCAACAACCCTCCAGGTGGTTTGGATGCTGACTACAGTTTGAGAACCACTGCGGAAGGGAGGAAAGGCTCTCTTCTTACATTGCCTACTTTATTCCAAATTCAGATTCTGCAAACCAAGCCCCTACACCAACCAGAAAAGCAAAGTACTCTACACATCAAACATTCATGGAAAATTTTTTTATGTGCTGTTTTACAGCACAGTATCTTGCCCATAACAAACTCCTAGTAAATACAATTTAAAGTCTTAAGAATGGAAGTGATGTTTTAAAAACTATATTAAGGAAGACTAATCTGGTCACAAAATCAGGTGCCACTAGAGGCTGTGGCCAGGAAGGCATGTGGCAGTTCAGATGACAGCCCAGGGGCCTTATCTGGGAAGGAACTTATGGGACTGGGAAGAGTTGCTTGCATAAAATTTGGTGGTGGTGGAAATGATGTGGCCCAGACATGGGGCATTACAGAGAGGGAACCAAAGATTATATTCCTGCTTCTCCCAGCAAATCACATATTCCAATCCTAACTTTTTCTCATTCCTTCCTTGCCCTGGGGAAAGAGTTTGGGATTTCACAGGCTTTGTGCATTATCTAACCCAATGAGCATTTAAGTGGAGCTATGATGGGTTTGGGGAGAGGCTCTTCATAGAAAGAGTTCTTAAGAAAAAAAGTTCGAAAGAAAATACGAGTCTCAGAAAGTTGGGGCTGGTTCAAGAACATGCTTCATCAAGTGAGACTGTTTCTGCCTCTGTCAAAACATTAATTTTGACATTGGGGGATTTCCTAAGTGTTTATTTTCCTCAGCCAAGCAATGTCCAAACAGTGCTACTCAGGTCACAGATTGGGGCTCACAAAAGAAAAATTGTAGTAATTATGCAACCGTTGTGTTATATTGTCATTTGAAATCAATGCTTTTATATGAAAGAGCTTAGCCACATGCATTCTAGACAAGAGGACAGAAACTCTGTGGTGATTATTGGTCACAAATGTCACGTTCTAGAGTAATGTTATATAACACTTATCAGTATTATTTTTATTTTCTGTAGAAACTCATAATTGTTTTTCTGCAAATAAAAAAAAAATCATCTGAGCTAGTGATTCTTTCCCAATCTTACTTCTCCTCTAAGAATAAATTATTGAGACATAATTTTCACAAAACAAGATGGCTCTTGCTAAAAGCATTGGTTGCTTAGTATTTAAGGAGATGACTGATTGTATTAGTTTCCCAGGACTGCTGGAACAAAATGTCACCAACTGGATAGTTGAAAACAACGGAAAAGTATTCTCTCACAGTTCTGGAGGCTCAATTCAACATGAAGCTGAGCCACCCTCCCTGTGCAGACCCGAGGGGAGAATCGTTCCACGCCCTGCTCTGAGCCCGCCGTTTGGGTGTCGCTGGGTGGGGCAGGAGGGCAGAGCAGCTACCGTGAGCAGCTGCCTCCCATGGTTTGCACTTTGAAGCGGCATCAATCTTGGCAGAGGCAAATTCTGTTTTTCTTAAAAAAAAAAAAAAACACAAAACCAAAGCAAACAAACAAAAAAACCGGGCCCCACGACCGGCTGGCGGCAGGCACACACTCAGAGAGGGTCCCAGCTTCCGTTTGGGAGAGCAGGTACAGGGGCTCGGCAGGGACTGTATGGCTGTGCAGTCTCGCTCAAAATGCAGCAGTCTCTCTCGCGGGTGGCAAGTTCCATGCTTCCCAGGAAACTGAAATGTAAGAATACCTGAAAGACGGGGAAGCGATGCTGACCGCGACGTTCAAGGTTAACTGGAGAAGTCGCCGGGCCAGCGCTCAGGGCTCAGGGCTCCGCTCGCGTCTCCCGCAGCTCGGCAGTCCCGCAGCTCTCGCTGCGAGCCAAGGCCAGGAAAGCTCGGGTGCTGCACCCCGCTTGTTACGGGTTACATTGTGCCGCCCAAAAGATATGCTGAAGTCCTAACCCGCAGTACCTCAGAATGTGGCCTTATTTTAAAATAGTGTCATGGCAGATGGAATTAAGTAAATTAAGATGAGGTCACACCGGAGTAGGGTGGGCCCCAAATCCAGTACGACTGGTGTCCATACAAGACGACGTGAAGAGGTACAGCGACGCACGTACACAGGGAAACAGCCAGATGACGATGGAGCAGGCACTGGGGTGATGCAAATATAAGCCAAGGAACACCCAGGGATTGCCAGCTGCCACCAGAAGCTAGAGGAGACAAGGAAGGGTCCTCTCTTACCAGTTTCAGAGGGACCATAGCCCTGCCAACACCTTGATGTCAGACTTCTTATCTCAACACCTTGATGTCAGACTTCTCATCTCCAGAACTGTGAGAGGATAACTGTTGTTTTAAACCACCCAGTCTGCGGTACTCTGTTACCGCTGCCCCAAGAGACAAATATGCTCTCAAGAGTCACAATTGACATCGAGCATCCCGAAGGCCTAAGACGCCCAGGATTTAAGACACATTGACCTAGAATGTTATTTAAAAGAAATTATCCTGAGAAAAATATGTTTTAATGTCAATCTTTATGGTCTTTTCAATCCGGATGCTTTCGTGTGCTACTTATATCATGCTACATTCAAGTGTTCAACCACAAAGGAAGAGGTTAAACACTTAGATCATGTTGCACAGAAAACGCTGTAAAGATCAGAGGTTTGGATTCACCATGTCAGACCAAGCTTCTGCACAGTTGCAAGGGTCACTGGGCAGCAATGATTTCCTCCCTTCCCCCTTGTCACTGGCCACTGATGCTGCCCCCCCATTTGTCAGTTGGCAGCAGAGAGCTCCCAAGAAAAGGCCCCTCAAAGGATGCAGTTTGGGCCTTCACCTAACAACCTAAATCTGTGTGGGAAGAAGGGCAGGAGAGAGGTCTTACCTCCTTGCGAGAAAGTGTGCCCGTGTGAATGACAATGAGTGAGAACTAGGAGCCGTCACCATGCCAGCAAATAAAATTAAATCAGAGGGTAAATTGTTTCAACAAGCCTGATGGAATTGAACTGTCTATTAACTAAGACGCTCTGCCTCATGCCTCTGTCTGTTTAACAGAGCATTAACATCAATTTACGCCACTCTGCGGTAAAACAGGAATAACAGAGCATTGCTGAAAGCAGGGCTGTCCCAGGAGAGGAGGTTGTAGCGGAGTAGAGGTGGAGTACCACGGACCCCGGGGAGGTGACGGTGGCCCAGCCTCACCCAAACAAACCCGTTTCCTCACATGCATTTGATATGGAGCTTATGCGAGGTGAACTTCTTTCTTGTTTGTTTCTCCCTTTTAGGGGATTACCATAGAAATCAAAGCAACATTTGAATAGCTGAATCTCGTTACTGATGGGCAAAAGTTCAGTTTGTAGCATCAGAAACACTGGCAGGAAGGTTACTGAAGGAAGTGTAGAGGTAACATCAAGTCCAAAGTAACCACAACAGCCAGTATTCAGACTCTGTAACACCCTCTCTTAGCTCACACTCTAAAATGGCCGCTTTCCTGAGACAGAATTACAGGTAAAGCTAATTGTTGTTCTGCAAGATATAACTGAGATTCCTGCCATATTGTAATTATACAGGCAGCTTGCCAACAGTTCAGGAAAAAGCCAGAGCTTAACTTCAGATTTAGGCAGCCACAAATTACTTAAGGAGGTTTATGAGTACTGAGGGATTTAGCTAATTCCCCACTGATTTTTCAGCGTATCTGTACTTATAAGAGAGAAATGAATTCTCATTGGAGGCTGGGCGCGGTGGCTCATGCCTGTAATCCCAGAATTTTGGGAGGCAAATGAGGGAGGATCGCTTGAGGCCAGGTGTTCAAAACCAGCCTGGGCAACATAGTGAGAACCTATCTCTACAAAAAATAAAAAAATAAATGAGCCAGGTGTGGTGGTGTGTGCCTGTAGTCCCAGCTACTTGGGAGGCTAAGGCAGGAGGATCACTTGAGCCCAGGAGTTGGAGCTCGCAGTGAGCTATGATGGCACCACTGCACTCCAGCCTGGGTAACAGAGTGAGACCCTGTCTCAAAACAAAAACAAACAAACAAACAAAAACTCACTGGAATTTATTAATTTATATTCCTAATTTCCACATTTTCAGATATACTTACTGGCTATCAGCCAGAGGGGAAAATGGGTGGTCACACTTCCACCAGCAAAGAGAATTGCAGAAGCTTAGTGATCCCTCAGGTGACCCCAACTTGCTACCTCCCATTTGACAAGTGGCTATCATGGGTTGCAGGATAGTTACCTGCAGATCTGAAATATTAACCAGATCTTCTGATTACCAGGTCAATATTCCCCCACTAAGCCCTGGAGTCAGATGACCAGGCATTAAATTCCTGCTCAACTACCTACAGGCTGTTTGACCTTGGGCAAGTCACTTAACCTCTCCAGTCTTCTTTTTCTTATCCATAAAAGGAAGCCGACACCACCTTTTCTTTCTTCCTGCCTCACAGAGAGGTTGTGAACCCCGAGAGTGATAAGTAAAGTCCATCCTAGGAAACTGGCAGGTACCTTTACAAAGACAAAGGGGAGGTACTATCCGGACTTCTGCTCTGTGGGTGGGACTTTCCCTCTGTGGGCAGAACTCCCTTCCCTGAAGATGAATGACAAAATGGCAGGCCCCAGGGCTCTTATCCGGAAGGGATAGTGAAAAGTACACAAACTTTGGGTCTTTCTTTTTTTTTTTTTTTAATACTTCAGTGTGCAGAGTTTGGCATGGGTTAGGAATGTCAGGCTGGCACAGTACATATGTCAGAATTGGTTCCATCAGATTTGCTATCAAACCTCCTGAAAAGAAGGTGCCACCTCCCTTTTCCCACTTCCGGTCAGCCCTTACCCCTCACTAACACCTGCCAAAGGGCAAAAGAGAAGGTGTGGGGACACGTAAGGGCATCTCCTCTGCCGTTTTCCCCATTGCTTATCCTTGTAGCCAGACTTGCATTTTAACCTAAAACGTAAGAGAAAGGACAGTTACTCTAAGAGATCAGTTATCTCCGATTTCAGTTTCCTCTCTATGAAATAGTTCCAATAGTAGTTTCCATTTTCAGAACATGTAAAATAACAAAGAAGCATTATTATTTGTGTCATCTTTTATTCCTATGCCAAGTCTGAGATTAAATATACTTAAAGGAGGAGGGTAGTCATCTAGCACAGTGCCACAGTGCCTGCCTTAATAGGCACTCAATAAATATTTATTGAAGGAATAAATCAATGAATGAAGAATATTCATGACTGAAAATACTCAGCAGTGAAACTAAGCATTCTTTAAAATTTTACTTGAAAACCCAATATCTTGCATAGACACTCAGCCCCTCTCATTTCCTACAAAGACCCCTGAGGCACCTCCTTGGGTCCCAAGAACAGATAGGAAATCGCAGCTATAGAACCTAATAGAAGGATTAATAGTTTTATTCTTATATTTTTGCCTTTACTTTGTCCTGAGACATCTATTTTTAGAAAAAAAAACTGTCAGGTGGGTTTGTTTAAAGAATATCATTTTGTTTATACCTCACACATTTGCATCAAATTAGAATCTAAACTCCCCAATAATTACCATGTAATTACACACAAATTGTATGCTCTATTTAACATCCCTTGAAGCTGTTCCACCTAGTTGAGCTATTTAGTGAAAATAAGTATGAGAAAAACCAAAAAGCAAAGGGATTCTATCACATAGATGTCCTTGGGGCTGAGGAAGGAAGAGAAAGAGGAAAAGGCACAGGGTGGTGGGCGGTGAGGATTCCACCAAGAGGGATCCTAACTCTGCTTTCCCTACAGAGCCCGGGTGGGAGGGGGGCTGGGACAGTGAGGGAATGACCCCAGGGAGGTCAGGCACCCACAAATGGCAGGTAGAGCCACCGTGCCTGGCAGACCATGTGGCCCCATTTGAACAAGAGCAGGGCTGTTTCAGCGGTGACCTGGGAGGAACCATGGCAGTCTGGGCATATGTCTGCAGCCCTCCCACACGCACTGAGGGGGGCCCCTGGACTCCAGACCCAGACCGAGGTAAGGCAGAGTGGGGCATGTGAAATCTCCCGATTAACTAGGATCTGGTTCCTGCAAATGCTACCAAAATAATATAGACAGGAGAGAAGGTGGGGGCAGGGGGACCTTCGTATACTTTTGTGCTTATATAAGCATAGAATATCTCTGGAAGGACAGGCAAAAACCATTGGCTGTGGTTGTCTTGGGGGAGGGGACATTTGACAAGGGAGATAAACTTATTCTTCGCTCTGCTCTTTGTCCTTTCTGGGCCTATTTGTCACTTTTAAAAATATTGTAAGGCACAATGTACCTGTCCTGGTAGCCACTGTCTCAGTTGATATTTAATATTCATGTGCCTGCCTCCCCATCTGGGCTGAAGCTCCATAAACAGAGACTATTTGGTTTTGATATCATTCTTGCCTAATAGAGTACCTGGCACTCAAATAACCTATGAACTGAATGCATAAATTAATGGATAGTCTAGGCACTCAATAAATAAATGCTGAACGAACGAATATGCGGCACTATTCCTTTCTCCTCTCTATGAACCCATCTGATTTAATTTTTGTATCTACTATCAATGAGATATATGTTTTCTACCAGGTATTAAAATAACATTCTATATTACAGCTCTTTAAACGTCCCGTCTTAGCTGCTTGTAGGTGGCTGCCCTCAGGGGCTTATTGCTAAATTTTTGACTTACCATTTAATTCATTTGTGGTGTTACAGTTAGCCAACCCCTTCCAAATCATTTCCTTCTTTTCTTTTAACTAGGCATTTGTTTTAGATGTGAATTATGCATTCCCACTTGAAATCTTGAATCTTTTTTTTTTTTTCTAATGCTTTTTGACCTAGCTTCAGCCTGCAGTCTTAGGATCACGAGAATGAGAAATCTGCATGGCATGCAGTTTTCAGCCAAAGGAAACCAACTTTTGAGTTGTGTCTGGCAGATCACACAGTTAAACACAATGAATGAACCGCTTTGTTTAATGACTGGCAGGCCTGTGAGTCACCCTGGTGTAATTAACTAGTTCACTCACCCAGCTGATGAGCACGTTGTCAGAGTGGTAGCCACCTGCCAGAAGTTTCTTCAGGCCTCCAACCAGATAACTGATGCACAAACATCAACACTTTTCAGAGACCAGAATGACATCACTAAACTATTTGGGAGACTTTTGGCTAACTTCTAGAAGTGGTGCTAGGCTGGATATTTATAGGTGATGGCTCTAAAATTTCTATAGGAGAGAGTTAGGAGCAGCAATTTGGTTGGAAGACAGGGCTTGAAGCTGCTTTTGGGTAGAAAATATCAAATGCTAACGTCATATAATACCGAAGCCTATTGATGAACACTGTGAGAGGGAAGGCCGGAGGGTCCCCCAGGCCCCACTTCTTGGCACCAACTGATATTTGAGTTCTTGTCTCTACTTACTCTTGAAAACAAAATGCTGATTTTTTTTCTGGCTTTCCCCCCCTTCTCCTGGAATAATGGTAACTTTTTAATAATGGCACTGCTACCTTAAGCCTTCAGAATTAAGACAATCTGTTTAACTCACTTTGTACTTGGCTTAGCACGGGGGTGGGGGTGGGAAGGTGTTTAATAAATAAATACATCTTGATCATGAGAATACATAGTAATATATAGTGGTTAATAAATGGGGTATCCATATGCATCCCTTTCATACATATTAGAACAATATATTTTACTTTTTGTGCTATTTAAGATTTAGCTTTTTCAGAAACAGTTGGGGTTTTGTTTGTTTGGTTTTTGCTGTTTGTATTTTATTAGGTTTAATTTCTCTTTTTTCCCTCCCCTCCTCTCCTCTCTTCTCCTCCTATCTCTCACTCCCTCTCTCTGTCTCTCTGTCTTTGGTTGTTTTGGTCCAACAAAGCATGGTTGCAAACAAATTTAAAAGATTCTCTCCTCTTTAGAAATCAACTCACTAAAACCTCCTAAAGCCAAAAGGTAATATTTTTCACAATTTCAAAAACAGCAGGACAGATGCCGTGATGAGTGACCAGGGCTCCAAAGTGAGAAAGCCGTCCCACGCAACAGTGAGGAGGCAATCCTCTGAGGCATTTACTAACATTTCAAGATACACTTAGATTTGCAGTTTCCTTTTCCAAGAGGCTCCAGCAAAGAACTCACCCTGCAGTTCAGAAAAATAGCCACCAGGTGGGACAAGTGGGACAATCAGGACGAACTCGAGGCTGCATTTCCGTGAAATGTTGAAATCTGCATTTTATTTTTCCACAATACGATTCCCTATTAGACAATTGACCCTACGTGGTCTTATTAGATGCTATCTAAACAACACCACTTTATATACCAGAGGTTTACATAAGGGAAAATAAATATGAGCTTTGGAAGTGTGATTATTTGTGCACCTTTCTTCCCTGCCAGAGAGGAAATCTGTGGGGCAGGACTACCTCTTCTCACTCTTGTCTTCCCAGTGGATGGAAGGCACTATAGGAATCTGCCTGCCCTGAAAGGTGCTTGGCAAAAGCTGCATAACTGGGGTCTTGGTCACCAAGAGGATCCACGTTGTAGCTACCAAATTCTGACATGATCACACCCTCCCTTCCTGGCTAGCTTCTCAGGGAGTTCCTTCCCTTTGGGGCCGTGTCCTTCTGGACTGACTAGAGTTGGACACTCCTCCAGGCTTTGGGCTCTGGGATCCCTGGCAGCCTAGAAGAATGAAAAGAGTATGAACTTGGCAGTCAAAAGACCTGGAATAGAGTCCTGTCCTGTGGGCCTTTGGCAGAGTGACATGGGTGCAGCTCGAGGACAGAGGCTGTGCCTGTGCCTCTTTGACTTTCAATGTGAAAACCCACCAGCCACCAGACACACAGAAAAATAAATAAACAAATGTAAGACCATCCACTGCAATTAGCTGAATTACAATGCACGTTGAACTCCCAGCCTTGCAGGGTGTCCACTGCTGAATTGAGGGCATTGATTAAGAAAGGATAGGATCCCGTAGGACAGGGATTGTGGGAAGACCCCAGAGGAGCTGAAAACATTGCCTTCCTAAATTCTGATGAGTCTTCTTTGCCAGTGGAAGTCTCCCCACCTCCAGCAAAAGAGGCTTCTCCACCCCCAGCAGAAGAACTGCCCCAACCTCAGAGAATGTGACCTCCCTGCCACCAGTGGTAGGGGCTTTTCCACATCCTTCTGAGAGGATTAATCCTGTGTTACAATGGTAATGACCTCCCCTGAGGCAGTTGCCAGGCAAGACACTGCTGATCCTGCCCAGGACTCTCCCCTACAACCCCTCTTTGCTTCTGGACCTGTAACTAGACTCAGGTTCCAGCCGGCCCCCAAAGGTGAGGGGCAAAGAGTGACTCATGACGAGGTGCACAACCCACCAAAAGAACTACTTAACTTTTCCAATTTATATGACAGAAGTCCGGGGAATGTGTGGGGATGGATATTAATGGGGTGGGATAATGGCAGAAGGAGCATAAAATTGGATAGGGCTGAGTTTATTGGTGTGGGCCCCCTGAGCAGAGATTCTGCATTTAATGTTGCAGCTCGGGCCGTGAGAAAGGCTCTAACAGTTTGCTGGGCTGGTAGACAGAAATGTGGGTCCAAACATGGCCCACCATGAGCGAAGTGGAAATGCCTGATCACCCTCAGTTTATTGTAGGGGAAGAGACTCAAAGGCTTAGGGAGACCAGAATGTTAGGGAGGATTTGTCATTAAAGAACTACTCACCCACACTGGTAGAGTCCTGAAGACACACCTTTCACCAATACTTGGAGAAATAGATTTGTGAGGGGAGCCCAGCACCCTTGAAGGGCTCTGTGGTTGCTCTTCTCTGTGGAGCAGACCTTACAGTCAAACCGCAGCCACACAGCTGGAAAACCAAAATGCAATGGGAGTAATTGGATCTCAGGGTGTCAGGGCAAATGGCAGCACTCAACCGTCAAAGGCAGGGCAGGTGTGACTGCTGCAATGGACGGTAGAACCAAAGCAGCAATCGGAATAGTCTGACTCACTCTGACTATTGGCGTTAGCTGGTTAATCATGGTGTTCCTAGAAGTGAAGCAGGTAGGGAGCCTACCAAATTCTTACTTGGTCTGTATAAGCACAAAAGTACCAGGTCAAGTGAACAAAAGCCTAACTTGAATTATAAAAACAGAGTCAGAGCCCCTCAGTCAATTCCCAGACTTGAGCAAGCTTACAGACCCAGAACCCTTTGAAGGAAGGGAGACCAGGTCCCCTCGAGGAAGGACCTTGGTATACAACTGAAAATGTGTACAGTTAATCTTTCTCCCAGCCTTCCCCAAAGAAACCTGTGGCCTTTTACCAGGGTAACTATGCATTGGGGAAAAGGAAATAATTAGACCTTTTAGGATCTACTGGACACTGGCTCTGAGCTGACATTGATTCCAAAGACCTAGAATGTCACTGTGGCCCCCGAGTAAGAGTAGGTGCTTATGGAAGTCAGGTGATCAGTGGAGACTTTGTTTTATTTTGTTTTGTTTACAGATGCATTTTCTGCTTATGTAGATTAGTGGAGTTTTATCTCAGGTCCATCTCACAGTGGACTCAGTGGGTCCCTGAACCTATCCCGTGTCTATTTCCACAGCTCCAGAATGCATATTTGGAATAGACAGCAGCTGGCAGAATCCCCCAGTGGTCCCCTAACCTGTGGAGTGAGGGGTAGTGTGGTGAAAGGCCAAACGGAAGCCATTAGAACCGTCTCTACTGAGGAAAATAGTAAACAAAAAGCAATCTTGGAGGAATTGCAGAGATTAGTGCCACCATGAAGGATTTGACAGATGCTAAGATGGTGACTCCCACCATAACCCCATTCAATTCTTCTAATTGGTCTGTGTAGAAGACTGATGGGTCTTCCAGAATGACAGCAGATTACCATAAGCTTAACCAACTAATGACTCCAATTGTAGATGCTGTACCAGATGTGCTTCGATTGCTTGAGCAAATTAAAACATCCCCTGGTACCTGGTGTGCAGCCATTGATTTGGTAAATGCCCTTTCTCTGTCCCCTGTTCATGAGGGATGGAGAAGCAGTTTTGTTTCAGCTGGCAAGGCCAGCAAGGCACCTTCACTGTCCTACTTTAGGGGTGTATCAACTCCCCAGCCCTGTGTCATAACTTAGTCAGCAGGGACCTTGATTGTATTTCCCTTCAACAAGATGTCACACTGGTCCGTTACATCGGTGACATTATGCTGATTGGACCTAGTGAGTGAGAAGTAACAACTACACTAGACTTATTGGTAACACAATTGCATATCAGACGGTGGGGAATAAATCCAGCTAAAATACAGGGGCTTTCTACCTCACTGAAATTTCTAGGAGGGTCCAGTGGTGTGGACATGTGGAGATACCTCTTCCAAGGTGAAAAATAAATTTTTGTATCCAGACCCTCCTACAACCAAGAAAGAGGCACAATGCCTAGTGGGCATATTTGGATTTTAGAGATGACATATTCCAAACAGCCTATTTACCAAGTGAAACAAAAAAACTGATGATTTTGAGTGAGGCCCAGAGTAGCAGAAGGCTCTGCAACAGGTCCAGGCTGCTGTGCAAGCTGCTCTGCCACTCTGGCCAACAGATCCAGCAGCTCCAATGGCACTGGAGGTGTCAGTGGAAGACAGGGATGCTGTTTGGAGCCTCTGGCAGGCCCCTATGGGTGAATTGCAGCAGAGACCTTTAGAATTTTGGAGCAAGGCCCTGCCATCATCCACAGGTAACTACTCTCCTTTTGAAAGACAGCTCTTGGCTTGCCACTGGGCCAAAGTAAAAATTCAATACTTGACCAGGGGCCACCAAGTTACCATGTGACCTGAACTGCCCATCACGAACTGGGTGTTATCAGACCCAGCAAGCCATAAGATAGGGAGTGCCCAACAGCACTCCACCACCCAATGGAAATGACAAGAGATCAGGCACAGAGGAAGAAGACTTGGGCCTGGTTTAGAGATGGCTCTGTATGATACACACCTGTAGCATGACAGCCCTTTTCTGGGACATCCATGAAGGACAGTGGTGAAGAAGGTCCTCCCCATGGGCAGAGCTCTGGGCAGTGCCCATGGTAGTACACTTTGCTTGGAATGAGAAATGGCCAGAAGTGTGGTTCTGTACCGAATCATGGGCTGCAGCCAATGGTTTGGCTGCATAATCAAGGAAGCCTCAGCCCACAACCCAGAGGCAGACACCTCACAGGCCTGGCAGGGCTCCCGCTTGGCCTAGTCGTGGTCACTCAGCAGCCCTAACACAGGTGTTTGGCATCCAGAGATAGAGGCCTCCTCGGGCAGGACCCGCAGCCTGATTCCCAGCTACTTTTGGGCCCTGCCCAGGCCGCTTCGGGACCTCAGGCAACTTGATAAAACTGTTTCTGAGAACCTTGATCTGCCTGATTACTGGGGGCTCTGTCTGACTCAGCTGTGGCATCCCCCACCCTAGTGTGGGGGCAGCTTGGAAGCCAGCCTCTCCCGTGTCCTCAGACTGGTTCAAGGGCGGGATCAACTGACTTCCTTCACTTACCTAAAATATCTTCCCCACAGCCAAAGCCCAGAGGGGAGGAGTCAGGCGCCACTCAGCAGAAAGCTTCCTCTTTACCTCCTGTTGTCCATCTTGAATCCTCCTGCCCCCCGCAGGTGGATGCCTTGACTGAGCTTAGGTGTTCAGGAAGAGCCCAGCACGTTCATCATTTCATTGCGACTGCACAGAGCCTCACGCAGAGTAGACTCACTACCCACCGCTGAATAGGTCCTTTACTTCCCTTGGTTCTGATTTTCTTATATTTGAAATATTTAACAGCAATACCAACAACAAACCCCGTGTCACAGGGGCGTGGTGGAGGTCAACTGAGATAATGACAAAGTACTCTGTGTGCTGCATGCAGACTGCCACATAAGTGTGGCTTCTCTCGTATCCTGGTACTTCTAGTTTAAAAAGCAATTTTGTATTTACTGTCTCATTTGACCTTTACGACAATCTTTTGAGCTGGGTAGAACAGATACAGCCGATTCTCATGATTCATGGTAGTCATGCTCTACGAAGTCGCTACAAACCCTGAATTAGCACATACTGAACCCTTGCCTCAGGGTTAGTTTCCTGGGAACCTCTGGTCACAATATTTTCATCAACCGATCAATATTTAACCTTGTTTTCTGTTTGTTTTTGTTTAAACACACTTTATTTAATACCTAGTTTTGATTCATTAACATGGAACTCACAGCCGACAGCACAGTAACTCATGCCTGGACAGAGCTTACCTAAGACATGTGTTTTCTCCAAAAGGTACATCCCAGCCTTCTCGTGCTTGGGGACACCAGGCAGCACCTCAGCACTATGCTTGGGGGCCCATTTTAAACAGCAAAATCATCAAAAAAGCAAAAAATAATAATAATAAACTTTGCGGCACTAAATAAATACTGTGAAAAACCCTCTAGTCTATACTATAAGAGCAGGTGGCGGAGCGCCGCTCCCAGAGAACCTGGCCCAGATGGGAACACGCACGGGCAACTCCAGGGTTTCGCTGCTCTCCCCTGCCCATGAGTGACTGTGAAAGCACCTCGAGTATTGATCTGGAAGTTACAAATAAATATTAGCAAGCAAATGAGTTCCTAAAGGCAGAATCCACAAATGACGCAGGCCTGTTAGCCTCATTTCAGAGCAATAAAAATTTAGATGTTAAGTGAGTTGTCCCAGGTCATGTCACAAGTGAGTGGCAAGACTAGGGCTTGAGCCAAGCCTTGTGGTCCAGCTGTGGTTTCTCCAGCCACACGGGCCTACCCACAGGCCAGCTGTGAAACCCAACAGTCACCCAAGCTCCTGATCCAAGTTTCCAGGAAAGGAACTTCTGAGTCATCTGAATTCAATATGTGGTAGGTCAAGATACATCAGAGAAGCTTCAGAGACCATTTTTCTCTTTCCTCTTGGACTTCACCAGGAAAATACAGGCTGAAGGCGTTTATCATACAATTCATGCAAAGAAAAGCAGTTTTCTGCTCGTGAAAATTTCATGTTCGTTCTGATTGTCTTTGAATCCTCTTCCCTCTAATTCCTAGTGGAACAGGAGGAAGAAAATTCTAAACACTGCAGTGAGGGACAACAGGCATGGAAAAATGAGCAAGAGTTCAAAAACAGAAAGGAAAAGTGAATAAATGAGCAAACAGCCCTAATACAGGAGTCTCCCCTAGACCTCAGGTTCTATCAGTTTTTACTCCGGTATTTTCTGCCATTTAAAAACGTGACCCCCTGGTCACATTTCAAATTGGGAGGAGACAATCACACAGCAACAGCTTTAACTGCATCCCACACTGGCCACTCTCAGTATCTGCCCGAGTTCCAGACTTGTCTAGGCACTGTCTGCTCAACCTCGCCATGTGGGGGTCTAATAGGCCACTCAGGCATGACCATGCTAAACACCTAGCTTTTTCTCCAAACCTGCTTTTCCTGTAGTTTTTACCATCCCAGAAATATAGCAATTTCGCCCGTCTCTCATACCTTACGTCCCATTTTCACTCCTTTCTTGTCCAGACTGTGGCTTCCCACCCTAATGCCCCCAGCTGCAGCAAGCCGTGGGGTGGGAACAAAGCTGCGGCTTTGTTCCTCTGGACACTTCCTTTATTACTATATATATATATATTTTTTTTCTTTTTCTTTTTTGAGACAGTGTCTTGCATTGTCCCCAGGCTGGAGTGCGGTGGTTTCATCATAATTCGCTGCAACCTTGAACTCCTCGGCTCAAGTGATCCTCCCACCTCAGCCTCCCAAAGTGCTAGGATTACAGATGTAAACCACTGTGCCTAGCCCCCTCTGCACACTTCAAATGTGCAAACAAATGATTTAGCAATGAGAACGCCAGGAAACAGAGGCTGGGCATGGCAGGGTGTTTCCATTCTTTGCAACCTCAGAGAAAAGCTAACGAATAAAACAGGGCTAGTTCCCATGGGAATGCCTGAGGCTGGCCATCCCTGGGGCAGTCCTCCCAGCACAGGAAACGCGAGGCTGCTGGGAGGCTGTGCCCGCAGCTGGAGCAGGGCTGGGGGTCTGTGTGCTACGGGAGGCCCAGGCCACCTGCTCCCCTCACTTCTCCCCCAGCCCCTCCTGTCCTGCCCTCCCCCTGGCCAGCCCCAGGCCGGTCTCCAGTCTGCCTCAAGCCTCTTTCGTTCTGAATTTTCTTGATTGTATGGTACAGATTGCTTCACAATGGGAACATGACTGACATACTGCTACGAACACAAGGAGCAGCTGTGTTCAGCATTTATTTTCAGAGGGTCCCCAAGGGCTAGATAAAGAGGAGCCGCATTGAAAGGAACCCAAGGTGCAGAGGGGATCCACATGCTCTTGCTCGCGGTTTACCATGCAAGTGCGTGTACTTTCTCTTTAGCCAGCCACCTGGTGCTACACCTGCAGGAACTGCTGCCACCTGTGGGTAGCCCCTGGCCAGGAGGCCTCAAACCAGCTTTGGAGATGATGCCACTGGGAAGGACACCAGTGACCAGACATAAGTAGAACCCAGAGCTGTGCGAGCCGCCGTGGAGTGGCTTTGGCGGCCTCTCCACGGTCTATGATTGTTGCCTGTTTTAGATTTAGAGGTGATCACAGGAAGCATTACATAAGGTCTTAGCACGTCTTCACCTCCAGTTTATGCTTTGGTCGCATTTGAGATCAATACGTTGAGTAATAATTATTGTAGCTGACGTTTCTGAAGGGATTTCCTGTGCCAGATTCCAGGCTAAGTGCCACACAGGGGTAGTCCCAATCACCCAGAGAGAAGGGCACTCTGATCGCCCCCATTTGGCAGATGGGGAAAATGATGCTTAGAGAAGCCAAGAAACAGGACCAGGGTCACCTGGGGCAGACGCAGCACCTGAAGCCCCCTCCTGCCACCTCCACACTTCCTTTTCTTCCCTGGCACAGGTATCTCCCAATCCTCCTGAAATGCTTGAAGGAAATAAACATACACCTGAGTCCTGAGTGGCCCCTGTATATGTGCAACACACAATGACCCGAAACAGGGGAAAAGAGGCAGCTCCAGCCCCTGAGCCGACTGGCTTCCTTCCAGCTATGAGATTCTCACCTTCGGGGGAATCACAGATCCGGTGAGGAAGGAGCGATTACAGTGTCTGGAAGGAACATAAGCTCTTTACCCAATTTTCTTTCAGTGTAAACAGAGAACAAATAGGTTCTATTTTGCTAATTTTTAAATTCCAATTAAGAAAACGTTTTTAAATGGAAAGAAAAATCAGCAAAGTATGAAGTATATCTTAATAAACCTAGGGATGACCCTCACATTAGAAAGAGAAGCTCCTTCATCAGGTAGAACGAGGTCAAGTGGAGAGGATGGTGAACGAGAGGCCTCAGCTGGGGCCTCTGCCGGGTCTCCTCCGGCCGCGGTGGGCGGTGCTAGGGCCCCACATGGGGACTGCCCGAGCTTCTGGCCCTTGTGGCCACACCTGTACTTTAATCAGGGAGACAGCAGGTGCAGGAGAGAAACCCAGTGCAGGGTGGCTGAGATTTGGGAGAGAAATCACCCATTACCTCCTGGTCACACCTGCTGCCACTGCAGGAGGGTCGGGGGGACGTCAGCCCTCCTGGGACAGTTTGCTCCAGAGCTTGTCAGCAGCTCTTAATTATAGCTTTGATTGTTGCTCAAAGAACTGAAGGAAGCTGCCTCCTCAAGGATCATGACTCTTTCCCTTTTCCCTTCTCAGCTGGCTTTACTGGGACCAAAATCTATGAGTCTTGGTTGCATGACTCACATAACAAACGCCAGCCTTCATGTCCTCCCGCGGGTGCCCATGCATCTCTCTGCGCTCCCCGCTAGGCCTGGGGTTTCTAAATGGCAGAAATTTCCACGTCCTGGGATCTCCAGTCTCTAACGCTATGCCTGACCCACAGCAGTGCCAATTAATGGGTGTTTAATGGAATAACACTAAAGTCTAGATTGCCTAAGGAAATGTGGAGCAAATTAACAGAGCCCGTCCCTCCTCACAGCTTCTCAGAGATGAGGCCGGAGAAAGCTGTGTGAATTCAAGACAGAACGTCTTGCAGACGTGGAAAGGCAAACGCCTTCCAGTTCTCACTCTGGCCCAGGCGGTTCCCACACAGGAGGTGTCCATCCACGGGGACCGACGCTTCACAGAATGGCCTGT